>NC_054825.1:86652076-86955106 GCF_018345385.1 Vulpes lagopus | reverse complement strand
AAAATAGAGTTAAATATAGACAAAATAAATAAAAGTTGAAGGATCCTGACAGAAAATTAAAATATATTAAAAAGTAAGTGAATTTTTCAGAACTTAAAATATAATATTTATAATTAAGACCCCATTCTTTAACAGTAGACAGGAGAAAACAGAGGACAGAAAAATTATAAGATAGTTAACAGGAATTATCAACCAATGCATAGAAAAGGAGAAAAAAGGTAAAAAACAAAACCAAATAGAGTGTGAGAAATATTAGATATGTTAAAAATATCTAACGTGCACTTGGAGCCTGGATAGAGAAAAAGAAAGTGAAACCAAAATAATAGTTGAAGAAAAATGAGAAGTCTTCAAAATTAATGAAATAACTGAATGGACAGATTTTTAAAAGGCTTACCACCAAGCACAATGAATTCAAAGAAACCCATGCACATGCATATTGCTGTCAAAAAAAATTTTGTTTTTTAAAGATTTTATTTATTTATTCATGAGAGACACAGAGAGAAGTAAAGACATTAGGCAAAGGGAGAAGCAGGCTCCCTCAGGGAGCCAGATGTGGGACTTAATCCCAGGGCTCCAAGAGCGTGACCTGAGCCAAAGGCAGACAGATCCTCAACCACTGAGCCACACAGGTGCCCCCCAAAAGAAAATCTTAAAAGTAGCCCGAAAATCAAGACTTGATCTTCAGAGTCAAGATAAGATTTACAGCAGATTCTTCATTGGGAACTCTGAAACCTAGAAGACAGTGGAAAGGCTTCTTTAAAATACTGAAAGGAAAAAAACAAAAAAAAAAACAAAACCCTGCCATCCTAGAATTTTATTCAAACAAAAGTATCTCTCAAGAAAGAAGGCAAATAGTAATTTTGATCACTTGCATAGGAGCAAGCTAACTGCTGTGTCATGAGTACACTCCAATCTTCTTATGAAGAGGCCTAGGTGGCTCAATCAGTTACATGTCTGCCTTTGGTTCAGGTCATGATCCTGGGGTCCTAGGATCAAGCCCCATATTGGGCTCTGTGCACAGCCAGGAGCCTGCTTCTCCCTCTGCCTCTGTGTTCTTCCTCTCTCTACCTCTTTCACATAAATAAAATTTTTAAAAAAACTCTATCCCTTGGGAAAATTATCTTTTTAAACTAAGCACAGAGTTTAAGGATGCTAATATATCTAGGCAGATAATCTGAAACAAACACTATTAACCAATGAAGTGACAGATACAGTCATATTACCCTTCTTTTCAATCTTTTTGCTGAGTAGATATTCCTAAAATTGTGAACTGCTATCATGGTTTAAAAGTTATTTTTATTTACCCTGAAATAAATGTATATAATGAACTAGAAAGTTATAGTCAATTCCTGATTATTTGACCTAATTTGGTTTATCTATGTTAAATCTTGCTTTAAAATCCTATCGACTGGGGATCCCTGGGTGGCTTGGCAGTTTAGTGCCTGCCTTTGGTCCAGGGGGTGATCCTGGGGCCCTGGGATTGAGTCCCACGTCAGGCTCCTGGCATGGAGCCTGCATCTCCCTCTGCTTGTGTGTGTCTCTCTCTCTCTCTCTCTCTCTATGTCTATCATAAATAAATAAAATCTTAAAAATAAATAAATAAATAAATAAATAAATAAATAAATAAATAAAATCCTATCGACACAAATGAATTCTAATTACAGCCTACAGTCCATGAGAAAGTGACATATCTATTTACTTAAAAAAAAAGTGTGCAGGCTCATGAGAATGTGAGCCAGTAGAAACAAGTTTAACAGGAAGGTAGTACTTCAACCTTTTGCAAGCAAGAAGTATCCAGGGGGAAAGGGGGGGCAAAATACAATGCTAAAAACTTTTTGACTCAATCTTACTTAAGATATCACCATATTACTTCATTATTTGCTATAAAATATTAATTTCCAGAACATTAGAACCCCTCAAACCTTTAGTTTTACATTAGAAATGTCTCTGTTTTCCTCAGGAAGATAAACAGCTGAAATGTGATGATATACAAAAACTTTGTTTTCAGGTTTTCATATATTCTTTTTTTTTTTTTTTGGTTTTCATATATTCTGACATCAAAAAAATAAAGTTTACAACATAATGAGTATAAAGAGCTGAGACAATCCAGCCATTAGAATCAATAAGATATTTTCATAACTATAACTGTTTTGTAGATAAATGTTATAAACTTCTAAAGGTACAATTAAGAAATTGATAAGCTCCCCCCCCCCAAAAAAGAAATTGGTAAGCTAAACCAACACTCAGAGAAAATATTATAAAATGCATATCTGAAAAAGGACTAGTTTCCATAATATATAAAAAAAATTGTTACTAATCTATTACAAAAAGACAACTGAATTTTTAAATGCTTAAGAATTTGAATAGACATTTCACCAAAGAATATGATTGACTACATGAAAAAATGCTCAACATAATTAGTCTTTATGCAAATCTAAACCATGAGGAGATACCATTACACACTTATTAGAATGTCTAAAATTTAAAACTATAACAATATTTAAATCTTGGTGAGGATGTGAAGCATCTTGAATTCTTATGTTTGCTTGCAGAAATGCTAAATAGTACAACCTATGGAAAACAATTTGGTACTTTCTTATAATGTTAAATATATATTTGCTCTATGACTCAGCAATTTCATTCCAAGATATTCACTTTATTTATTTGTTTATTTATTTTTAAAGACTTATTTATTTATTTGAGAGAGAGAGAATATTGCAAGCAGGGGAGGGGCAGAGGGAGAGGGAGATAAGCTAACTTTTCACTGAGTGGGGAGCCTGATGCAGGACTCAGTTCTAGGACCCTGAGATCATGACTGAGCCAAAATCAAGAGTCAGCCACTTAACTGAGCCACTCAGGTGCCCCTGATATTTACCTAGTTTACATAAAAACACATGTCTATACAAAGATTAGTATGCAAATGTTAGTAGCAGTTTTATTCATAATATCCTCACATTAGAAACAAAAATGTAGGGGATCTCTAGGCGGCTCAGTGGTTTAGCGCCTGCCTTCAGCCCAGGGCGTGATCCTGGAGTCCCAGGATTAAGACCCACATTGGGCTCCCTGCATGGAGCTTGCTTCTCCCTCTGCCTATGTCTCTGCCTCTCTCTCTCTGTATCTCTCATGAATAAATAAATAAAATCTTTTTTTAAAAAAAAAGGAAACAAAAATATACATTAAATGGTGAATAAGGGCACTTGGGTGGCTCAATGGTTGAGCATCTGCCTTTGGCTCAGGTCATGATCCCAAAGTCCTGGGATTGAGTCCTGCATCAGGCTCCCTGCAGGGAGCCTGCTTCTCCCTCTGCCTATGTCTTTGCCTTTCTCTCTGTGTCACTCATAAATAAATAGAATCTTTAAAAAAAGAGTGGTGAATATGTAAAAAATTTTGTACATATGCATATACATAAAATAGAATTCTGTTCATTAACAAAGCAATAAAAAAATCTGAAGAGCATTGTTTTAAGTGAAAGAAACCAGACACAAAGATTACATACTTTATCATTCATTTATACTAATTTCTACAGACAAACTACAGGGACAGAAAGCAGATCACAGTAATTGCCAGGAGGTAAGGGTGGGGAAATGGAGTAGACCACAAAGGAGCATGTAAAACTATTGAGGGGGATGGAAATGTTCTATATCTTGGCTATGGTTTGTTAAAAGAGATTGAACTGTGTACTCTAATAAGTTTCAAGTACAAACTTAAAGTTATACTTTTTTAATAAAGATTTTTATTTATTCATGAGAGACACAGAGACTGAGACAGAGACACAGACAGAGGGAGAAGCAGGCTCCCTACAGGGAGCCAGATGCAGAACTCGATCCCAGGACCCCAGGATCACAAAAGCAGACAGATGCTCAAACACTGAGTCACCCAGGTACCCCTTGAGGTTACACTTTAAGAAAAGTTTTATTGTATATAAAAAAAGAGAAGGCATTGTAGGCAGAATGACTTCTTGGGGAAAAGGTGTAAAATGAAGCATATTTGAGGACTTGAGAGTATGCTTTAGTATGGAGTGCAAGGGCTAGCATGGCCTGTTGAGGATGGGTAGCATCAGACTACAAAGTCATTTGGACTTTCTTCCATAGCAGGCAGTAAGAAACCAGTAATGATTACAAAGGAGGCCTGTAAGCTTGGAAATAACAAGACCATATATATTTTTTTAAGTTGTGGTAAAATATGCGTAACATAAAATATATCACTCAACCTTTTTAAAAATGAACTCCTCGGTAATGTTAAATACATTCATATTGTTGTGCTACCACCACCACCATCCATCTCCAGAACTTACTCATTTTCCCCCATTGAAATGGAAACTCACACATTTGTTTTTGTAATAAACCTTGATGGTAGGGGTTGTGTGAAGTAGAGGCATTCTGGAGACAGAGCAATTTGGAGGCTTCTTTGAGAACAAGGACAATGCATAACGAGCACTGGTATAAGGTAACAGAAAGTGAGAGGAAGTGAGAGGTATACTGAGGTAGAATTGGCACAATGTTGTGAGTGATTGTGGTGAATAAAGGAAAAGCACTGATCAAGGAAATCTACGACATGTTTCATTTGAACAACTGAGTAGGTGGCAATGTCACTAAGTCAATTACCCAGAATATGGGAGGATGGACAATAGGGTAGAAATAATGAGTATAAGACACATTGGATTTCTGGGGCCCAAAGTCTATCAAGGTAGGAAGTTAAGGGATGATCACAGATTTAAAGGTCATTACCTTAGAATAGGTGGTCAAAATCTTTTTTAAAAAAAATTTTAATTTATTTTAGAGCAAGTGCAAGTGGGAAAAGGGACAGAGAGGAGGGAGAGAGAGAATCTCAAGCAGACTCCACTCTGAGCATGGAGCCTGACCCAGGGTTTAATCTCACAATCCTGAGATCATGACCTGAGCCAGAACCAAGGGTGGGAGGCTCAACCAACTGAGCCATCCAGGCGCCCCAGTGGTTGAAATCTTTTGAATAGAAGTGAAAATGAGATTAAAAGAACAAGTAAGTAAAACATGAAAAAAAAAAAGTCCTACAACGGTGATAATGTGACTTGAGAGAGAGAAGTACGATGAATTCAACTATTTACACCTGAGGAGGATGCATGGTAAACTAACAAATATGATAAATGGCAATGATTTACAACATTTCACTTTCTCACTGCTGTTATTGTCCTTGCCTCTGGTCTGATTCCTTTTTCTTAGATATGCAAGTAGTGAATATGGTAAAGTGCTTAGTAAGTCAGGCTCAGGCATCTGTCAGTTCTGGGTTGAAGTTCTAGATCACATAATTTTAACTACATTCTTTTGGGCAAGTTATTTTATTAGGTTCCTAGTCTCATTTTTTTTTCATCTTATAACCAATCGGCTGCTAATGATACTAAAAATACAGTTTTCTTATTTATTTTTAAAGGTTTTATTTATTTATTCATGAGAGACACACAAAGAGCGGCAGAGACATAGGCAGAGGGAGAAGCAGGCTCCATGCAGAGAGCCCAGTGCAGGACCCAATCCCGGGACTCCAGGGTTACGCCCTGGGCCAAAGGCAGGAGCTCAGCTGCAGAGTGACCCAGGCACCCCTAAAAAACAGTTTTCTGAATACTAAATGGGAGAAGGCATAGAAAATACCTAGTTTAATGTCTGGCATATGTAGCTACTCAGTACCTGGTAGTAGTTGTTTTTATTGTTTTGGAAACCTCCGTGACTTTCTGTTACTCACTTTTATTCTTATTATTTTTAGATTTTAACCAATAACTTGTGGGTGAAACAGTCATGTCATCCTTGTCAAATTGAGATCCCACACAAAGGTGAGGGGGGCAGACTCGGATCTCAACCAAGCAACTAAAATGAACTGATGTTAATAAGATAATATGTAACAGGGATTAACATAAAATTGAACAACAAGGCAAATCCAGAGTGATGAGAATTGAATAAAGGCAACATATAAAAAAATCCTGAGGGTTTAAGGCCAATATGAATCATCAGAGCCACAAGTCTATTGAAAGAGCCTATGTGAGCTTAGATTGCGCGTGTGGAATTGGACCACTTGTAGTCCAGAGGCAGGTGGCATTCCACTCCAGCTGCAGATGTCAGACATTCTTGCACAGTTCTCAGTTCTGGGGACTACAGTTCAAGAGGAAAGGCAATGAACCAAAGAACATCTGGAAGAGGGAATGGAGAAGGTAGAAAAACTAGAAACCACCCAATGAAGAGGTGCTAAACAAAAGGAAAACTTGTGCTTAAAGAAGGAAAGTCTGGGTAAGAAGGCTAAAGCTGTCTTCAAAATTGTTAAGAAGAGATTAGACTTACCCCCGTCGCTCTGCTTCCCTATAGTCTTCTAGTGGGAGTATCGAAGGCGCAGATTCCAGCTCAGCATGACTTCACTTCTACTAGTCAGGACCAGCTCTCCAGGGGAGGACAGTTTCGCAGGACAGGAGATCCTATTTGCAGAGGCTTTTGTGCAGAAATCCAGCATCCCTGTACCTGGGAGTGTCATCCAGGGGATTCCCAGACAGTGTAGAGGATTGCATTAGACAACTCCAAGGTTCTGATATTCATTTCCCAGTGCTTTTCATCTGCCAGCACCTAACAATCTTGGGGGAAATATGTTTCTGAGACTTCAGTCTTAATTAGGGTAAGGTTTTGATACAGTACTTCAGGAATACAAGGGTTTCATGAGCCATGAATAACTGTATTTTTCAACTACTCCCATTGCCAGAAGTTGTCTATCTCCCACTAAATTAAGCCAATCATTTTTTCTCTCAAAATTGTCATCTGTGCTCTACCAATGCTTAGTATGTGCTTTGTCAACCCACTGGGGATGTCAGGTTGAATGCAACTAGTTTGGTCTCACCAAGCAATAACTGCAGTGAAGGTATTCGATGCAATGAAATTTCAGAACTGCTTATGATCAAGTGATTTGTTAATTCTAATTTCTAAAAGTCCTTCTCCATTGCCGACTATTTTTCCAAATGTGAGTGGAAAGGGAGATTATTTCAGGAAGCCATGACCACTTGCTTTTATGTGTTTATCTGAAATCTTTCTTTGGAGAGCTGCTCGGAGCCCAGTGAACAGGCCACGCGTGACAGACATTAATGGAGGCAGGGCCTCAGGGAGCAAGTGTGCTTTCAGGGCTAGTCGATTGTTTCCACAGTGCTCTCCGGGGCTGAGAAAATAAGCAATTGGAGAGCAGGGACCTTATCTTATACATCTTTGTTTCCCTCCCAGCTCCCAGCACAGCCCCTGGTGCATAGTAGGCAGACAATATGTTTACTGCCGGAATGAATGAATTAGTGAATTCGAATAAATGAATGGATGGATGATGGTGGACAGATGGTACCTGAGGGGGAATCTGCTGTATGCTTTAAGTTAAGCATGTCAGGGTTCAGCTCCAGTTCCTAAGCTAAATTTCTGTCCCTCATCAGACCAGCTCCTCTCTGTGGAGCCTCATGATCATGGTGCCTGTGGGTACAGTGTATTCTGGGGGAGATGAGAGGTGCCTGATATGAGAGATGATATCAGAGATTAGTTAACCGTATGGGCTTTGTCCCAAGGGAGGTGTGTGAAATGAATCAGATTAAACAAAATTGATAATGTGAATGCTTAATCAAACAGACAAAGGTAGTCTGCGCAGCTAATTAGGGGCAAATAGAGCGTCCCTCTTGTACCTCATTTAACTGACAAATTGTGCAGACAGTTTTAATGGGAGTCTGTTTAGCAAAGAGAAGGCTGTATAGTTGACAGCTTGGCAAAATGTGGTTTCTGTAACACCACATGATGCTTATGGAAATTAGCCTGGTGCAGCTGAGCTCTGAGCAGTCCTGGGCTGTGCAAATCACAGCAAAACGGACCTTTCACAGACCACTGGCCGTCAAACTCTTAAAGGCAAAGGACTCACTTTTAGTATTTTGAAAGCTCAAGGCGTTTGGAGTCTGAACATTGAATGAAATCTAGTATTACCAAACCCAATGCAGAAGTTGAAAAGCCATCTGAGAGTCTTCCTCATCAGAAAAGTGGAATCACCGTTCAGACTGATGAGAAGCTATGGCCTTTTACAGCTAGAAGCACTGACTCCGATGGAGCAAGGCGATTTGGGGGAGAACAGAGCGACCCAAGGCTAAAGATAATTTGGTTTCCTGAACTTCCAAAGGTTTAGGTAAATTTGTGGACTCTCCTAGCATGCTCATCACGCTCTAACCCACTTCTTGGCTTCTCATCTTTTCACTTCCATTTTGCCTTCCAAACCTCAGTAGGCCCTGTCCCTTCTCCTTTTCCAAATTAAGCAGCTTCCTCCTCTGATATTTTCATGTCTTTGGACTAGCCACATTGTTGGAGACTCTGAGGGAATTTCTGGGAGGAAGTGTTTCAGGAGTAGAGAGCATAGTCAGCTTGCACTGGTTTCCCAGGTGTATGGGGAATAGAACTTTCCGGAGCCTGTCCAGAAGAAGTCAAACTGGAGTCCCCACTGGCCACACCCATGATGAACAGCACCGTTTGCTGCTCTGTTGAGAATTAGGGGAAGAATAAAACCAGGGCTGCTGTTGAGACTGGGGACTCTCAGGGACTGGCCTGTGAGACTGGCTTCCCTGGGTTCTGTGTGCAGTGCTCAGTTGCATGGAGGTAGGCATGCGGGGGATGAATGGAGTCACGAGGCTGGCCTTCACCTGTGTGCCAGTCCCAGGACATCACTGTCTGAACACTGTAACTGGAACTTGAGGTTGGATTCACGTTGTGGGGATGAGCTCCCCCTCCTTGGGTACCCATGCGTGGCTCACAGTTTCCACCCCACTAAAGGGAATAAGGCCACGCATGAAGAGTATTCATTTAATGAAGTGATTTTTGTGAATCACTCCACCAGTCAGACACGGTTCCTTCCGGAAAATGAACAGTTTTGCATAAAACGGTCCATTAGTGTCAATGGAGAGGGTCTGACCTCCTTCGGCTCCTCTGTATGCCTAGTCAAGTGGAACTACCAGGTTGTGCTAGGACTGGAAGACCATGTCTCTACTCTAGAGATTTGACTCTACATTAGTATGCACCAAATGCAAAAATCAAGAGTTACTTCACTTTCAACTTGCAAAGTGTAATTTTAGCAAAGTTGGATAAGTAAACACTTGAACATACCCAGGTATACATGATTTTTTTAAAGATAACTATGGCAAATAATCTATTGATTAACTTAAAATATTTTAAACCAGCAGAATGACTGCATTTTCATCACACCAAAGCTACACAGGCACTCAAAACTGTGTTGGTGTTAACACAAATCATATATTTTCTTTACTTTTTGCTCTCAATTTTGGCCTTTGCCTTTTTGAGCAATGAATCAGTAGCAGCAAGTGACAATCTGGCAAAACACATTTGCTGGAAAAATGGGTAGTGTGATTTGGAGTCACTGTGAAAATAACTCCTGGGTCTTTTTTATTTTTATTACATTTAATTTTACTGAATTAATTATTTACTTTTAACAGAAGGAAAAATTGGGTAATGAAAGAAATTTATTAAAGAAAAAAAAAGAGATTCTGTAAAGCAAAAAAATAACCAATAATATGTCAAAAATTAGCATTATCTTCTACTTTTGGTAAATTGCCCATGACCAGAACCTGTTTATATATATGAAAGCTTGCAAAATATTCTGATTCTTGGATTTTAACTTTGTACTGGGATCATCAATTTTATATGATGGATGAATACTATTCCAAAAAGACATAAATATAACTGTTTCTGTACAGACAAACCAATTTTTAAGCAGTGGTTTTCAATTTTAAAGAAACACAATGGAAATAAAATTTTATATTTTGATTCCAATATTTTCGTATCATTTACATAATTCTGCAGATCAGTTGTACATTTTGATTTACTCATGTTAACAGCAAAAACTCCTTTTTTAGGTAGTTTCTCTTCAAAGGAAATGATCCATTAGTATATAATTCAGAAACAATGTTGTGATTGTGATTGAAGGAAGACTTTGGAACCTATGTTGTCCACATTAATGGTCCAGGATTGCACGCTTCAGCTTTGACTTGGACCAGCCAGGATTTGTGTTCTAGCTCGCTCAGGGGGCAACTTCGTTTTAAGACAGATTTTTTTCATTCCATTCCCTTTGGTTAGCTGCCTAAGGTACCTCTTCGTTAAATCACAGCATTCAAAGTGAAGTGGAGGAGTTAATTACTGGGGAAATGTTGTTTGCACACAACTGATCAACGTTCAGACCTCTCCAAATCCAGTTAGGGCCCAGATAATTAGGTTCCACAGTTCTGAGAACAAGTGCTTTACCTCTGAGGTTACTTGACCCTCCTAGGTAGAGCTAGTTATTGGAGGTAAGGGTGTCTCTGAGCCCTGAAGAAAGGGTTGGGGAGACAGGGGAGAGTAAGGAGAAGCAGGGAGAGGAGAATGAAGGATCACCAAGGTCAGGCCAATAGTCCAGAGTTAAAGGGGCTCTGGGCAGCAGGAGACTAGGACTGGATTAATAAAACAAGAAAAGGGTGGACTGTTTGTATGTTGCCTTAAATCAACATTGCATTTTTCATTCTGGATACTGAAGTTGATGGAAAAAAATATATAATAATACTGTTTGTATGTTGCCTTAAATCAACATTGCAATTTTCTTTCTGGGCACTGATGCTGATGGAAAAGAATATATACTTATTTGATAATTCAAATTCAAAGGCAAACTTTTCCCTCTATCATTCCACAACTGTTTGATTTCACCCCCCTTTACATTTACTGGAGTGATTCTGGCTACATAAAGCAGACCTTTGTTTACAATATTAAGCACCTGGTAATTTGTTGCTCCTAACCTCTTTGATGTTAATTCCAAGTCTATCTTTTTCCTCTTTAGACCTTAGGTCCATGTCTGCATGATGGCAAGATACTTAGATGGCAGACCAGGAATTCGAGTATCTGTCACACCAGATTAATTGACAGTGTTACTTTCTCTAAGTGACATGTGAACTTAAGTTGTTTTTTTGTTTTTAAGATTTTATTTATTTATTCATGAAAGACACACATAGAGAGAGACAGAGATACATGCAGAGGGAGAAGCAGGCTCTTCACAAGGAGCCTGACATGGGACTCCATCCCAGGCCTCCAGGATCACACTCCAGGCTGAAGGCGGTGCTAAACTGCTGAGCCACCCAGGCTGTCCCAGAATTTAAGTTATTTGTAACAACATTTAGCCACGATGTTGGTATGTAATTAGTTAGGAATTATACGTTCTATTGAATGAGTGATATAGCAAGTTATTCTATTTAACTATTTAATTTCCAAATTCTGAATTATTAACTGATACCACTTTTAAAGACATCAAAACAAGCCTATGCTTCTAAAAGGGTTTCTTGGGATCCCTGGGTGGCTCAGCAGTTTAGTGCCTGCCTTTGGCCCAGGGCATGATTCTAGAGTCCCGGGTTTGAATCCCACATCAGGCTCCTTGCATGGAGCCTGCTTCTTCCTCTGCCTGTGTCTCTGCTTCTCTTTCTCTCTGTGTCTCTTATGAATAAATAAATAAAATCTTTAAAAAATAATAAAATAAAAAAATAAAAAGTTTTCTTGAGCCTTTTAAATAAGCCAATTTTTAAATGATTACTATGATCACACTATATATATAGAAAGAGCTACCTCAACTTACCTTCATATCTCTGTTTGGTGAAATGTTCCAAACTGCATCTGTAGAACTCATTTAATGACAAAATTAGCATTCATTTTGGAGAAAAAGGTATTCAGTTATCATTAGGATTCTGTAAATCCGGGGATCCCTGGGTGGCGCAGCGGTTTGGCGCCTGCCTTTGGCCCAGGGCGCGATCCTGGAGACCCGGGATCGAATCCCACATCGGGCTCCCGGTGCATGGAGCCTGCTTCTCCCTCAGCCTGTGTCTCTGCCTCTCTCTCTCTCTCTCTCTCTCTGTGTGTGACTATCATAAATAAATAAAAATTAAAAAAAAAAAAAAGGATTCTGTAAATCTTACAACTATTTCCATTTTTTTCAATTTTTGCAGTCAGAACATGATTACTCCTAATAAATTTGCAAAACTCATGTAAAAATTTTTAAAGGGCCACATGATTCAGTTGTCAGCTCTGATGCTAACGAGTTCCATCAAACAGTATAACTGCTCTTCTAGGGTCTTGAACCTTCTTCCACCATCTGAAGCGACAAGCCGTCCTGCCACCTGGATGGCCTCCAACGATTTCTTGTGCATCACTGCTTGCGAGGGAGATTGAAGAGGGGAGAATGAAAAGCATCTGGAAAGCCAGAAAATTCTCTTTATTAAATAGCAAGAATAAATAAAGCAAATTTTCAAATTCATTCTGCTCCTTTTTTTTTTTTTCCTTCTAACTTCCAGAGACTGCATCTCTCTGCCATCAGCAAATCTGAAGTTTTCCCGGACGGTTTCACCAGCAAGACCCAACGGAAGTGGGAGTGGGCAGCCGGTCACTGTCTACACAGCGCTGCTTGAGTTAATTGATAAACCTCTCCTTTTTATTATCGGTGCTAGCCTTCTGTCTACAGCCTCACAGCCTATTGCCCCTGCAAGGCATTGAGATTTCCTTGTGGAATTCTAGCAGATATTGGAAATTATGGTGGCAAATTAGTAGGGGCCACAAACCAGAAGTGACAGTTCCAGTACCCTGATGGGGGGAATGTAGCAATCCCTTGCCCATAGCAATTGGCCAGGCTTATCATATGGACTAATCACAACAGATCTGGGGAAATAATGGGCACCAGATGTTATCGCTTTGTAGGCTTGGGCTCTCCAGAGATTACAGCCATGACAGGAAAGCTCCCTGAAAACAGGAACACGATTCTGTCACTTATTAATCAAACCGGGAGGCTGGGTGTGATCATCTACTCCTTCCTCAGCACCACGGTTTCTTTCTGCTACGTTGATGAATGGGGGAAAACAGTTGGGGGAGGTGCTGGAGGGGCTCCAGAAACAGAGACGGAGACAGAGACAAGAGGCAGGAGGCAGGAGGCAGAGGAGAGAATCTGGACGTGTCTATCACATGCATACACACACCATTCAATGTCATCTTTAAGCCTGGTTCCTGGAATTTAATTTCTTTTTTTGACACAATTGTATTCGGTATTGACATCTCAGGAAAAACTTTCTTAATTAGATCTTTTATTTTTCTCCCATTTTATTTATTCTAATTACTCTCAACTTTAAGAAGCTTATATATTTTTAATATATTTATGTGGCAAAAAGGAAAAATAAAAAAGAAGGGAACCTTAGTGATGAACCAAATTCTCATTTCTATTGGCTTTCCTGAGACTTCTGTGTAGACATTTTGAGGTACAATAAACTTAGTTCATTAGAACTGTTAGGATTCCAGGCATGCTACTCCAAAATGTGGCGTGTTGGCAGAAATAATATTTTAAACTGAGGGAGTCTGAGAAACAACAGAAGCTAGAGGTGTCTCTACTCTTCCCCATTCTTGCCCCTGAAGCAGGTGTAAGGTCCTCCTATGAGAGGTACCTTCCCTGTACCCGGAGGAAAAGCATCCTTATCTCCAAGACAGAGGGACCCTATCTCCAAGACAAAGAGTCCAAACAAACAGGTCTTGCTAAGCTTCCTCATTTACTACTACACTTACCTCTTGCTCCTTGACCTGTTGCATTCCTCCATGACTGTCCCCTCTTCATCATACCAAATAAAAATACTCAGATTTAACCATTTCTTTGGGTCTTCATTTCCTGATGAAGGCTCTCGTGTCACATAAAACATGTTAAGTAAATTTGGATGATTTTCTTCCGTTAATCTATGTCAATTTAATTTTCAGACCCAGCCATAGACCCTAAAATGGTGAAGGAGAACTTTTTTCCTCCCCCCTGGAACTAAACCCACCCTTCTTTCCCAAGCCCTCCTAGCTCTGCCTTATCACACTTGTGATCCTACTGTGGCCATGAGCATTCTCTAAGGTCTGAGGTCATCTTGTACCTCTGTCTCTTTCTCAGCCCTGACGTTCAGCCTCTCTCCAGAAGTCTTTTTCTTTCCCTGTCTCTGTCTCTCCTGTCACCTTCTTTTCCTTCTCACTGCTACTGGCCTGGTTCAGCTTCACATCATCTCACTTCTAGAGTATTACTCTAATCTCCAGAATGCCTTCATTTGCCCTCCCCATCCAGCCCATTATCTGACCTCAGCAGCTTTGCATCCCTCCCTACATCTTAAACTCCAACCTGGCCTATTCCTTGAAGTTCCTACCTCACGGTGCCCTTTCAAGCGCTGACCTGCATTTGGCTGGGTTGAAAGCAGTGGAGGACA
This sequence comes from Vulpes lagopus, assembly GCF_018345385.1. Lineage (NCBI taxonomy): Eukaryota > Metazoa > Chordata > Mammalia > Carnivora > Canidae > Vulpes > Vulpes lagopus. The sequence continues at coordinate 86,940,855 of NC_054825.1, read as the reverse complement.
AGACAGGAGGTAGGGAAGCAGCTTGGACACCTTTGGAAATCTTTGGGAAAGAGAAAAACAGGTCCTGAACTAAAATATTGGTAGTCAAAACAAATAGAAAAGAATGGGACTGTGGAGATGAGCCAGTTCTAATATTCTTTAAGTTACCGCAATAACTCTCTGGGTGTGAAGTGGACACCCGCTGTTGGCTGATGGCAACAACATCAATAATGCTAACACCTAACACTTCTGCAGGGTTTCCTATGGTCAGAACACTGCCTGAAGAGCTCTGCATATCTCTCCTTTAATCCTTAACACAACCTTATGAGGTAGATACAATGATTATTGCTACCTTTGAAAACACTTTTTACGGAAGCTTTTTAGGCTTTTCATCATGGACAACTTAAAGTAATGAGAATAGTATTATAAACTTACATATACCTACAACCCAACTCAACAACTGCCCATTTATGGCCCACTCTTGTTTACCTGTTTACTGCCAGTGTATCCCCAATTTCTGAATCAAATCTTAGGTATCATATCATTTTATCTATCCTAGCTCCACTTTAAAGAGGAGGAAACCATGGTACATGGAGGCTAAGTAACTTGTCCAAGGTAGCATAGCAAGGAAGTCATACAGCTCAGATTTAAACCTAGGGTTTGCCACTGGTTGTCTTCCAAAATATTCTTATGCTGATGCTCTAATTGGCAATCCTCCAACAGTTTAGATTGCACTAATGGCCTCTATATACTGTAGATCCATGTGGACCAAGCCAGGGATTTCCCCACCAGCCAGTCACCACTGAAAAAGAGAATAACTTCTGTAGGTCTATGCTAGAGCTTTTGGAGTTTACAAAACAAGGACAACTTTGAGGTTCTCCTTCTCCCCCATGCCACATCCTTTCTGTGTCCTTTCATCTTCTACAAAGAGGCATGGGTTTCAAAACCAGACCACAAGGGCCCCAAGAAGTCTCTCTCAAATTGTCAACATTTTCCTTGTCCGGTGGCCTAATTAGGCAATGGCTTTCTACCCAGGTATTCTGGTTCTTTCAGACACACAATATATTGTCACATATGGTTTCATTTACTTCTCAGCAACTTAGAGCTAGAAAGAAATTAAAGATATTCTCAACCAATATTTCTGGTCTGTAAGTGTTTGCAGCCAAGGTTATTTAAAGATAATAAATACTTATAAATAGGAGCCTCACAATATTCAGGTTTGTGATTATTTGAAATAGTGCTTGGGATAAAGTTTAACCTATATTTTCCCTAAGAGATATGTTTGCCACAGGCATTAATAGTGTAAGCAAAACTGAAGGGTGCATTTTTTCAGTTGATGATGGAAGTAAACGGTTCTCAAACCACTTTAGCAGAAATGCTCATTTATATACCACTCATGTGTCACGATTAGACTTTATCCGTTGCTAACATGTTGGCCTCCAGTCAATAACACTAGTCTCCTAGGGACCGCCAGTAAAGAAGATACTTATTCTGTTACTGTGTGTACTTGGCAAAAGTTTGTTCCTTCAGAAGTGGTTTATAATTCAGTCTTCCCGAATTTAGCCAGGACTTTCCAGAAAGTGAATTCTCGTGAGTGAGGCTGTCTGCGAACGTAATGGCGTCAGTGCAGACAGTGGCCCATCATTCAGGCTGCCCCAATAGCTGATCAGTCCCCCACCAGGCCTCCTGGATAGACAAGAGAATCCTGAGTGGCTAATCCTCTACCCCTGTTGTTTCCCAAGGTGGCTTTTAAATTTGCAAAATCCTTTCTTAGCTTCCTTGCCCTTTTTATTCTATAGTGTTCCTGGTTTTTATTTCTAAAGTCACACTTGCTTTGAAATCCTTGCAAATATGATGATGAGAGATGAAGAAGAAATCAGGAAGGAAAACAGTCTTGTGCGAGAGGGAATAAAGGGTAAGGAGAGGACGTGGAAGAGCAGTGGGTAGTGAACAAGCAAGGGAAGGAATGAGGCATGGAAGGAGGGAGGGAGAAATGCACAAAGCAGGGCAGCTTGAGGTGAGCACAGAGAGGAAATAGAAGAAAAGTAAAGGAGAGATGTTTCAAGAAGCTCCTATCAACCTGACAGGATGGGTCTACCTTTTTTACATTTCCTGAAAGCAACTTTATTTTTTTTTTTCAACAGAGTCATTACCAGTTGTATGGCTTCCCTCCATCTATCTTTATTCCTACAATTCAAGAGTCAGAAAAGAACATTATTTTCACATTAGCAACTCATTAAATGCCTCCATGTTTGTAGCTGAAGCACTGCTGGATCTGAATGCATTGTTTTTGCACATCTGAATGCCCACTTGGAGGCTTTGTCAGCCAGGGGATCTAGGCTGGAACCCTTCTGTCATGCATATGGGTAAGTGGGTGGGGTGGGGCTGTGTCGGAGTCATCCATCATCCTCCATCAATGTCACCACCACCTGCAGGGACCCAGCCAATGGTCAGTCAGTCACTCAGGCCTGACAGCTGGCCATCAGTTCCCCGGTGGGGCTATGTTCTGGGTTCTCAAGGTATTAGCCACAGACTCTTCTCTGCTCAGACCTGTAAGCTCTAGGAAGCTCTCCACCTTTAGAATTACCAAAGATATTCATGGTTTTGCTCACCTTCATGACAACTGGTCAGAGTCAGGCCAGTTAAAGGTGAGATATGCTCTGTATTTACCTAAAAATGCTGGGTCATTACTTAAAATCAAATATTAGGCAGTTCAAGCAAACATGGCAGGGACTTTTATGCATGGCAAAACCAGACTTTTTTATATCTTTATTTTAGTGTTGACACTGTAATATCAAGCAAATCCATACTAAATGCTTTCAGTTAGCTAATTAGATAAGGTACTAATGAGCTAAAGCTATCTCTTCATCATTAACCCTCTTTCTCTGAACCCTTTTTAAAAATGAGGGCTAGAAATTATACCTCAATGTGAGATGAAGTTTACAATCTAAATATACAGTGCCATGGTTTTTTGCATATGTACACATCACTATAACCCCACATGTAGATCGCAATATGGATGATATGCCCCTTTTTCAATGACATATCTCATAATATCTCAGATTACAGTATTGGACAGTAAACACTTAAAAGACAGGGTAGGGTCCTCATCTTTTTCCTAACATGTAGTTCTCACAAGTTATCTTGCTCATAGTAGGGTCTTCATTTCTTTTTAAAATAATGGTAGATTCTCTACATAATTTTTAAGGCAGAATAGGTCTTTAAAATCTCAAATACATTCTAGGAACCTTAACAAACAAGAGATCAAGGCTAGAAGGAAATATAAGAGAATGAAAAGAACAAAAAAAAAAGCTCACCCACTTCCCAGTTGCCAACACTGAAATTCATTCAACAAACGTTTTTGGAACAAGTTCTAAATTCTTGGAATAACTGGTAAGCAAAATTCTGCCCTTGGAGAGTTTATATTCTGAAGAGGAAGTGACTCTCTAGTCTTAGAAAGAGTACAAGGATTCATATGAGAGATTCTTACAAAAAAAACCGAAAGATTCTAAACCTGTTTGAATTCTATTTTAGCAACATTTAGATGGAGTCTGATTTATCATGGCTCTTTTATTCCACAGAGAGGTAAGTGCAAAATGTACTGCTAGCCCAACACTGAAGGGAAAGCAGATGGGAGAAATCTGCACATTTATTTTAATTCAATATATGAACAGTTTGGACATGGCATGTCAAGACTTAGTCCCAGAATATAGACTTAACACTAAATTTAAAATCATTGCCAATATCAGGGTGAAACATGTCATGGTAGCCATAAGGGGAATTCAACTGAATGCTGATGTCTCTATTAATTGATGTCCTTATTAATTGATGGGTCCGGGATCCCTGGGTGGCGCAGTGGTTTGGCGCTTGCCTTTGGCCCAGGGCGTGATCCTGGAGACCCGGGATCGAATCCCACATCAGGCTCCCGGTGCATGGAGCCTGCTTCTCCCTCTGCCTATGTCTCTGCCTCTCTCTCTCTCTCTCTCTGTGACTATCATAAATAAATAAAAAATTAAAAAAAAAAATTAAAAAGAAAAAAAAAAAAAGAAAAAAAAATTGATGGGTCCATATCTGCTCTCTGCTTTTATTTCTTCTGCCTTGATCTTAACTCAGCTCTTTAAATCTGTATTTATTGTTATATATATGCCTCATGCAGAATCAAGCCACCCTACTTTTTTAAGTCAATCCTGAAAGGCTAAAACATATATAGCAGCCTTCACTCCAGAGTCCACAGGAATATGAAGTTACACTCACTAGACCAAATTTTACTGATTTGTCTACGTCTGAGACTCTTTCAACACCAATCAGGCAATCCGGGTTCCTAAAAGTGAGGCCCAGTTGTCCCCAAGTAACGTCACTATCAATTTTTGGGTTGGTCCAACCTTTAGGTGGCCTGGGCTTCTCTGTGGAGGTCTCACTCTATGGCCTCACCAGTTTCCCCGCATGTCTGAATACCCTATCCTGAACCCCAACATGCCTGGTCGAGGTCCAGTTCTTGCCTCCATCTTCCCAGTGTCAGCATCCTGCCTTCTCTATGAAGCCGCATCACCTCCCAGCAGAACTGCTGGTGAGATTCAGCTTGTGAATGAGTCATCTGTCTTAGTTTTCCACTGCTGCGCTGGACTAGGCTTTGGATCTCCCAGTAGATACTGAATCATATTGAGCATCTGCACCTAGACATACCCAACTGTCTTCCCCAGGACTACACTCTGATCTGTCTCTACCAGCTTCCTGGCCTTGAGATTGCCAAAGTGCCAACCTGCTTTGAGACTGATTGTACCAAAGTCTTACAAGATCTCACACCTTTTAGTGATTTAATCATGAAACCCAGGACCAAAGGAATAAAACCTCATAAGTCATTGTGTCCAGCACCCATCTTCAAGATGCACTGCTTTTAAATGATCCTAGATGGGAGATATTAAAAATTGCTTGGAAGTCTGTAAAAATTTCAAAATTTATGCAGAGGGCTAGATATTCCCACACAAAGAGAGAATACATGAGTAGGAAGAAATATTGCTTTTGTGGTAGAACTAAGTGATGCAGAACATTTTCAACATGTAATAGCTTTAACCAAAATTTCATCTAGCCTTTTGGGTTTCTGATTTTGTGTTCACTTTGATTTTACTCCAATCACCATACAGACAGAATCAAGTGAATTGAAATGAGACATCACTCAGAAAATCTTAGAACTAAAAGGATGCCCGTGACTTGAATTTCCTCTACTATAGTAAGCAGGGCTACTGTTACTTATTATTACTCAGGTTCTGCTCATCCCTTCTAATAATGGGCAGCTCACTACCTCACAAAGCAACAAATTCTGTTAGTGAGAAAAAAAATCTGTCAAGTCATTGTTTTCTTGCTACTAATTGAAATTAACTTTATTTCCTTCATCCAATAATAAAAATAACAAATGTGTTGAGTACTTACATTCCAAGTATTTTTCTAGATTAGAACTTATGCCCAAAATAGGCATGATCTTCAACCCCAAAGTCTAATGACACAACCCCACAGTCATTAGGTCTTTGGGGAGAATTGTACTCTTAAGTAAATAATTACAACACATGATAAAAATGATAAAAATCAATGTGAAGAATTTCAAGCATTTTGGGAGAAGCAACTAACTCTGGCTGAAAGATAGAGGATTGGTGGACAGTTGAAATTTTCAGAGAAGGTGAAAGATAGCCTAAGTCTTAAAGAATGAATAGGAGTTTTGCCAATAGGGAAAGGTATTCAGAACAAACTGGTCCAAAGGAATATCATGCAAAAGTATTTTAGAATGCCTTATGTTAAAGGTCACAGACCACTCAATACAAATTGGCTTGAATCAGAAGACGAGAAGGTCTGTCTCCAGGTATAGGATGATCTAGGGCTCAAGGACCGTTATCAAAAATCTGGCTCCATCTTTCTCTGACTCTCTCAGCTCTGCATTTCTCCATCAGGCTGGATCTGCTCATGGAAGCAAAATGACAAAACAGTTCCAGGCTGTATATCTCCACCCTTCATCATCTAGAGGAATGTGGGAAAATTCTTGGGATTCATTTATGCTTATTTGATCTGATTGGGTTTTGTACTCATCTCTTAATTTACCATGTAGCTGATGGAAAGGAGCTGTGATTTCAGCCAATCAAAAACCATCCCTAAAACTGGAGGTGGGCCAATCCCATCCTAATCACATGGCTAAGAATGAGAGAAAGTTAGGTGTTTCAAAGAGACATCAAAATATTGCCAGAAAGGGATGTGTATGATGGGTAGCCAGTTAACAACAACCTCTGTAAAAGGGCTGAAAAGAGCTTTTATGTATGGTTTCATCATATAATTGGAAGATTTATAATTTATATTTGGAGTATAGAAAGCATTTGGAGGTATGGCCACTGATGTTATTTAAAAGGAGGCAGGAAGTCTACTGACAAAGGTAGTGCTTCATTAGTTAGAGTAACACCAAATTGCTGGAATAAAGAGCCCCAAAGCCGTAGTGGCTTAAATAAGGCAGGAATTATTTCTTTTTAAGATTTTATTTATTTATGTATTTATTTGAGAGAGAGAATGTGAGCAGGGGCAGGGGCAGAGGGAGAGGGAGAAGCAAACTCTCCACTAAGCATAGGAGCCTGACTCAGGGCTCCATCCCATGACCCTGAGATCATCACCTGACCTAAAATCAAAGGTCAGATGTTTAACTAAGTTATTCACCCAGGTGCCCCGAGGCAAAAATTATTTCTAATTCAAAAAACAGATTTGGGGAAAATGGTAGTAGGTCAGAGATTGTGTTCCTTTCTTCTTATTGCTCTGCCTCTGCAGGGACATTGACTTTGCATGCACTGTTGAAACTGGGCCATGACCATATCCCTGTTTTAGCTCATGGGACAGAGAAAGAAAGAAAAGCCAGGGGAGAGATTTTCTTTTAATTAAGTTTATTTATCACTTCATAAATCCAGTTGATTCCATTGCCAAGAATTCAGTCACATGACCATGTCGTCACAAGGAGGCTAAGAAGCATGGTCTCTGACTGGGATTGGAGTAGAGCTTATGTATCCAGGAAGAAGGAAAGAATGGATGTGAGAGGCAAAGAGCAAGTTGCCACAGATGCTAAGAACCCTGGTAGAATTATTTGTAAGCAAACAGGTAGCCTGAGATGATCAGAATCAGGTTTAAAATTTTTCACTAGAGTGTCAAAGGAGCCCCCCCAGGGAAGTCCAAATCACCAGCTGAGAAGATGTTACAATCACTCAAATGTGAAACGTTGGTCTGCACCTAAGGCACCCTTGAGATAAGAATCCGAGTTGACCCACAAGGGCCTCTCAGACCTTTTTCTGCTCCTTGTATCAGCCTTCTGTGATGGGAGTAGCTGCTCACCTGCATGGCTTGAAAATTCTGGAAGGGACCAAGCAAATTTAAAGACTCAGCCTACTCACACACATGCACTCAGTGGATGTGAATAACACACCAAATGCTGTCAGGAACACAGACAGACCCGTTCCTGCAACATGACAGGGTAGAGAGCAACTCATTTCTACTTAATAAAATGCAACACAATTGAACTATAGGGCGTCAGGGTGGGAAATGCTGGAGCTCAGTGACTTACTAGCTTTACTTACTAACTTGGGCAGCATACTTGGTCTCTCTGACCTACAGTTTCTTGGTATGTAAATAGGGGACTAAGGCGATCTGAGAGCGTTCTGAGAATTAATGACAAAACTGGTGGGTGTGACAGTCAGGTGCTCAATATGGGACATCGGTACAAAAGCCTTTCCACGCAATGTGTGTTTGTGAGTTTCCCTTTGTTCCTAAGAACATCTCCATGCCGATGGCAAAATATATATGTATTTTTAAATCTTTAACATGATGCTCCGCACACTGGCCCTCCACCTCAACTCAGACTCATTACCCTGGGGTGCCTGGTGACAAGATCCACAAGCTCCTTGCAGCTGGGAGAGGTAGCACATTAGAAATTCATTTTTTCCTGTCATAATAACAAAGTGCAAAGTGGCAGCCTGGGCATAGTTTCGTATGGGAAAACCCACAGAAAGGGACAGCTGAAGGAAGCTGTGCTTTTCTTCGATATTCCTTGTCAGGGAGCACCATCCTCAAAAGGAAGGCGGGAAAAAAAGAAGAGGAAGAAAAAAGTCCCTGTTGGATTTGGATGTCTCATTTCTAGCGGCAAACTGATCCTGCCCTCACATCTCCTTCGTCTGCCTGTTGCTGAGGGGCAGCGCAGACACCTAGTCCAGACTCCCAGGAATGCAGTCCCTTGGCAGCATTTCTCTCCAACAGGCTTGCCTCCATCCTAGAACGTCAGCCACTCAGATGACTGACGTGAGGTCTTTTTGATTTGCTTATGGAAAAATTTCCTAAGAAAGCAAATTCTTGGGTTCATTCCTTAAGGCCTGGCTGTGGCAATTTAATTAAAAGAAGAGAAACGAGGAGCTTGTTTTTTTTTTTTTTTTTCCAGAACACATTATGGGTAAAAATGGGTGTGTATGTGCATGTGTGCAAGTAGACTCATTTGCAACTTTGTCCAATGTCTCCAGGTACGGTGAATTGCTTGTAGGAAGTTAAGGCTAGATCTTCAATCCTGGAGGCAAGACAAAATCCAGAGCCTGTGATCATAGCTGCTTGGGTGGTTATGGGGTTCAGGACATGCTACCCCCAAAATGTGGCACCCTGGCACACTGAATATTTCAAACTGAAGGAGTTTGAGAACATACCAGAAGCAGGTAGTCCCCTTGACTTTCTGCCCCCTCTCCCCTGAAGCAGGTCATAAAACCCTCACGTGAGAGACATGCCCTCCAAGTACCCAAAGGAAAAGGGCATCCTTCTCTCTAAAGACAACGAAGAATCTGAACAAATAGGTTTTTCCCAGTTTACAATGCTTACCTCATACTCCTTAACCTACCATGTTGCTCCATGACTGTCCACTCTTCAGACCGAGCACAAAAACACAGGTCTGCGTCTTTGAACACTCCAGTGTCACACAAAACTTACATTAAGTAAATAAATGTGAATGCTTTTCTCCTGTTATCTTGTCTCTGCTGGTTTAATTTTCAGATTCAGCCAGAGACCCTAAAGGGGTTAGGAAAACTTTTTCCTTCCCTACAGTGGCTTCCTGACTAGTAACCAAGTCTTGCTTAAAAATCTACTATATGGAGTTGGAGGAAATGGTTATTAAAATAGAAGTAAGAACCAGGTATTCAGGTTGACCAGTAAAGTGGTGCCATAATGTCTTTAGACACAAAGGCAATTTGAAGAAGTGTTCCAGTGCCCTTGGGGCGATGTTTGAGACAGAGACAAAACTGTCTTCTCCATTAACAAGCAAAGTGCCCATGATACTTTTAGGGACCTACAAAAATCTATTACATTTTACTTGAAAAAGAAAAAAAAGTTGAATATTTAAGTTTATGTAGTAACATATTGATGTTATTTTGGCAGGAGGAGCTTACTAACAATTATACAAATGAAGGAAGACAAAATTCTTAGACTTTTATTTTATTTTAAAGATTTTTATTTATTTATTCATGAGAGACACAGAGAGAGAGGCAGAGACACAGGCAGAGGGAGAAGCAGGCTCCCTGCAGGGAGCCGGATGCAGGACTTGACCTAGGGATCTTGGGATCATGCCCTGAACAAAGGCAGAGGTTCAACCACTGATCCACCCAGGCGTCCCAAAATTTGCAAACTTTTTTTTGTTGCAGATTTTATTTATTTATGCATGAGAGACAGAGAGAGAGAGAGAGAGAGAGAGAGAGAGAGAGAGAGAGGCAGAGACACAGGCAGAGGGAGAAGCAGGCTCCATGCAGGGAGCCCCACATGGGACTTGATCCTGGGTCTCCAGGATCAGGCCCTGGGCCGAAGGCGGCGCTACACCACTGAGCCACCGGGGCTGCCCAAAATTTGCAAACTTTTAAACAAAGTAACATATTTAGGAATCTATAATCAACAAGGAAGCCTAATGAACTTTTATGGAAAGAACGTTTAGATATCCACAGATTAGATTCTTATTCCCCTCATGCAAATATTAACGTTAATCAAATTTGATTGTTTTCCATTGAAATACAATTGACATAGAATGTCATATTAATTTCAGACGTACAACATATTGATTTGAGAATTCTACACATTCCTCAGTGCTCACCACGACTTTTTTTTTTTACTTTAGAGCCCCTAACTGCTCCTACTGTCTCTTCCTGCACCTGTCCTGCGCTCCCAGCTCTCCCTCCTGGGGGGGATGCAGGAAGGCCTCTGGACTAGTCTCTGGCAATCCGCGTCGACCAGCAGGGGTTGCTAGAGAACAATCCAGGCCCCTAGGTCTGCGGGCAGAGGCGCCCACGCGGGAGGGAAGCCCTGGTCCTGGAGAACCCGAAGCTGCGGTGGGCAGTCGGCCCGGAGCCACGCGCGACGCCAGAAGTTTCGTACACGTTGGAGACGTCAGCCGTGCCGGGCTTAGAGGTTTAAAAGCAAACACACTGTAAGTGGTAAGAAGGTTCTGGATCTTTGTGAGCCATACACGGACCTCAGCTTGAGTAGAGCCCCTGAGTGCGTTTCCCAGTGACCAGTGGTCTGGGGTCGGGGGGAGGGAGTGGAGGGAGCAGGAGGGTCTCACTGCTGCGGGCCTCCTGGGGGAGCCTGGAGAAATGAGGAGGCTCAGACTGCCCGGAAAGGGGGGATTTTCATGATTTCTTTGAGGTTGTTTTGGAAAAAGGCGAGATTGAGGTTTGAACTCTAGTCTGGCCGAGAAAAGGCCTGCCTGAAATCCTTGCAGGCACCACCGACTGCAACTTCAGAGGACTCCACGGATTGCTCACTGGTGATGTCCTCGAGGCCTCCAGGGCCAGCTCCCGTCTGCTAACAATCTCGGGGCGGCCAGTCGGGGTGGAACGGCCAGTTTCAGCAAGTCTTGATGTCTTGCTGCTGCCTATTGTGCTAAAGAGGTTTCTTTGGGGGGAGGGGAGGGGAGCTGTGGGGTGGGTTTTTTTTTTTTTTTTTGGCCCGATTGTAAATGTTTTGAATTTAAAAGACACCCAAATTCATTAAATGTGTGAAATGATGGGAAAAAAAGTGTGAAATTGTAACAGTCGGTTTGTAGTTGATTAATAGAAATCTCTTCTAACAATCCCCAGAACCTTCCGGGGGTCATTGGAACAGAGCAGCTGTAGAGACAGCAGGAGTGATTCTGACACTGCCCAATGAGGGCCTGTAGAGCTCCAGACAAGTGGGCAGAGTCCCATGCACTCTGCACTCTTGGCGGCCTCTCAGAGATGATTGGCTGCAAGGTCAAATTAATATGCAGAACAACCAGCAAGGTGCTGCTTTGCTCTTGGTCTTGGAGGGCTTTGCTTTTAAGATACATTATGATTTCATAGTGGATGAATCACTTGGGAACTAACTGGCCCCTTTCGCCCCAGGTAACTGCTCACTCAGGGCCACACTGATTTCTTAGCTTGACCATCTGTGCAGAGATTCATAATTCACTGTGCGGCAGCAACTTTGGGGTGTCCTGAAAGGGTCTATTTAATGAGCAGAAGACTTGGCAATTGATCGGAGTCTCCAGTTCCCAGTTCACCACACCTCCCCTGTTGCAGACAAGCCTTGATAGGGGCAAGGGAAGGAAAGCAAAAATTGCCTTTCTTTGGGGGAGCGCATTTTTCCATAATTTTTGGCATCTGCCGGCCCCAAACCTGTAGTGTTTTTTTCTCTTTGAAACCCTGCTGCAGGCTACCATTCTGAAGTTAAAGGATTTTGCCTTCGAAGAGGTACAAAGGAAACATCAAAGTAAATGTCCTCACAGTGACATAAGGATAGAATAATGGTGACCTAGCAGCCAGAGACTTGGCCAAATGCTGAAAGTAATTCACGCCACTCACTAACAATGGGGGATGTGTGACAATGATATATACCAGGAGACAAGGACAACCACTTTGCAGGGCTTCGATGCCCTACAAACCCAATTGTAGGCAGATCAATACTGTCATAAGACAATTATCAAAGACCATCAGCACATCATATTTTCATACCATAAACAGCTCAAGGCGCCAGGGATGGCTTTCCTACAGAAAGCACATAGCATAAATTTGAAGGGTGTGAAATTGACATGATTAATAATTATAGTTATTAGCACATGTGCCAGCTGCTCATGTATGGTTTATCCCTTGATTTATGGTGCCATAAATGCCCATCTCTCCCTCTGATGCTGAATCAAGGGGGCACACAACCGTGGGCAGAATGAGTCTTTCTCATTGCCAGGAGTTTCATCACAAATAAAAGAAAAAAGTGGGTTGAAAATCACCCTGGATCTGGAGACACCTCGGTGAGAGGGAAGCTGCCTTTTGTTTGCAGGGCTGCTTTATCGGCTGCTGAAACCTGTCTGTTCAATGTTCCCAAAGCCTTTGAAGTTTGGACTGCAACTAACAAGGGGCTATAGTTTTCCAGCCCCCCTCACTCCTTCGGGCTGTTGCCAGGCTGCAGACAATCACTATACATATTACAGATGAAATCGCTAGGGCCGACAATGGAAGAGGCAAAAAAGTAATCTTTGGGGTGCCACAAGTTAGAGCTTTTGTTGTCAAGTGCAACTTGAGAGGGCTTTTCCTGGACTTTTGCTAAATGTTTTGTTCCATATGATTAGAAACAGATCTGGACATTAACGGGATGTCAAAATATACTTTAAAATCAGCAGTTATCATGTGAAGACAAAGAGATGACTCTAGGGGCCGGTAAAGACCCAAGCCTAAACACATGAATTTCTCTTACCATTAGCCTTTAAAATATGAATGGATAACTTCCATTGGCATCATGACTTATGTAATATTACACTCATGTTCAAGAAAAAATGAAAGGATAGTAACAAACATGAGACCCATGTCAGCCAGTTGAAGATCTTTCTTTACTATTTGACACATAATCTAAAAATTAAGAGGAAAAGAGGTAGAGAATGCAAAAAGTTGTTTTTTTTTTAATTTTAGCATCATAATTACTCGAGTACATTTAGAAGGGATGCTTTTTATAAGGGCTAAACTTAAAACCTGCAATCTAAATATGGAGCTCATAGGGCACATTAAACTTTGCCAAAGATGAATGCAAATGTCTTTTATAGATTTCCCCAACAGTCAAACAAAGAGGCACCAAAAGCGCTGGAAGACTTTTCTTCTCCTGCCATGCTCCTCACTTCTTCCCATCCTGTTCTGAGCCAGCAGCCCCAGCCAGCCTGGCAGCCTGGCTTTAGACGTTTGTGGCTAGTCCAGTGGGGTGGGAGGTCTGAGCAATGGAAGCTGCTCCCTTTTCCGTCATACCTGGCTCAGGAATTCACCACCAACAGCTAGCTCCCACCCTGGAACCAACATCAAAATCTGAGGATCATTTACACCGCTAAGAGATTGACTTTGACAGAACGTGTATATACTCACAGAGTTTCAAAATACTGCATAATGACTCTTTTCAACCCTGGAAAGAACTCAGATTCCCAAATAATGATCAGATGGTGGTTACAGTATGCCATGGAAAGCAAAAACATATTTAAAAGGCCAGCAGGCAATTCCATGTGCTCTTTGAGGACAATAGATGTTCCAGTGATACCTTTGGAAGTCATTTACGAAAGAAATGGCACCTTTTTTTGATGCAAGCTTCAAGAAATACGAAGCTGAAAAAAGATGTTTTAAGCAAATAGCGTTTAAAATAAACATCATTTTTGCCTGACTAATGAATGTAAATAAAAACGGGTAAGTCCTCAATCTAAAGCTCAAGAAACATAATGTCCGCAAAGTATTTAATATTTTAATTAAAAGCAAATCTAAAATAAGAGCACTTTTCAAATGAGTTACCTGTTTTAAATGTAATCCTATATATATATATATATGTATATATATATATATCAAGTTAATGTTATTACTAATGCTTTTGAGGCAAATTATCATGGACAAATCACAGAATTAAATATTAAATATTATTTAACTTAAAAATAAATAAATAAATAAATAAATAAATAAATATTATTTAACTTGAAGAAAGAACAAAAAGAGGAATTTAAAAGCAAAAGATACTTTTAAAAAAATAGAACGAATAATGGATTAGATCATGAAAACTCGGATAATTCGTGTTCCGGAAAAAAAAAAAAACAGTTTTTTTTCAAGTCTTTAAAGAGTTATTTATATGCAGTGATAATTGGGCCCTACATTTGAATTGTAAGAACACAGATCTTAGCAATAGTAAAGAGAAGTATAATAGTGTAAGTTAGTGGATAACTTTTCATGTGGCATATACCATAATTTTAATTTTTAAAATTAAATTTTAATTTTAAAGGAGGAAATTTCAGGATTGGGACTAACAAAATATCTTACAAAAAACTAGACATATGGACTCTAAACTATTATTAGTCAAAGGGCCATTTCAGATCTTCTAAACTGCTTTACTCTACAAATGCAGGGACTAGAGGATATTTAATTAAGTGCTTTGAAAAGAGCAGATAAATGAAATAATAGTCACATATTTAAAATATCTTTTTTCCAAAAAAAAAAAATAAAATAAAATAAAATATCTTTTTTCCAAAGACTAAATAATGAGTGAATTTTCTTGGCAGTATTTAGAAGATAAAGAAATACTTATTTTTAATAAGCCAACAGAAAGAACTGGGGTCCAAATCAGTCTTTGAACTTGAGTTTTCTGCAGAATAAAAAGAAGGGTTATGAGCAGACAATTAAAAACAGGTCAGAAGGCAAAATCAATACTTTTGTCCATGTTGACTTAGAACCTTTAATAATTTCCTTCTCCTCCCTAAGTGATCATTGGGTTCCCATAAAAAATGTGCTGCGTCTACATTCTAGAGACTCAGGCTATGCACTCAGTAGCACTTGCTTTCCTTGATATTTCTGCTTGGCATACTGTTGCTTCATTCCTACTCTTTTTCTGAAAGACTCTTCCAGAAAGATGCTTTCCCTTGATTGTGGGGTGCTTGACCTTTGGCTTCTCTTTTGCATATGGTCTTTCCAACTAACACTCATGCTTGGCTGGAGCCTTTTGCCCAGGGCAATTCAGATCTTTTGTAATCATCAAAATCTCACAAATTTTCTCAATTGTGATAGAGATGGTGTTTGTTTAGGGACTCTCCCTATTTATCCTCTTCTTCTCATTCAAGTGCCCTGGAAAATACTTCTTTGAGTTCCCTGATATTACTTCAGGTTAAGAGAATGGCAGTAGCGGTCACTACTTGGTAAGCTAACTATATTGTAGACCTCTGCCTTCCAGTCATGCATGACATTTTGGTAGGTCCACAACATGGTCTCTACAAAGGAAGGAAGCCATTGCTTGATATATCTTTGGTTCAGGTTGTTGCTGGCTGCTCCATTGTTGCTATGACAGTTGACCAAACAAAATGACTGGATTATGAATTTTGTCTCTTACTTCTTGGTCAATACTGGCATTTTTTAGTAGGGTACTATAACATAACTGGTTTTATTTTTGTATTCCAAGGGGAAAACTTACTGAAAAAAATTTTCCCTCATTGCAGACTGATTCCTTAAGGTTGATCACCAGCTTATAACTGTGATGAGTCTAAAACTTACCTATAATCTCTAACATGATTTCTTGACTGCATTTTTAGAGAGTCCAGGAATCCATCTATTTCAGGGATGTGAATGACATTCATAGAGTGTCACATTGGAATACTTTCCTGGAACAACTCAACAATGGCTTCCAGATCCCTTGTTGCATCCTAGAGCCTGGCTTCATAAGGTAGATTTAATAAAACTAAACCTAATCCGTAGCCCAGAAGTAATTTTTTGGTGACAGAGAATGAATTAAAGAGAACATCAATTCTGACACAATTGGCACATCACAGAGGAAGAGGTTTAGGATCAGAGTCAATCTCTTTGGGTAGCCAAATTTCCTTAAAAGCTGCCAGAGACCAACACACTAATGGTATTAAATGCTTTTGGAAGTTAAACTATGCATATGTGGCCACGGTATATGCCAATCAACATGTAGTTTGGCCATGGATGGAAGTTCAGTGGAGGCTAATTATTCCTCAGGGGAGGAAAGGTACCAAAGATTTAGTCTTGACTTCAAATAATTCACTATATCATTGAAGGGATTAAACATAAAACTTATAGAAGAAGAAATTATAAAAATGGCCAAAGAATGTATAATGCCAAATGAAGGCACAGAAAAAAACCCTGCCACTGGATTTCTGAAAAATGAGTGATTAGGTGAGAGAGGCCAAAGGAGGCCTTACAGAATGGATGAGATTTTGATTTGATCTTGAATGGAGGGATGGATTTGATAGGAGAATGTGGAGGGCCCTGCTAGTAAGAAGAATGTTGGAAGAAGAGGGCTGTTTGGAGAAGGTGAGTGAATATAGAGAAAAGGGCAGGGCCTAGGGATCAAGCCACAGGACTCACTAACACTGAAGTGGATCCACTGCTCCCAACCTACATGGGGTGCCACGTGGCAGAAATGAATCTTTTAGTTGAAAAGCTTTTACTGCTGTTTATTCTAAATCATTCTCAACTGTCAAAATATTAGTGTTCTTTCTCTGCAATGTCTGTGTGCCCATGGATAAAAAGTCCTGTGCCTGCACATTGTTCCTTGTCTTGTGACTTAGAAGCAAACTCTCAGCTGAGCTGAACTGCCACCCGTGGTATAGGAATCTGCCCATCTTGGAGTGGCCACGTCCAGTCCTCCACTATTCTTCTAGGAAAGATAATGATCCAGATATCTTTAAAACAGAGCAGTTGTGAGCATGTTAGAACTATTCCATAGTTAAGGAGGGGATATTGATATAACTCGTAAGGAGTACAATGACTTTAACATTCAACTGACTCCAGTTACCTTGACTTAGGTTTCCTTATTGGGTGGTTCCATATTTCCTAAAATATGGGCAAACCACCCCAGGTATGAAGAACTAAAGGGAACTTCTTAGGGACTTCATCTTCTCATGCACTCTCCGTGTTTTCCTCCTTGATAAAGCAAATTCCCTCATCAATATCCTATGATCTTAGGACATAATGATGTCACAAATGCTCTGTCATCACAGCCTCTCATGTGGACTTGAGGGATATTTAGATGCTACTTGTTTCTCTTAGGGGCCAGAGGACTTCTTTGTAACTTTTTCTACCTATAGGCTAGAATCAATCTTTAGATGGTTGCTAATTATTCTTTCAGGAAGTCCTGGAAGGCTTGATGATTTGGTTCACTTTTCAAGTCACTATTAGATCAGTTTTATCACATTTGCACAGCCAGACACAAGAGTGTTGTGCCTCTAATGATCTAGTCTATTATTTACTGTTGTCTTTTAGCCAAAGTGAGATATTAGATTGCTCTCCAAGAGTAGTAGCTCCTCAGTGCTTCAGAGTGGAGTTATCTTAATAGAGCTTTGGGAATCAGTGACTGTTTCTGTTGTAGGATGGCAAGGTTTTCTCATTCTCACTTGGTACTGGCCCTCGCTCAGCTTCCCCAACAATAATTGACCTAAAGTCCATTACAGCTTCTTGATGGTCTCTCTTACTACACTGTAGATTTTAACAAAAAGAATTCAATGTGATACAGACTAAATCCCAAACTACTCTATACATCATTCTCTCAGGAGAGCAAATGAAGGCAGAAACAACATAATAAAGGTAAGTTGAGATATAGCCACCAATTGATCAAATGGCAAATAATAGCATAGAAAACACCCTTTGTTGCCCTGATGGTAAACCAATGAATAAACACTAATAAGACTTCAGGGCAAGTATTTTCTTTTTAGATGGGCACGAAGAGTAGAAATGAAGATACATATCATCATGCCCCTGGTATGTGCATGCAAAGTGAGGTGGGAAAGAAAATGCTGTATTTCATCTCAATCCTCAAGATGGTACCCTGTGATGAAACATGCTGAGTGAATACATGTAACTCATCAGTTATGAAATTTTCCCTTTATTCAGAAAGGAAGCAGCAGTTTTCTTCATAACCTTCTGATTCACAACCTACTTTTTTGTAGCTATTGCACATTAAGTAAATAGACTTTTTTAAATGGAAAGAAAATTATCACTTTACTTTTCAATTTATTCTCACTAGGCTTCATTTACTTCACCCTTCTGTGCAATTTAAATGAAAAATTGGAAAAATGCATGATCAATTTTAGGCCACTAAAACATCAATTAGCAAACTGCTGTTCAGTTCTTTTTAATAGGCTTATTATAATCTTGGAATCCCAGAAATTCTAGATCAAATCAGCAGTCCCTATAAGGCATTGTAAAAGTAAGTGAGACCTAGAAGCTGCAGTCCCTGCCCTTAAGTTGTTAACCTGGTTCCTAAGAGGACAGTAAGTCAGGAAGACAAGCACGTCTCTGGCCCATTTTCCTGCATTGGTATCACGTTGTGAAGCATCAGCTTATATACCCTCAAAGTCCGTAAAAAGTTGGTTTTGACCATATCATATAATGTAAAGAATGTATAATAATACTGGATCAACTATTCATTTATTCATGACCTCCAACTATTTACTGAATGAACTGGAATCTTCAAGGGTATTTGGGTGAAAAGAGGTGATGAGGAATCACCCTTTCTAGGCTTTCTTACCTAGAAATTACTACTCACTCTCATTCAAAGGTACCATTCCCCAGGAAAAGTACCTTGATTCTCTGAGTTTGGTCTACCCCAACTGTAATATAACATTGATCCAACTGGGATGGTTTTCCTACTTGTCCTAACATTGAATCCCGGTAGGACAGGGACTGTTTTCTATTCCTTTTAAAATTCCCAGACCATGGGGTGTCTGGGTGGCTCAGTTGGTTGAGTGTCTGCCTTTGGCTCAGGTCATGATCCCAGGGTCCTGGAATTGAGCCCCACATTGGGCTCCCTGCTCAGTGGGGAGTCTGCTTTGCCTTTTCTCTCTGCCCCTCCCTCTTCTTGTGCTCTCTCTCTTAAATAAATAAACAAAATCTTTATAAAAAATAAAACATAAATAAATAAATAAAATTCCCAGAACATAACATAGTTCCTGATATTAGTTATTAGTTAAGTGAATGACTTATTGAAAGAATGAACAATGAGACTGGAGCTTGTTTATCAGGATCCTCAGGGAACCAAAATGGGATTCACCTGGGAAATTATTAAATTCTTAAACAAGGCCCAGGTCATCATGAAGAACTTTTAGAGATTGATTCCAGATCAAAGGGGTACAAGAAAGTGTATTCGGCTGACTGATTACCCTGAAGCAGTCGTGAAAATGTCAGTGGCTTCTGAATGACAGTGAGCAAAGACTGATGCTATACCCCATGTGCCATTGATGACCTAAGGGATCTTTGACCCGTCAACATTTATTGCTGCCAGTGGTGTGGACTCCTGGACCCAGCACCCACTAAAGACTGTCTCACATACCAAATGTGTTTTCTGAAATGTCTTTTTAGAGAACTACCTCCAACACAGTCATCGAACACCTACTGTGGTCCATCACTGGGTATGGAAATACAAGACGTACAAATCCATCATCACAGAACCATCCAAATGGACCTATATCAGGGAGTTTCCGAAAGTATCATTGTTCTAGGGTTTTTTCAAGCTATTTTTTTAAATTAAATTTAACTTAATTTATTTTTATTTTTATTTTTGGAGATAGAGAGTGCACACAGGGTGGAGGGGAAGAGAGAAGAAGAGAGAGAGAGAGAGAGAATCTCAAGCAGACTCTACACTCAGCACAGTGCCCTACTCAGGGCTTGATCTTATGACTCTGAGATCATGACATGAGCCAAAATCAAGAGTCAGATGCTTAACTGATGGAACCCCTCAGATGCCCCTGTTCTCGGGTTTTTCCAAAATTTATTACTGATTTTAGTAAATAGGAAAAGCAAAGAAAAGCCGCAATTGCTATGTAAGGTATAATGCAGTCGGCAACATATGCCCTGAATTTGTTTCTTTCTGATGTACTCTGGCTGGGTGTTGTTGGTATTAATCCTTTTGAAGCTATGAGACTGGCAATACTGGATCTGCTTCTTGGATAAATAGCTTAGTGGTCTGTAAAAACATGATCTTAGCCAGATGCCTTCCTCAAAATTTGGAGCAAATGATAACTCTATGTAGGAATCCATTTTTTAAATGGATCCCACATCCATGTGGGATTATTTCTCTCCCATGTATTTTTAGGTCTCCCAAGTTATTTGCAAAGCTTCTCTTTGACAAGTTATTCCTTTATCCATTTTCTTTTACTAAAAAAAAAAAAAAAAAAAAAAAAGTCTGTGTTGTTTCTAACTGGATGAATACAAATGAATACATAACTACCATTATTATCAATTTTAGTCCAAAGAAGAATAAATGAGAAACTTCATATTTCAAAGCCTTTTTCAGAGCTTATATTCAATACATACAGAACATAGGGGGATATTAGTCAAAGGGAACAAAGTTGTAGTTATACAAGTTGGATAAGTCCTCAAGATGTACTGCACAGTATGGTGTGAACAATCTTGCATTGTACACTTCAAAATTTGCTAGGAGGGTAAAGCTTGCATTAAATTTTCTTTTTACACCAAAATAATAATTATAAATAAGAGGGCAGGAGGAAGATTTTGGAGATCTTGGATAAGTTTATGGCCTAGGTAGAGGTGATGGTTTCAGGGGTGTTTACTTATTTCCAAATCCATCAAGTTGTCTACATTAAATATATACAGTTTTTTGTTTGTTAATCATACCTCAATAAAGTGGTTTTAAAAATAAATGGGTAAATAAATCAATAAACACAGATGAAACTTGTATCAGTAAATTTATGTGGTGACAACTAAAAAACCAACCAACCAAATAAGCGGCCCGCAGAGATGCCAGCGATAAAGGCAATTTACTAGACAGCTGGGATCATATTTACTTAAGTGAAGGGGGGATCACAATAAATTAATAGGTTCAAAGATCTATCCCAGTAGATGGGGCCTAGTCTGGAGTCTTGCTTGTAGGTAAGGGAGTGAATTCTAACATTGAGCCTTATTATAAAACGACCTCAGATTTTCCTCATAAGAATAAAGGAGACGCCCTTAACATTTTTGTCTGTGTGAAAAGAAGACATTAATCTTTATGTCTGTTTAGGTAGTTTTACAATGATACTCTGTCTATTCAAGCAGTTTTTCTGAAGACTGTGTATGCTAAAACCGGCATCTGCTCAGCTCACCCAATTCAAAACAAAAATTTGCATAATCTGTATTTGCATAGCAGCAAGTGGGTGGAGTTTAGGCAAGTGCACAGATGAACATAAAAATCAAATATGGGCAGGAGGAAACTCAATTTCATTATAAAAAACCATGTTTGTTTAAACATAAAAAAGCTGTGTAAACAATCCTAATGTGTTTACCGTAGTTTAGCCTACAAGGCTCCCATTTTGTCCTCATCCTATTAGCAGCCCAGTTGAACAAATGCAAATAAACTCATGCTGCTCACAAGAGACTTCCATTTAATATTTACTCTTAGAAAAATATAAGAAATAGGATGGAAAACCATGAATGGGATGATGTGTGCCATCTGAGGGAAAAAAATTTACAGACAATGATTCTCAGGAGATATCATGAGAGGCTTTTTTTGAAAATTATCCAAGCAGTCACAAAAACGAATTTATTTCAAAGTTTGTATACAGAAAGACTGAGCAATGTAAAAGTGAAAGCAAGTAAGACAAGGAGTGAAAGAGGCAGGGATGGAACATGGGGTTAGTGAGAATAATTTAGGGGGACGACATCCCTGTGATAAAGACAAGGAAAGAGAAAGACCGTTGAAAGGAACATTCACTTAAAAAGAGTTTTGACACAAATAGAGTGCTATCTGCACTGGTTAGTCCTCAATACATATACCCTAGGCCCAAGAAAGGAAGACTCTGGCACTAGCTGTATAGCTAATATGTTGTGGACTTGAATCTAACCAAATGTATTGTCATCTGTGGTCAGCAAATGAGACCATAATGTTAGGTCTATCATAACACAAACTGTGTATTAATGGAGCCATTAATCACCATCAAAACTGTATTAGGAGTGAAGATAGCCAAAGAGAGCTTCACTGACAGCAAGTGGCCATAAACCTGTCCAAAAACTAATTTGATTACCATCATACCAGCATCTGTGCCACTTATGAGGGTTCATTTTTTTGATGAAATTAAGTAGACAAGTCATTCATGCGTATAATAGACATCTAAATCATGGTAAACATGTTGCTGGCAACAGAAGTAGTTAAAGAAAGTGTGGGATTGTTTTGGTGTCTGAACGTAGAACCAATTCAACAGAAAGTGTCTTTTGCACAACAGTTGGGGACAAGATGCCATCAAAGAAGCTGAGGATGAAGCCAAATGCCAAGTGAGAAATACATGGATACGGTCAGCTGGTGAGATTCAGGGAATGTTGGTTGTTTACAAGAAGGAATGTTTTGCCAGGATAAACTCTCACTCTTTATGGGTCATAAATGTTCCTAGCAAACAATCTGTTTTATTTGGAGACAGTTGGATCCGTTAGATTTTAGTCCTGACAGACGGAATTGTGGGATGTCATATTTAATGACAGCCTAGAGAGCGCGCCTGGAATGTGTGTTAAATGAGAGAGGGGATGAGCTCGGTTATGGAGAATGACTATGTGCCACCCACTCACGCAGTTTTTCAGCGAGCTATTTATAAAGAGTCTGGAATGCCTTGGCAGTCTGCACTTGTGTAATTTTGTCTTAGAACAAACATGGCTTTATATTCAGTAAATTTTCATTATTCTCTTTCTTTAGCAAAATCATCTCCCTTTCCCAAGATTCTAAATTATTCAAATGAGTAGAGGATTGATACTATCCAGTGACTTGGTGAAAAACAAGTCTGTTCTGGCATTTATTTCACAGAGAAAGTGATTCATTTAAAGAAAAATACCAGGTCCATTTGAATATAACGGAAAGCAGATCATTTTAGGTACAGGACATTAAAAAAAGACCGGATGTACCATATCCAAAGAGGCCACCGTATGATGCAGCTAACTCCAGTTGGCTCAATGCTCTCATCCTTGGAGACAAAGCCCCATCTCTGTGTATGTGTCTATTTGGTTATATTGCCATACATATGTGTGAAAGCTTCCAGGAGAATAAGTGAACTTGAGGGATGGGGATTTTTTTCTTTTCATACCAAGACCCAGAGCACTTCCCCCATGAACATCTCAGGAACAAAATAGCGAGAGTGACACTTCTCTCCAGCGCCTCCTGAAACATTATGCGGCTAATACCCAACACCTTGCCACCGCGGTGAGAAAGCTCGAGCCTCGGGAAGCTGCCCGCTGCTCACAAGCTGATGCCTTGTAGGCCTCCCCGTCTTACCTGAGTTTGCAGATGGGCCATCTCCCAGGTGGGCCTGGCCAAACACTCCTCATTAATCATGGCTTAAACCTCTCTCAGTGGGAAGACCTCAGGTTAGACATCATTTGGAAACAAATTGGGTGAAAAATAGCTCTGACAATAAGAAGCCCACATGAATTCCCCTGTGAGAGCTTCAGCGGTGTGAAAACAGCCTCTTCCAAGACACTAAATGATCTGTCAGTTAGTGAATGACATTATAATCCAGTTTTATGTCATATGCAGCTTTACGCAGTTGCTGCGAGCTCCAGCCTTTTGCTGCTGTGTGTTTCCAACTCTCTAGGCCGCTTAACTTACAAAGAGGGCTTGGATTTAGAAGCAAAAAGATGTGCGTGTGCGTATGTGTGTGTGTGCGTTACATACAGCAGACACACTCAGGCATGGGCATATAATAGTAAACTACGTACCTGGCCATGGGCTGCCCCCCTAAAGAGGATGCTTGCTCACAAATCCAAGTGGAGCCAGGAGAATCACCAAGGTCCAAGCCCTAAACTGAACAATCCTGAGGAAGAGAAAAACTAAACAAAACAAAAGCCTGGAATCATGACAACATTATTTATCCTCTGGGAGAGAAAAATTCAGCCCCTTTTCTTCAAATGCATTCCAAGCTTAAGATCCTTGGGATATATTTATTCTTCCAGAGCTTCTTTTCTTAAAAGTAACTGTATGTTGGCCTTAAAGTGACAGATGGTTCTCCCACCACGTTTTAGCCATTATTTATACTAACAGATTGCATCTGAATTGACTGTAAACTGATGTATTTTGTCTTCCATCTATTATAATTCCCATCCTGGGTTGATCTATAGAGAGAAAAATAGAAGACAAATGTCTGCTCATGTACTCTCGGCGCCAGGATTCCATTTATAAGAATACTTTCCAGGGCACAAAACCTGCTTACTCTCCTGTCCCCAGTATGTCCATTAAAACCCTTCTTTTAGAGCAACATTGGAGGGCACATGGCCTGGGAAAGGGCATAAGACTTTGAACACTTGCTTTCTCATAATCCAGAGAATCTTACGCAACCCCGAATATGCCCACATTCCTTAGCTTCGGCACAAGCAGCCCAATTCTCTGAGCTACAGGATTAGAGGGTAGAAATGTTCTCTGCCTTCCTCTACAGGCTCTCAGATGGGCTTCTCGAAATTTAACTTTTGAGGGGATCCTGGCCCCAGAGGTTAGAGATTCCTTCATTATTTTTTTGCCTTGACCTTCAGAGAATCCGCATGAAGAGGCTTCCTGGCTTATCACTTGGCAGTGGGCCTAGCAAAATAGATTTTAGTAATCTGGCATCTAGAAATTATACTGATTCATACCTTTATTGGATTTTGGTATCAGAGCACAAGTCAGCAATGTACACACCGTTGACATGAAGATTCAGGTGTGGTTGAGAAGCATGGAGCACAGGAGTAGAGGTGGGGGATGCTCCTGGGCTCAGAGGTGGCCACTCCTTCTCATCAGGGGAAAGAAAGACAGGCCTGAATCAGACTCTGGTCAGAGCACTGCCAGCTAGTAGCATCAGACAAATTAGAGTGACACATGAATAGGGTCTCCTTCTTTGGATGATTTGAAAAATCACACTAATATTTATTTTTAAAATCCACCCAACTATAGCACTGTGACTGTTGCCTTAGTCGTTTGTTCTCTCAGGTACACACTTCCTTTTAGTGCTCCTTCTGGAGCCTGCATCTCTTCTGTGTGCTCCAGACTCCAGTTGTATAGCTGGGGCCACCTACTAAATAGCTCTACCGGGCTGTCACATACACATTTCTCATTTAATTGGTTCGGAATGAAACACCTTGTTTATTTCTTCTTTTTTCTTCCATCACAGCAAATGACAACATCATACCCCATGTGCTTATGCTATATACCTAGGAATCATCCTGTATCCTTCCTCTTCTTAACCCGTCATATAAATTAATTAGATAATTAATTAAATTAATTAAATTAATTAGATAATTAATTATCTATTCCCCTCCCCAAGTGCCCCCCAAAATCTCTCCACTGCTTTGCAGCAGCTGCAAAGAAGGATGTCTTAATGAATAATAATAATGCCAGAGATCAACTGTCCCATACCAATTTCAGCACCCTGTAAGCTCCTTGGGATTTAGACACAGCCCTGGAAAAAAAGGAAAGCTTAAGACCTTAACTGGGATTTAACTAACTCATTCTAAGACATATGACAAAACAAAGGTTCAGAAATGGTGAAACCATATTTTATAAAGAAGTATAAAGAAAACAGACTTTTCCTGTCCAATATTAACATATACTATAAAGCCACCAAAATAAAATTTAAAAACACCCATTCATGGTATTGATACAAGAACAGACTGATGGGCCAATGGAACCAAAAAGAGAGCTCAGGGACTGACCTGTGAATATGTGGGAGTTACAGATTAGTGGGAAAAAGATAAGCTTAATAAAGCAAATCAAAAATAAATACAGAAAAAATAAAGGAAAACCTCAATGACTAAGATCAATCTGGGCTATCCCACAAAATGCTGGCTCATAAAAATTAAATTGAGTATAAAAATACCTTATATCTTTTCATGCCTAATCCTGTGGACTGAGGTTTAATATTTACTACAAGAGAAACTTTGGGCCTTGGGGAGGGGAGAATGCTTCCATTCCATGCAAACTGATGAGCTGGAAGAGAAATCAGGATAAGGTGGGAACAATTACTGAACAGTTGCCATGTGCTACATGCTATACTAGATTTCACAGCCAGTTTCTTTATTTTTAAAAAGGTGTTATTTATTTATTTATTTGAGAGACAGAGAAAGAAAACATGAGTGGGGGCAAGGTACAGAGGGAGAGGGAGAAGCAGACCCCCTGCTGAGCAGGGAGCCCAATGTGGGGCTCAATCCCAGGACCCTGAGATCATGACCGGAGCACAAGGCAGATGCCCAACTGACTGAGCCACCCAAGTACCCCTCACAACTGGTCTCTCACTTAGTTTCTAAAACATCACTGTGAGGTAGGTGCTATTTTTTCTTGAGGAAACTAGAGAAGCTTAAGCAAACTGCCCAGGGTCATATTCATTGATTCCTTTATTAATTTATTTGCAAGTATTAATCAAGTGCCTACTCTCTACCAGGTGGTTTTACTGAGCACAAGGGATAGGGTGGTGAACAAAGTCAACCAAGGCCCTGGCCCCAGAGAACATATTCTAGAGGTAGGAGACAGATGATACATCTTATAAATAAGCAGACTATAAAGAACTTCAGAATGGAAAGTGCTGTGAAGAAAATCCAGAAAGCTGATGAAGTTGCGGGGCATGGGGTGAAGGGATATGGATACTCTTGGTAGTTAGGGAAGGCCTCTTTAAGGAGGCTGTTTCCATAAATATCGGACTGATGAGGAAAAAGCAATTATGTGACAAATCAGGGAGAAGGATCTCAAACGCCAGAAAGGCAGATGCAAAGGCCCAGAGATAGCAACAAGCAGAGTATGTTTAAGGGACAGAAAGAATAGTGTAATTAAAGCACCGTGAGCAATGGGAAGTGTAGTGGAACATGAAGTCTGAAGTAGAAAATATATTACAGTCACATTCCATGTTAAAATCTACAGACATAGGTCATATTTTGTAATGATATTGAATAATGGGAATTTATTTGATGAGTTTCCTCTTAATAGAAGTTTTTTCCTCTCTAATTATTTAGTTCCACAATTAATAATTAAATGAATTCTCTTATTTCTGTTGTCTTACAAGGTCCCAGGAACTAAGAGAAGATTACACTTAAGCTAGTTCTTGCAATATTTAGATTTAGGAATAAATGTGGTGGTAGAGACAGTTATAAACATTGGTTGTAAAAAATAATAAAAAATAAACATTGGTTGTGATCAGAATTTGGAAAGATCATTGTTTTGACTTTTTCCATTTAGATTTACTACTTCTTGAGACTGCATCTTCCTTTTACTCTTACTTTTGTCCAAAGACAAGAAGCAGCCATACTGTTGAATAAACTAGAGCCCATAGAGTAGAAGCTGTATGAATCCAGGCAGGTCATCAAGACTGAAATGGAACCAAAATTTGAAATTGAGTGGCTTGTGCTTTGTTATGTAGTTCCAAGTTAAATTTCCAAAGGAATGCCATTGAATTTATGGAGATTTCCCTTATTTCCATATTCTTATGAACCAAACATGCAGAAGATAAAATAATTCTGGTAATTCCCATGTTTTAAAATTTTAAATGAGAAATCAACATTATTCTATGTGGACTTCCAGGCTCCTGAAATCTTAATTTAACATTATAAACTTGCCCATAAGATTATTAGATGAAATTAGACCAACAGTGTTCTGGGCTCTGCAAATTTTCTGAAATCTGAATTAAATATAAATCTAAAAGTCTATATACCAACCCAACAGCTGATTGTTTGTTTGTTTGTTTGTTTTTTTAACAATTCCCATTGACCCTGCTGCAAACATAATCACCAGTGGGTGGGACTTAACCCTGTCACGATGGTGGGACAGCCTGGCAGCCCACATAATGACATGGTTGAGTACTGTGGTTGAGTGGGGAAGAAAAAACCACAAAGAATTTCACCTCCGTAACGAGTGGAGAGGTTGCTACCCTTTGACTGTGTCTCTTTTTAAACGAAGTAAAGTTGTTGAGATGATTACAGCTCACACTCACCAGGGTCTGAGTTCCTCCATCACTCTCCGAATTCTTACCTCATCCTGGACTCCAGGGCTAGAGGAAGAACTTGATACTAAGCACTTAACTCTTTAAAAAGTAGAATGAAAGAGAGGTACTGTAAAGAATTGCCAGCACCTCCTGCAGGAGGTGGGGGAGTGCTCCCAGTGAAGGTGTGAATGCAGTCTGGGAGGGTATGGTGAGACATTACAAGTGCTATGGGTAGTAAAAAGAGGAAAAGTCAAGTCAGAGCCCAAGAGAGATGATGTCAAGCTAAAAATAGGTAGCTTATTTTATTTCAAAATACATTACTGAGCATTTGTTGTGTCTTCTGAAAATAACAAAATAAAGCAAACAATCTCTTAGGCAAGAACAGACCATTTGAGACTGGCTAGCCAGGCTGTCCGTCAGGAAGACAGCAATGATCAAGGTGGTCTAGTGACTCCCAATAGCTGGCATTTGCTCCTTAACCTCAGTTCTAAAGAGAGTCATTGAAGGTTTCTGATAATTTCTCTATTGGTTTTAATTTAAAAGAGTAGCTGTGCTGATGAGGCTGGTATACAATCGGGCATGCTACTACCAGACAGACGTTGCACCTTGATTATGTCCTTATGGACTGAACAGCTAAATTATTCATTAATTTAGCAATTAATTGTCAGACATAGAGTTGGGAAGTTTGTTCTGGTCAATAGAAATCTTTATTTAAGCATCTATATATAAAGATGTATTAATGACCAATTAGAGTATTCTAAAAGATGACACACAGTTGACAAAATTTACAGTGTGTAGTGATTCCTAAGGACAATTTTATCTTCATTTTCAAGAAAATCCCTTCTTGAGTCTAATATATAACAATAATTCACTGTAAAACTTTTATTTTATATTCACGACTCCTCTTTGGCCTCAGAGCTCTAGTTAGCTTGGCAGTAAATGGCTTTGAAATGGACTTTTTTCTAGGCTATGATTGTCTCTCTGATTCAAAGTTGGTCAGCTTTCCTAAGTCACTTCTATCCTCTCATCCCCAAGTGCCTCCTAAGAGCAGAAGGTGGAAATTAAGCAGGTCTGATCTGTGAGGAAATGTAACGATTATCTTTTTTTTTCTAATTTGTGTTCTTTACAAATAACTTGTAAATGGATCTAAGCATCCCCTGTCATATCAGTAGCTTCTCTCTTTGGAATTATTCTCCGGGAACCAGCCCATTCACAGACTGCTCTGACACAGATTGCTGCTGGTCCAGTAGAGATCTGCTGGCACGAGCAGTGGGGAATCCTGGGAAATCTTTGACTCTGTGGTCCTGGAGATGGCAGCTGGGAGCACTGACCTAAGAGGACTAGGGGAAGGAAAGTCTCCAACGGCAAGTAAGGGCTCAGGTCACATCTATGAATGATGCCCAGCTTCAAAAGCAAAACCCAGGGGCACGTGGGTGGCTCAGTTGGTTAAGCATCTGCCTTCAGCTCAGGTCATGATCACAGAGTCCATGGTTTGAGCCCCGGGGTGGGCTTTCCACTCAGCAAGGAGTCTGCTTCTCCCTCTACCCTCCCCTGCCCCCCGCCCCCCATACACATGCTCTCGCTCGCTCGTGCTCTCTCTCTCAGATAAATAAATAAAATATTTAAAAACAACAACAACAGCAAATCTGTCTTCACTGAAACTGGCAAACTCCAGGACATGACAGAATCAAGATGGGAGGAAAGCACAAGAATGAAAGCAAATAGAATGTTCCCATCCGGTTACTATGAAGGAAAGTGGTCTGTCACACTGTGAGGAAGGAAGAGGTGCTTCTTATGTATCCGTTTCCTTATTAGGAACTTGAAAGTGCAAAATGAAGTTAACACCAGAATTCAAATGTCTAAAACATTCGTAAACAGAACACAACAGCTATAAATCTTCAAAAATAATGTAAAGACCATTATGAAGTTATTTCTTTTATTTCAAGACTCTGGCTGATACATTCATTTGCACACCAAATCTTTCCTTTAAAGAAACAAAACACTGGAATTGTAATTAATGCCCAATTTTAACATTTCCTTATGACATTCCTTTGTCTCTCCCCAGAGGTATCCAGTCTCCTGAAATTGGTGACTGCCTTTCCTTGCCATGTTTTCACGCCATCTCACGGCATGTTTTTTCTCTTTACCACATAATTATGTATCCATAAACAAGGTATAGCCTTTTCCTTTTTAGTCTCTATGCAATTGTTTTTCTTTATCTACTATTCTACAAATTGCTTTATTTACTCAACATATCTTTGAGTGATACATGTAAATCTAGTTCATTAATTTTGAACTGTTCTACACTATTCCACCATCTTAACCAACCATGATTTATTTATTCATTCTCTTGTTGGTAAATACTCATGTTGCTTCCATTTTTTTTGTAACAGATTTCATTTATTTGAGAGAGAGAGAGCACAGAGGGAGAGAGAGAAGCAGACTCCCTGCTGAGCAGGGAGCCCAATGTGGGTCATGATTCCAGGACCCTGAGATTACAACCTGAGCCAAAGGAAGATGCTTAACTAACTGATCCACCCAGGTGCCCCTCAATTTTTTAATATGTTAAAATCTTGATTTTGATACAAGAAGGGCATTCATCTACGGTGAATACTGAAAGAACAGTGCAAGGAATAGATTACACATCGAGTATTAAGATGTCCTTCATTGAAGTAGCTTCTAGAGATTTGGGGATTTGGTCTTGGAAGTGGTATATTGCAAAATGAAAGGTTTTTTTTTTTTTTGTGGGTTTTTCTTTTTTGAGAAAGAAAGAGAGAGAGAGAGAAAGAAAGAGAGAGTGGCAGGAAGGGACAGAGAGAATCTTAAGCAAGCTCCATGCCCAGCATGGAGCCCAATGCAGGGCTCGATCTCACGACCCCAAGATCATGACCTGAGCTGAAATCAAGAGTTGGACACTTAACTGATGGAGGCACCCAGGTGCCCTCAGAGTGAAAATTTTTTAATGCTTTTTCACTCTGATCAAGTATATTCAAGCCAGGGTCTATTCAATATAGACCTTGCAAGCTCATTAAATAAGAAGTCCACACATGTTTACCTGAACACCGAATAACTGAATGAATAAATTGCTTCATTTATTACTCTATTGTTGTCTTGACATAACTTTGTCTCTGAAGTAACTTGTTCACTGAATAACAGCCTTAAAATACCAATTGTATGTTGAGTTACTAGCTCAGAAGTTAAACACATTAGCTCAGGAAACCAAGATTCAAAGAATTTAAGTGACTTCCCAGGATCACAGAATGAAAGAGTCCAAACCCTTTTCTGTCACTATTTCAGACCTCTTCTAAAAGAAGTCACACTGACAGATTTTTGGTGTAAGAACTATTTAATTCTGCGATCATAAGCCACCCATTCAAAAGCACCAGCATTAAATTCCTTTTGGCAAACAGAGATAATATGGCCGGAGATAATGCACCCTTTTTAAAAATTGCTCTTCCATAAATTGTCATAATAGAAAATCAAAAGTTAGGAGATAACTTAAACTTGCAAGGAAAAACACAAAACAAATGACATCTGTGGTATTTTACATTAAACTTGTTCCTTTTGGTAATCAGTTTGTGGTAGAATCTTTAAAAGGGATATTCTGCATTATTAACTATGAAAGAATCAATGAGGCAAATAAAATTTTGCATGGAGCAAATCGTCTATGGTTTTATTTTTTTAAAAGATTTTATTTATTTATTCATGAGAGACACAGAGAGAGAGACAGGCAGAGACACAGGCAGAGGGAGAAGCAGGCTCCATGCAGGAAGCCTGATGTGGGACTTGATCCCGGGACTCCAGGATCATGCCCTGGGTCGAAGGCAGGCGCTCAACTGCTGAGCCACCCAGGGGATCCCCTCATCTATGGTTTTAAAAGCAACATATGTAATACTTGAGCTGGAGATGAAGATACATTGGCAATCTGATAGATCTTGCAAGAAAACGGAAGATTTTTGACCGAAAGAGGACAAATTCTGGATCCGGTTACATAGTGAATCATGAAGGATTTGCCAGGAAGTCAAACTGAGAAGGTTAAAACTTCACCTGGAGAGGCTTCTGTGGAACCCAAGCAAATTATGAAATCACTATTTAGAAAAACCTGCACTTAGATGTTACTTCCCTATCTATACCAAAACTTGACTTTACCAGAGGAGATAAATATCAATGCTACTTTTAAATATCTCTGCCTCTACATCCTTCTCATGATACAAGTCTTTTATTTTAGGAGTTGAAAAACCAAAAGACAAAAAGACTAGGAGGATATAAAAGGATTTCTTCATATTTGCCTCCAGCTAAACAATGCCAGACATGCAGAATGTTAAGGCCATTGAACTTCTCCAAAAGTGAGCAGAGTTTCACACCTCATAATTCTGATAGAAACGCTGATTTTATAAACATAACACAACACACAGAGGTAGTAAATTATTGTCAAAGATAAAATAATAAGCGAGAACAACAATGACCATTAAATACTGAAATCCTGATCTTCTATGTTGTTACACTAATAATTCCTATTACATTCTGAATACTTGTGATGTACAGACATAATGCTAAGCACCCCCAGGCATTATGTCATTTGGTATGCCACTAGACTTATGTAGTAAGTGCCAGTATTATGCTGTGGAAATTGAGGCCTGGAGTATTTATGGAACATGCTCAGGGGGTCAAATAGTAAAGGCAGGATTCAGGCCTTAGTAGTTTGTTTAGAATTTCTGCTCTTAGCCATTGAGTGAAAGATACACTCTTGGGAATATAAAAGTAAGAGCTCTAAATATTTCTCACTCACGGCACAGATATGCACTGAATTCCCATCCTGTAACCAATTTGGGTCACATTTATTTAGTGGTAAATATGGCAATTCGTGACTTTTCTTTCTCTTCCCTGGAGACAATGTAACCTAGAATAAGGAAAAAAATATATTCATCTAAAAGGGCTATGAAGCTAGCAATATTTTTGGCTGGATCCCATGAATCTGTTTGATTCCATTCCCTGGTCCTCATGAAAGCCAGCTCTGTGTCTTTTCTCCAGAAGAATGGCTAAGAGAGCAAACCTGGGAGAAAAATCTGTAGGGTTCCATAAGGTACATTCCTAGAAAAGGAGATTATAGAAAAGCCCCACCCCTTATCACCTAATGAAGAAAAATGAAGGAATCCCAACATTAAAAAACAACCTCAC
The DNA here is from genome assembly GCF_018345385.1 of Vulpes lagopus. Classification (NCBI taxonomy): domain Eukaryota; kingdom Metazoa; phylum Chordata; class Mammalia; order Carnivora; family Canidae; genus Vulpes; species Vulpes lagopus. The sequence goes on along the minus strand of NC_054825.1, from coordinate 86,907,776 downwards.
ACAACAATCCAAAACATCAGCTCACCAGTACCACGGAATTCTCTGAAAAAGTTGTCAGCATCTCAGGGAGGAGAGAGATTCCAAAGAGGCATTGAGCCAATGTAATTAGCGATGCTCCCATGGCAGATTGCCTTTGGATTTCTAGTCATGAACTGAGGGGCCAGGAAAGCAAGGCTGATCCAGCAATCATCCCCTCTCAATATGTTTGCACCTTGATACCAGTCTCTGGAGAGCACGGAGCTGCCGCCAGCCTCACTCATCACACAGAATTAGTGGGTATGTGAGTGCTAGGGCATGGCAGCTCTGCACAGCAGTCACCGCGAGAGAAGATTTATTGCTCTATTTGACAGTCTGTTATTCACTAACTGAGCATGACACATCTGGGATTTGGAATCATCAACTTGACATCTAACAGGAAAACCAACCTTTGGGAGGAGGACAGGGGTGGGGGGAGAGAGCAAAGTGGCAATTTTCAGAAAAGATTCCCCATTCCCCCATTGACCCTGATTGTTGGTCCAGCTTGAGGTCACCAGCAGACTGCAGGGATGAGGCAGATGCACGGAGGTCCCTCATCTGGGTGATATAATGAAGCTGCACATCACTGCAAAGAAAGGCACTTTGGGTCCTTGCAGAGGAGGGACATCTTTCCTGATAGCATTAGGCAACCCTTTGTTCTTACCTTGTAGGAAAGCATATTCCATGAGGGACACAGAAGTGCTCCCCTCCACCTGTCTCTCCTTCTGCAGGTGAAACAGAGCCTCACTGCTGGAAGAGAATTAGTTACCGCTTGAAGTCACCCTTTCAGCTATGGGGCCCCAGCTGGCAATATGATCCCTCAGCCCCTTCCCATGCCCTGGACATACTCCATCACCAGGGTGGGCTGAGTTGGGCTCAAGCACCATCTTCAATCCTCTGCATAGCCCCCTGGCATGAAAATAAAGGTGAAGACAAAATCTTCTCTTGCCCAATGTAAAGCTGAAATTTTGTCCACAGCGTATCTGCAAAATCCACCTTTGCCATGAAAAAAAAGAGTGGGACTCACTAATGATTGGAGACCTAATTTATTTAATCTTCATGGATCCACTGGGAGCCATGGATCAGAGGCCCATGAATAAAAATGGCAAGTTTGCTCAGAGCATTCAAGGCAGTTAAGACAATTTGTTTAGCTTGCTGCTAAGTGCTCCAAGGACTTATCTATCCTGGCTGAAAATAGCCTGCACACATCCCCATTAAAAGCACGTAATCTCTATGCTTATATTCTAACAAATAGATATCAGCTGAAATAAAAGTTTTAATGCCTGATTTCTGCCTCTTTTGGCTTCCATATGTTACTCCTTTATTCATTTATTCCCTTTCCATCCCTCTTCTCTCTCTTTCTTTCTGTGCCTATTTCTGTTTCTGTGTCTTCTCACCTCTCCTGTCTTCTCCACTCCACCCCCCTCCTCTATCTCAGCAAGTTGAGGAGATGAACAAGGCAGTGAGACCACAAAAAGAAACTCTGATTCACATTTCCTGGTAATTCCTTCTGCAAAACTGTAAAATAAAGGAATATTAGCAGCAACGAAGATGGAGAAGTGAAGTTCTAGGGAGAATTGCTCGATTTCTCACTAAACATTTTTTAAGGCGAATCATGTCTTAACTTTGACCTTACTGAAAAGGACATTGTCTTTGACAAAAAAAGACGAATCTGACTCTCTTTTTGATCATCTAATGGGTTGATGGAATAGATATATTTAAAAGATTGCAAGCACATGAATCAGCATATAAACTCTTAGGTATTCTATTATACTGATAAAAGAAAGTCAAAATAAGAACAGGAAAAGTTGGCAGTAGGAAAAAAAATCTGAGATTTTCCAACTAGGAACCACAAGTGAAAGGGAATGAATGAGTTGGCAATTGTCAGAAGAAAACTACTTAAGACACCTGCGTGGAAGAGGCCACAGATCAACAGAGAATGACAGAGAGCCGGAATAGAGGCTCCTGATATCAGAAAATCTCTCATGTCCCTCCCTTTCCTCTTCCGAGATTGTGGTTTTATCATGATATGGATACCCTGAGGCTCACAAGGACTTTCAAGACCTTATCATCATGGGTTATTATATTTCCTGTATTAATTAAGCTCTGCTTTGTACTCTTACATCAGAGAAATTATAAGAGGAAAAATTCAATGAGCTTCTGCTTCACATACGATGTATTTCTAAGAGTCCTGAGAGAAAAAAAAAAAAGAGTCCTGAGAGGGGGAACACCAAGTGATGATTATGGCTCAAAGCAAGCCATCTGGGTTAGGTCCGAATGGAAGTTTCATGAAGTAAGTGTTACTTGCTCTTTCTGGGATAAGCACTTGTCAGGGTGCTGGACCTGGCAAGGCAACTCTATGGTTGGGTAGGCATGGGTGCTCATGTCTATAGGGTATCTGGGGATTTAGGGTCATAGTTTAGAGTGAACCATCAAGTGATGATGCAGGGGCAGCCAGATTACAGGCTGGCAGAAACTTCAGGAACTGACACTGTTGATCTCCAGACTCAATGTGGCTCTTAGGCTCACTAGTTTTGTCTTCCCCACTTGGATCCAGTAGCTTATTCTGAGCCTCAAAAAGGTTTTGCTAATCATGCAATTCTGTGTCTCCTGAGAATTAAGATGTTTCTCTAAATACTCAGAAGTGCCACCTCTAAACACTCAGAAGAGCTGCTCTAAATACTCAGAACAGCCTTCTGCTGTCCTCCCACCCTCCAGCATCTCCAGAGGAGCAACTCATTCCTCCTTATCCTCATCCCCCTGTGTAGCAAGGTTCCCTTCAACTGAGCACAAAGTTTCAGAAGTTTTAGAGAAGTTTGGCTTGAGACCAACAATGCTTTCTTATGGGGCCTACTCTCCAGTGAGATGATTATTACAGCCCCTGATTCCTTCTGCCCTGGTAAACCCTCCTACCTTTGTAAACTCCACACATGTGTAATCATTTTCTGGGAGCTTCCATGACAAAATATTACAGACTGGTGGTGTAAACAACAGAAATTTATTTTCTCCCAATTCTGGATGCTAGAAGACCCACATCAAGGTATCTGCAAGTTGTTGTTTTTTTTTTCCAAGTCCTCTCTCCCTAACTTGCAGGTGTTTCCCTTCTCCTATGTCTTTGCAAGATTGTCTCTCTGTTTGTGTTGTTGATGCCTTAATCTTCTCTTCTCATAAAGACACTGGTCAAACTGGATTAGGGCCTACCCAAGTGAACTCATTTTAACTTAATTACCCCATTAAATGCCCTATCTCCTTCTGGGGTACTGGGGATTAGGGTGTCAACCTGTGAATTTGGGGGAGGAATGCAATTCATCTCATGACACCCTGTTTGCTCACCGGGACTGACTGTGTTTCTGTCTCTACTATGCTGGGTGAATGGAGCTCTGAAGCTCTACCTCAGGAGACAGCCTTTGAATGTGAACTCTGTTATTCCCATGTCACTCTTGCTTTATTTTTACACAAAAAAATTTACAAATTCTCTCATTTGATTGGACCACTGATGCTCTGGCCATTTTCACATATTCTTCAAGGACTTTGACTCTTTCCATTGTCTTGAGTAAACTCAACAGCCATGTATCCAACTCATCTCAAACCAGTTCCCCATTTCTTCTATCTCCACTACTGCAAGGAGTCATCCATTTTTCCCCCTCACAGCTACACATCTTGAATAAAGAATTTATTCATGCCGTTTCCTCAAACCTCCTCCCATTCAGTCCTTTTTTTTTATTGGAGTTCAATTTGCCAACATATAGCATAACACCCAGTGCTCATCTCATCAAGTGCCCCCCTCAGTGCCCGTCACCCAGTCACTCCCACCCCCCGCCCACCTCCCTTTCCACCACCCCTTGTTCGTTTCCCAGAGTTAGGAGTCTCTCGTGTTCTGTCTCCCTTTCTGATGTTTCCCACTCATTTTTTCTCCTTTCCCTCCCATTCAGTCCTGAACAGAAAACAACGTGGTTTATGCCCCATTGCCCATTCTCCCAATACCTCCATATTTCTAATCTATGAACATTTCATATTTGAAGAAATCCTCCAGTTGGCCCAACCTAAGCCACATGCCCATCCCTAGACCACAACTGTAAATTGCATCTGCCCCAAACAGCACTCACTCCTTTCTTGTAGACATTTGTTTTTCTTCAAGTCATGTAGCTCCAGTGGGCTGCCAATTGGGGATGGATACAATTATAGTTTGGAAGAATACATCCGAGTTTATCAAATAAAGAAGACAGGAAACAAAGGGAGGTATAATAGAAAATACAAAATAATAGTGGTAATAGTAACTCTGAAAATTATCATTTTTGTTAACACATCAGATACTTATTCTGGTTCAGCCACTGCACTAAGGTTTGAAATAGATGAACTTATTTAATTCTCTCACAGCCATATGAAATAGATGTTACTATCTTTCCCATTATATAGATGAAAAAACCAAGGCCCTGAGCCATAAAGAATATTTTCTAATGCCTATCCTCTAGTACAGGGCAGGGCTAGGATTTGGACCAGGCAGATTGGCCCAGAGATGCTCATTCTTCTAATCACTACATACACAGCCTCATTAGTATTATGTATATTTCTTGGGAGTCAACAAGAGTCCCAAGGTAATCTGCATAGGGAGAAGAAAAGATCAACCAGGCCACAGACCTTTCCAGGTCCACCATCCCTGTTCAGGCACTTAGAATTCTTCTCAAGGATGTGTAGGAATCTTCTAGATGCTGTCAGTGGGATCATCTCGGGCTTTCTGTCTAGAGTCAGTGTTTCTACTCCTAGAGTACCATGACCACATGGAGGGACTGGTAGGCGTACCATCTTGGGCTCTTCAGATCTCCAAAACAGGCTATGTCTTCACCTCACCATGGTACTTGACCTGTCTAGAATAGAGTCCATGGTTTTCTGTTAAGGATGTTCACCATGGTCTCAATCTTGCTTTCTCACTCTGCCTCTTTCTCTCCTCCAAATCCTAAAGATCTCCATCTCTTCTGGAATGAGAAGACTCATGATCATACCACCTACCTTTTTTTAAACCTATTATTTATGGCAAAAATTTTATGTCCTGGCCCTGTAAGTCCTTAGATTTTATGTCTCCAAATTTTTTTCTCTCACACTTGCCACATTACCCCAAGAGAAGGGAGCAAAGAACACCCTCAATATATGGGGAGGGGAGGGTTAGTAAGGAAATTCTGAGAAAACCAACAGGTTAATATTTGAAAATTTATTTCTAATCACAGATGCATCATTTTACCCACGTTTTACATTATGTTTATTAATGAATCTCGAAGAGGATAAGAGCTCCCAGATTCATACATTGAGAGGAAAATATTCCAAGCCATTTCTCTCTGAAACTAAAATATATTTTCTTTGTGTAAGTGGACAGCAGTCCAATTTGTTGGACTGATGTCAATGATTACAAAAGGTATCATGAAGCTCTGGCTTCTGCCTAGGGACTTGGAGAAGTCTTTATGTCAATAAATAAATGTTCACATACTTTCCTTTCCCTCTCCCCCTCCCCACCAAGTTTGATGTAAAGTATAAACAATTACAAAATGTGGTAAAAATAAATGGGTATGTAAATCAAGGTAAAGGGAAAAAAGATACAGAAAAATAAGATAAAGCCAAAGATAAGATTATTATAGAAAACAGAATTTCATTCACTTCAATGCAGCTGCTAGATCTGTGTTCTCAACTGGGCCAGGACAGAGCAGGTGATATGCTCGTGGTTTCTTTGCCATCCTTATTGAAATGCTGTATCATCAGATTAATGTGGACTAAATTCATAATCAGAACTGACAAGGGGCTCATTATAAAGGAATTATGCTGGGAGAAAATTATAAACAGTATAGAAGAGACTGGCCCTTGGTTGGGTTTGGAAGTATTATTACATGCAAATTCTCTCAAAGATAGGAGAGGAAAGACATTCTAATTGTACCTGAGCAAGATTTTGAGGACAACAGGAGCATCTGCTTCACCTTGTTCTGGATTTGATCATTATGATGTGTGCTCAGTGGGAGAGACATAGGGCTGGTATAACTGGATGCAGCTATTACCAGGGATCTAAGCAGGCACTTCACCTGGGACCCAATCCAAGAGGATGTCCTAGGGAAGCTTTATGAGTCAAAGTGTTGCCTTCAGAAGTCACATGTTCTTCCTGGTTTTGAATAGTCCATGCAAGGAAGAAATGAACCATCTTGGTAAACAATATCTGGCCCGGATTAACTACACTGCATTCTTTTCCTGCAGTGCTCTTAAAAAAAAAAATAGTGGGTCATGAGGTTATAAGACCTGAGGAAAGTGGGAAAGCCCTGTAATGGAGCAGGAGGCCATTATTTCAGGTATTACAAATGTATTAATTTTATAGGTGAGTAGTTCCTAGGCCAAGGCCTAGGTGACTTATGTTTAAAAAAAAATCAGAAAATTCTTATTTACACATGAAGTTAAGTGACTGAGAGCAGTAAAAATATTACAACCTTTTTATCTAGGACAGGAGGCATTTTTATCATCCCAAACATTCATGTAATATCACCGCAGCATCAATCTGAACAGGAAGCAAGTTCCACCTAATCTGATGGGGTTTTAGGCACTTTGGAGCATGGGAGTTGGTTCCCCAAAGACACAGGGAGATGCTCAGAAAATCACATGTCGTGCAACTGTGCATCAGCTGAGTGAGTAGAGTGAAAGAGAGATTGGGGCAGTCTGTTATGACTTGCGTGGCATGCTATTTTGCTTTCAAAGGAAACATACATCTCTTATTTCTAGGACTTGGGTGGATTGTTTTTAAATATAAATCTGACACATACTAATTTAAAAAATTAATGCAAAACAAATTAAGAACAACCTAGATATTTTTTTTAAATAACTAAGATTCAAGGGTATATCTGTGTGGTTGTTATTTATGTATTTGTTGTTACTTAACTGAGACTATACTGCTATAGTTTTTTGTCTTTATTTCTCATCTCAGATTTTATAAAAGCATTTTTCTATGCCATTTAAGCTTCCTCAGCAACATTTTACTGACTACATAGCATCTTTCCATGCAAATATGCTGTAATTTATTTAATCATAAAATTTTCCCTTTTTCACATATGAATAATACCTCGATGAATATCTCTTACACATACATTTTCTTTTTTTTTTTAACCTTTTTTTTGGTGAGAATGCCTAAGATCTACCCTCTCAAGTATACAATTCAGTATTCTTAGCTATAGTCACTCTGCTGCACATTAGATCCTCAGAACTTATTCATCCTGTAAGTGCAAGTTATACCCATTGACCTTATCTCCCCATTTCACCCCATTCACCACTACCTGGTAACCATCTGACCTCTGTTTGTATATAGTCAACTTTTTTTTTTTCAATTCTATGTATAAGTGATACCATATGATATTTGTCTTTTTCTTCTGGGTTTATTTCACTTAGCATAATGTCTTCTAGTTTCATACATGTTATCATAAATAGCAAGATTTCCTTTTTATGGGTGAATAATATTCCACTATATATATATATATATATATATATATATATATATATATATATATATATATAATATCTAGCATTTTCTTTACCCATTCATCTGTTGATGGAAACTTAGGTTGTTTCCATATCTTAGCTGTTGAGAATAATGCTCTAATGATATGGGAGTGCAAATATTTCTTCAAGATACTGATTTCATTTCTTTTAGATATATAGCCAGAAGTGGCATTACTGTATCATATGGTAGTTCTGTTTTTCATTTTTTGAGAAGCCTTCATACTGTTTTCCATAATGGCTTCACCAATTTATGTTCCTAACAACAGTGCACAAGAGTTCCCTTTTCTCTACATCCTCACCAATATATCTTATCTCTTGTCTTTTTGGTAATAGACGTCCTAACAAGTATGAGGTGCTATCTCATTATGATTTTGATTGGCATTTCCCTGATGATTAGTGATGTTAGGCACCTTTTCATGTACCTGTTGGCTATTTGTACATCTTCTTTGAAAAACTGTTTGTTTGGGGACACCCGGGTGGCTCAGTGGTTGAGAGTCTGCCTTGAGCTCAGGGCGTGATCCCAAAGTCCCGGGATCGAGTCCTGCATCTGGCTCTGTGCATGGAGCCTGCTTCTCCCTCTGCCTATGTCTCTGGCTCTCTCTCTTGGTGTCTCTCATGAATAAATAAATAAAATCTTTTTTAAAAAAAAGGAAAAGATTTTTTTGTTTAATTCCTTTGTCCATTGTATTTCCTTTGCCCATTTTTAAATTGAATTCTTTGCTTTTTTTTTTTGCTATTGAGTTGTATGAATTTCTTATAGATTTTAGATCTAAACCCTTTATCAGATGTATTATTTGCAAATATTTTTCCCCTTCCATAGATTACCCTTTTATTTTATTTATTTTTTTTTTTAATTTTATTTATTTATGATAGTCACACACACACACACAGAGAGAGAGAGAGAGAGAGGCAGAGACACAGGCAGAGGGAGAAGCAGGCTCCATGCACCGGGAGCCCGATGTGGGATTCGATCCCGGATCTCCAGGATCGCGCCCTGGGCCAAAGGCAGGCGCCAAACCGCTGCGCCACCCAGGGATCCCTACCCTTTTATTTTTATTTTTATTTTTATTGCTATGCAGAAACTTTTAATTATGATGTTTATTTTTGCTTTTGTTGCTTGTACTTTTCTAAAATAAGTCATTGTCAACACCACTGTCAGGGGCCTTTTTCCCTATGTTTTCTTCTAGGAGTTTTACAATGTCAGGTCTTACATTTAAGTCTTTAATCCACTTCAAGTTAATTTTTGTGAGTGGTATACATACACATTTTCTGAAATTTGTGATGATTGCCTTAAATTAGATTAATTAGAGTAGAATAAATAGGCCAAGTGAAATGAACTATAAAGTTCTTGTTTCACATTGTCATACTTTGTTCTAGATTAAAAAGATGAATCAACTCAATCAATTTTTAAGAGGCCACTTTTATAAAAACTGAGCTCCCTGGGCCAAAAATTTTTAGTTCTTCTCTAATGGAAGTAAGGAACTAGGAGTTGAAAGTGCATTGGTTTAGAAAGACTGAGACTCTTCCCAGGGTAAGATAGTACCAGTGGTTACTTCTCTATAAACGGATGTCCTCCTTTCCTAGCTAAGAGTGTAAACCCATGAAGACAGAAAATCTTGATCATGTACCTTCCCTCCTTGTCTAATGGAGACCCTCCCAATGATTGAGATTTTTCCTTATGTTTACTTTTAATTATGTATGTGGGGGCATATATTTCATAAATTATAGATATGAGTGATATACCTGTGTCTCCAGATCCCCCAGCCTCCACTCAAAGGGTCCCTTTAATATAACTCACTTTTTTCTTAAACTACACAAATCATTCTATTATTTCTTTTATATATTTTTTTTCTGTTCTCTTTCTTAAAATGCACACTAGGTAAAACTGCTGGATCTATTCTACTCATGTTTCCCTATTTCTTTCACATTATCCATTTCTTTGACCTAGTGCAGAATATTGGAAAGAACACTTTATCTCAATTTTGACTCACTAATTCAGCTACTTCTGTTCTGCTCTTCAGCTCCTTGACCAGCTGTTAACTTCAACAGTCAAATACTTAATTTCTCAAATATCTAGCTTATTTTTTAAGTATACTAAATATGCTCACGTCTACTTTGGGAGTTGTAATCATACTCATTCTACTATCTTGTTTGGTTTGCTTTACTAATTACCTGCTGAGCTGAGCACTTCTCTTATCTGGTGCAGGTTTTATTCAAGAACTTGGTGAAACTTAGTTGGATATTCATCTTGGTGTCTGGTAGTCCTCTTACAAATTCTGTATCTACAAATGCCATTGTCATTTATCTCAGCCAGCCTCCAGTGATTTTGATAGAGGAGGTGAATGTGCTACTACTTGAGCTGCTCCAACAGTTGGTCTTTTTTATGTAGGAGCTTCCTATCCATCTTAAGTTTTACCAACCACCTTGGGCTCTGCCTCCACTTCATCCCTCTAATATAGATATCCAAAGCCATTGATCCCACTTGTAGAAGGCATTTCTTTTGCTTTCCTCTTGAAACAAGCATGAAGGGAAAGAAGGGCCAGCTTGTCCAACTGCCTATATTGCAATACCCAACCAGCCACCTGAATGTCCCATTCATCTCTCCATATGTGCCAAATCCAAGCTTGGAACACCTTCAAGGCTGTTCTTACATTGTGGACTAATCTCTCCATATTTATTTTTCTGGTCTTTGGTTTTATCCTTAAATTCAATTTTATTTTCTATTTTCCCATTTTTATGGAGTTTTCAGAATTTCTGATCCACCTGAGACATCACTTCTTATTTCCAAGTTTGTTAGAGTTTTAAAAAATACTTTATTATTTTCAGGGCTTCAGAAAGGAAAAGAAGGCTAAAGCTTGTGCTTAATTTATGATTCTGATCCAGTCACAAATGATCTTTATGGAATAATTTGACCTAATGTAGTATTTCTAAGATTTTTTACAAAAACAGCAGAATGATATTATCTAGTAACCTAGGTAACATTCCAGTAAGGCAAATGGGTTTCACTCATACCGTATCACAGAAAAATTAGAGGTGCAGAGTGATAGCTACTATAAGACACTTAGCAATGATAACAACCAGTATTTATATAGGGCCTTGCATTTGACACTCACAATCCTTCTAGGTAATTTATTATTAGTTATAAAATTGAAAAAAATGAGATCCAGAGGATAGGTAACTTGTACGTGGCTACCAAGGGGGTCAGTGACACAGCAATGCCTCAAATCAGCTCTTCTGATTCCAATTCTGTGATGTCTCCCTCCCCACAACAGTTGTTTCCTGTGCTGAGTACTGTGGCCAAGCTCTAGGCTGCCCACCCAAAGCTCACCAATTCCTTGCTTTGGAGACTCAGTGGGTATCCACAGCCAAAGACAATCAGATGCTTTGCATAAATCCTTTCTTTAAATACATGTCTTACAGGCAGGTGGTTACATTTGTATTGACTAACCCACTCCCAATTAATGTCTTGGAAGCATCAAGCTTTAAATCTTCCTCGTTTCTAATCGCCTCTAGCCACACTTTGGAGAGATATGATCCCACCAGCTTAGCTCCGATTGTGAATGAGCATAAAACCTCTCCCCCAGCTTTTGTACTCATCACTGGCAAACTGCTAGGCTCATTGAAAAAGGAAGTACTTTGTTTCTGAATTCAGTCCATTCATTGGCCAGTACAAGAATGTAGCACATAGAGTAAAAACACTCTCTTGCACTGCCAGTATATCTGTCTCCACACTCCCTAGACCTTTATGATGGTGCTGGGTTAGATTCTAATATTTTTCATGGCTTTCATAACTTATAGTGCTGTTTACAGTGTCACTATGCAATAAACTATTAAAATTAGTTAGCATTTTTTAGCTAAACACTTGGGCTTGCTGTGACAATTTACACTGATGCTTCTCCCAACATAACTGATTTCTCAGTCTTAGCTGCACAAAGGGATAGAGCTTTAAAACACAACAATGTCTGGGTTTCCCTACCTCTGATGGAATTCTTTTGGGGTTTGACCTGGACATAGGGATTTTTTTAAAGTTGCATAGGTGAGTATTGGTAATCTCCTTGGGATTGGCTCTTATAAGGAAAGGCCTTTCTGGGAGTGTTGGCATTTCAGTCAAGATAAAATAAGACAAGGGCTAATTAGATAAAGAAGAGGAAGGAAGAGTACCCCAGGAGCCAGACAGAACAGTCTTTTTTTTTTTTTAATTTATAGAGGAATATATTTAGGGAAGATACTGACTTCAATAAGAGACTCAATAATACTTTCATGAAATAAATGTATTTAGAGAAGCATTCTTTGGCTATGAAATTCTACTTGTATGAAATCTCTGATTTATTATACATCTTATTACCAATGATATCATGAGGTAAGGCATAGGTGAGGCAGCCATGATAGAATTCTAAAAATGGATAGGGTTACACTATGAATAATGTAACTTCTTATTTTAAAGATTTATTTATTTACTTTAGAGAGGAGGGGGAGTGGAGCAGGGGGAAGGAAGTAGGAGAGAAGCAGACTCCCCATTGAGCACAGAGCTCAGAGCCCTACACAGGGCTTGATGCCAGGATCCCAAGATCATGACCTGAGCCAAAATCAAGAGTCAGATACTTATCTGCCTGAGCCACCCAAATGCCCCTGGAACTTCTTATTTTTAATAGAGTTAACCCAAACTCTCCTATATTAACATTACCTGCCTTTTTACTTTACTTTACTTTAAAGAAAAAAGACAAAGAAAGATATATCATCTCTTGATGCTCTATTCCAGAAATTCACAACCTTATATCCATACAAGATTCTTTTTTTTTCATGCAAGATTCTAATCCTTGTGATCATTTCCCTGAAATAGAGAAACTGAGGCATAAATAGATTAAAGAGTCTAGTCCAGGGATGGGCAAATAGAGTGTTATCCAAACCTATATGCCAGCTTGATTAATAGTAGTGATTCCTTGTAGCATTGTTGAGAAGGATTCTGAGGCGCAGTAGGGTGTAAAGTCTCATGATTGATTATTGATGTCTGCAGTGAGTGTGAGAGGAAGCACATGTGTTCTATATTTTGTTTCTTTAGATTAGTCTATTATTATTTAATTTGATTCAGGACCTGAATTTAGATTTCTTTACCATGCTGTCTTCTAAACTATAGATGTGTGTTCTCTAAGGGAAACACACACACACACACACACACACACACACACACACAAGCCTCCACACTGCTGTGTTAATACCAGAATCATATATACATGTGGTTGGGAGTACAGGCTAATTCATAGTAAAAGCATTATTTGTGTCTTAACTTTAGCACAAGGGATTTTTACATATCACAAACTCCCTGCTAGAATAATGTTTTAAGACATTGGCTGTTTGTGTGTGTGTATGCACATGTCCTTGAAGATAAAGGTGGTAAAGGAAGCTCTGATCCCCTTTAAGGTATTAATTTTTTTGGTGGTGAATTATTTACTCCTTTTAAGTAACATCAATTTAGAATAGCAGACCAGCAATGCTACCAGTAATGTAAAAACCCAGTATAATTACTCTAAACTACATTTAAAAATATAACATAAATGTGTCCCATTTCATCAGGATATTAGATTCATATTTAATAAAGAGGAAAATACGTGATATAGTAACTTTCAATATCCCTTCAACATTCTAGTGTATATCAAGTTTATTTAAATATTATCTGAGCTTTTGTTCTAAGTGTGACTTAGTATCAACTCGGGCTAAAGAGATTGGGAAAAGTAGGTGTCACACTCTGAAATGCCTGGCATCCTCTTTGACATACAGCTTTTAGGGGTAGTTTAACCTCACAATTAAAATTTATTTTACCTCAGAATCCTGGTACTGGGTTGTCATTCTTTGCACTTTTTAAAAAATTTCAGTCATATGACAAATAGGACAAAATTGGTTTTACCTCATAAAGATACAGTAAAATGAAGAATAAAACAAAATACCTTTAAATCATACTGTAGTACTTTGAAAGCAAATAGGGAAGTAGTGATGGGTCACCTCTAACCATGAAATATCAAATTTAATGATATTGCAGTAAAAGTACTTACATAATTTTGATGCCAACTCTTTTTACATACTTTCACACCCTACTTCCAAATGTGAGGAAAATGTTTTTTAAGTTTTAATTGGTACCTCACTGACTTCCTTCTGGACCTTGCTTCCTGGCACCTCCCCTCTCCCCTTCCAAGACACTGGCATTGACACCCTGAAATGGACAGCCACTGCAACCCGACTCTACTTCCCTTGATCACATTTCCACTCAACCAGAGTAAAGCAGAGGAAACAATTGTCTGGAAAGTATTTTCATATCTTAATTTGCCTCTATCTCCCAGAAAAGACAGAAAATGGATATGCAGATGGGTTAAAGAACATCTCCCCAGGCAGGAAAGGATGGAAACCATTTGCATAGAATAGCATCTGGAGTCCCAGTGCCCTCCAATGCTTCCAGGGGAAAGACAGCTTTCCACATTCATTGATGTTTCCTAACGAAGGGGAGAAAGAGAACAAGGGAGGAGAGAAAAGGAGCAGGGGACTCTCTTTGTATCTGTGTCCAATATGGTTTCTTTTGATTTTTCATTCTCCATAGTCAAGGGCTCCCTAGGGGTTCTCATCTGTTACCAGGCTCGGCTGTACCTGCTTGCCTGTGTGAAAGTGGCTCAGCTGCTGCCCTGGATGAGGCTAACACATCACATCTATCTCCCTGGCATCTACTGAGCTCTCGGGCCGCAAGGATCAAGCCCCACACGGAGCACAAAGGCAGGTCTGTATAGAAAGAGTCGACCTTCTTTATTGTCCAATGCTCTTTGTGTGGATGCTGGGGGTCAGCGCTCCCTCCACATTCCTGCCTATACCATGAGAGAGAAAAAGAGAGAGTATTAAGTACAGTAAGGTCTCCCTGGATTTTCATTTGGGAAAATAAATTATTATTAATGGATTCACCATTTCCCCCACCATTTACATCCCAACATAAAACCCAGGACATCAAGAGAACTGACACTTTTTGATACCAGTTTTTCTATTTGGGGACTACATATAATTATTTGAAATTGTGATGGAAAGAATTAATGGTAGAGAAGTAGAATCTGTTTCAGGTTTGAACTAGCATCCACCAACTTCAGAAAAGAAGATATTAAGTATCCTATTATCTTTTTCACCATCATTGTCCTCATCATCATCATTTAAAAATCTTTTAGAAAGCACATGATTGTTGACTAAAGGTCAGAGGGGATATACAACACAGGAGAGAGGATTTTCTTAGTTGGTCAAAATGATCTTAATCAATGATAAAGAAGAAATCGAGATAATTAAAAACCAGATGGGGAAAATTTTGAAGTTTGATGGTGGAATTTTTTGTTCAATAAAAGGAAAAAAAGTTTCAATGAAGGGCATTTAATAAACATTGGGAGTTTAAACCCACATGTGAAACTCATTCTTAAATCTCTCATACTTTATTCTATGCCCTGCTTTCTGTCAAGAGTTTGGTTAATAAAGACCATTATGGCCCATAGATCCTGATCTCTGATCTTATGCTTGAGGTCCAGCCTTTCTCTTTTTTCTCCAAAATATTGTTTTATAGTTTAAAGAAGAAAATTTTCTGTAATTAAAATCTCCTTTTCTGAACCTGTGCAACTTCGTGAAAAGTATTAGCCACTTCCGAATAAGAAATGATAAAAACGTCGCTTCAGTCTGTGTTGTCTATCCATATGCTACTGACTCATTTGCATTTTTTTCTCCTATTAAAAAATTTCAAAGTTCAATCCCAGAAAAACAACATTTATCATTGCAACCTGACATATATTTTGGCCACAAGTCGTAGAGGCCAGCCTTTTCTACTTGTGCTGTATCTTTAATACTTTCCTAAATATTTTCCCCCATACCTATTTCCTGTCTGCCTCACTCCCCTATCATTCTTTCTCTGAGAAGACTCAGAAAATGGGCAATCAAAAAAAAAAAAAAAAAAAAAAGCACTGCTGTTCCATTCGTTCCGCCCTGCCCCCATAAAAAGCTAATATTTTCAGGTTGACTGAAAGTTTAACTTTGTTATTTTTTTTAACTATGTTTTTTTTTTTCAAGAAAATCCAGCGTGACGTGGCACGTGTTAGTGCCCTCTTACTTAACAAATTACATGTTTTTTTAACCTAAGTTAAAAGCTGTGCAAATCTCCCTTGTCTGTGTTTTCATTGTGTATGGATTTCCCTGGTACAGCCTCAGACATGTCTGTGGTGGAACTCTGAAATTGAACCTCAGTTTTTCTGCCCAGACCTCCTCTTTGTCTGTCAAAACTCCAGAAAAGACACCATCCCCCAAGAATGAGATATTTTCTGAGGGTGAAACTGCCCCACTATGCTGCTTGCTATTGAAAAGCAGAGATGACTTGGGCTCTAAGCAACTCTATGTCCTTGTGGGAACGGGATCAGGGAGCCTGCCATCATCTTATTTTTAGAAAGGGCTGATCTTTTTCAGTGGTTAAAAGATTCATCAGGGTTTAAGAGAATCAGCAGGGTTTTTAAGAGTTTAAGCAATTTCTTAGGGGTTAAACAAAACTCAAAAGAGAACAAACCTAGCTCTCTTTTTATTTTGATGAGTTTTTTAATGGCATACACAGTTCTTTCCCAGATATCGATACACCTGACAGTAGAACCTAACATGTTTCCAGATGCTGGCATGATTCCTCCCTTGTTGTAGGAAAGGCCTCTCTAAAACTTTGAGGCAAATACTGCCTTCTGGGGGAAAAAAATCATTTTGGATAAGGTTTTTAAAAAATGGATCAGAGAAGTTTTGAGGGTGCCTCTGCTTGTCTGTTACTAAACACACCAATCCTTTCTTTTCTCTACAGACTTGCCTGGACTGGCCCAAGCTTTCGGGCTGGGTAAGGCACGTTGCACTGGTCATGCCTGGGGATAGGTCCTTTCAGCCAAGTCCCCTTTTTCCCCTAATGTGCCATTTCATTTTCAAAAGGGAGATATCCTAGAGCTATAAATCTCTTCTCTTTCTTTGCCTGCTTGCAGCCCTGCCCTTATGTGGGGCTACCTCTCGGAAGTTATTCACACTGGGTTGGGAGAGGTCAGCCTGACACACAGTTCCTGGCAGGTGGTCCAGTACGGGAGCTCAGGGCCCCGTGCAGAACGGCCGCCCCAAGGTGCTTTCAAGGCTCTCTCTGGAAATAATGGTCATGCGTCTTTGTCTGCATCTCTAGGGCCATCTATGACAGCCTTTGGTTCATGACAGATCGCCGTCCAGACACTGACCCTGTTCTATCTCCAGTCAGCCTGCCTTCCAGTCACAATATACAGTAACTTGACATCCTTCCAGAAAATAAGTTCTTTTTACTTTCAGAGGAAAAAAAAAATAAAAGTTCGCTGCTGGAGGTAGCTGTAGAGAAGATCCTTTAGGAAAGACTGTGGAGAATGGAGAGGGGAAATGGATATCAGGATATTAGATATGGACAGTTGTGACTAATGTCACTGGCCTTTCCCTCTGTTTTGCTCCACATGTTACTTAGATTCCATTTTGCTCTACTTTGCCTTTCCATTTCCTTCACAGTTGTTCAACGTAGCAAAAAAAGTCTTCAGTTTCTTCCAAAAATCTTTTTCCTTCTAATTCCTCTATTTTGAATTTTCTTTCTTTCTTTTTTCTTTTTTGGTTTTCCTTCATCATCCCTTTTCACGTATCTATATATATGTAAGACCTTTATGTCAAGCCTGTGGTGGATAAAAACATAACATGTTGATTGCTCCTTCTTTTGCCCCATATCTACATCAATATAACACTTATGTCATTCATTGATCATATTTGATGATGTTTGATGTCTCTATGCCTAAATTACTAATATGGTGACCAGTGGTATTTGTAACTCTACTAGTAGTTTTTGAATGAATGAATGAATGAATGAGAGAATGAGAGCCTTTATAAAGAATAGAATATAATTTCTTATTAAACCAATTCTCTAGGGCAGGGTTTTTAATCTCAGCCCTATTGACATTTTAGGCCTGATAATTTTTTTGTTTTGGGGCAGGGGAGCATTTGTGCATGGTAGGACGTTTAGCAACATCCCTGGCCTCTACGCACTAGATGCCAGTAGTTCCTCCCCACCCAACAATGACAATTAAAAATATCTCCAGACATTGCCAGATGTTTCCCATGGAGCAAGACTGCCCCTCTGCTAAGAATCATCACTTTAGATCAGTGTAATTTAATTTCCATCATTCCTGAAATGATGGAAATAGTCTACCTCTTTACTGTCTAGTGTGATAACCACTTGCTACACATGGCTACTGAGCACTTGAAATGTGGCTAGTTTGAACTGAGATATGCTGTATGTATAAAATTTGTGCCAGACTTTGATGATTTTATTTTTTAGAAAAAGAAAGTAAAATATATTAATAGGTTTTAATAATGATTATATGTTGAAATGATAATTTGCATATATTAAGTTAAATATAATAAATTACCCAAGTTAATTTCATCTGTTTCTTTTTACTTTTTTTTGGCTTACATTATATGGCTTGCATTTGTAGCTTGTATTATAGTTCTCTTGGAAAGCACTGCTCTAGATAGCCATTGCTTGATTTTTGTTCTTTTCCGAATTGATTTTCTACTTATGGACATTCTTCTCATCTGCTACCACAAAATACCACTGTTGCTATTTTCTATACTAAGATGACATGAACAATCTGAATTCCAAGGCATTATATTATATATATATATATATATATATATATATATATATATATCTGACAACTAAATTTAATATTCAGAGATGATATGATGATTTCATTTAATCAAAAATATTACTTTCTGAAGCAGCAACAGGAATTCTTTGAAACTGTTTCTCTTTTTGGATATGGTCCATATTCTAAATAATACTTGCTATTGTTAGGGAAGAGCTCTTCTACTTTGGAGGGTGGCAGCAAGCTGATTTGACCTGAGTGGTCTCAGGGAAGTCCTTCAAGGTATAACGAAAGTCCTATAGCTGCATTCAGTTTCCTAGTGGCATAGGCCTCAATGGAGCTCCCACTTTTTCATAATTTCATCCTGAATTCGCTAAGCAAACAATCAGTTTTAAGAGAATATATTAGTATTTAGTTTGTTGTGCCCAAGATTGCGAATCCGAGAAACCACCAAGGAGCCGACACCGACGCAAATACATGAAGGTTTATTAGCAAGCTCGAGTTTGGGTCCAAGTATACCTGACAGAGCGGAGCAGGGACTTGGACCCCGAGGTGGGTTACAGCTGGGTTTTTATGGGCTGATCTAGGGGATTTCCAGAGGGGGTGGAGGAATTTCTTCATTCCGATATAGGGGAAAGGATGGGGGAGTTTCTTAAGCTCTGTTTTCATTCCGATATGGGGCTTTCTGTCAAGGGCGTTCTGAGGTCTGTTCTCATTCTGATATGGGACCATCTCTGTTAAGGGAGTTCTGCAGTTTCTCCTGTAAAGTTCAGCTCTTATTCACAGGGACCTGAGATGGCTGTACTTGTGCTAACACTAAACTTGAGGAGGAATGGTCTTAATTTTCTCGGCCTCCACAAGTTCACAAAGAGAATTAAGAATTATCTATGACTTGCAAATTAAAGAAAGTGAATATTGGGAAATCTAGGTCACACTTTAATTTATTTTGATATTCTATTGATTATAAATCAATAGGCATTCCTAAAGCAAAATCAGGTTTCCATTGGTATGAGCTCTGTTTTTTCAGATATTTGTAAATTATTTAAACAATCTGAATTGGATTACCTTTATCATACTCACCCCCTCTTACTCTCAGCTGGTCAATCTCTATGAAGTAACATTAAGTCTCTTGCTACCCAAAGTGTGGTCCATGGACTAACAGGGTCAGCATCAGCAGTCTATGTCTTAGAAATGGAGAGTCTCAAGCCCCACCCCCTACCTACTGAATCAAAAGCACCCAGGAAATTCATCTGCACATATGAGTCGCTGCTCTAGACAACTCTTGATTGGTGATGTTGATAGGAATGAAAATAGGGAAAACAAATGCTTAACTTTATGCATACTTATTTTTATTGAGATATAATTGGCATAAAACATATAAGCTTCAGGTTTACAGCATAATGATGCAATATTTGTATATATTGCAAAATGCTCACCACAATAAGTATAGTTAACTTCTGTCATCATTAGGGGTACAATTTGTCTTCTTGTGATGAGAACTTTTAAGATTGCTTAGCAACTTTCGAATATATAACACAATATAGTCACCATGTTGTACATTATATCCCCATGATTTATTTATTTTATAATTGGAAGTTTGTATTTTTAAAATTTATTTAGTAGGCCTCATGCCCAACATGGGCTTGAACTCAGGACCCTGAGGTCAAGAATTGCATGCTCTATTGACTGAGCCAGCCAACCACCACCAGAAAATTTGTACCTTTTGGCCAGGTAGGTAGAGATACATCTTGGCTTCCTCTTAGTCAATATTTTAAAAAATTGGTAAGTTGTTATCCATTGTGGCTGGCTTTTAGTTTCATTTTGCTCACTCATTAGTAACAAGCAATAAAATTCTTAAAAAAAGAAATGGACAACTCGTAAATCATATGGATAGTCTGCACATCTGCAGATGCTGTGGTATCTTAACCAAACTCCCTGAATGAAAAAGAGGCCAACCAAGTGGCACTGGAAGGGAGAACAAGGACAGCCCTGAAAGTGGCAACTGCTAAGGCCCCAAGGTAGAATTTCAGCCTGGTAAGGGGATCTGGGGATCCATTGACAAGATAAGCTCACTACTTCCTATCCTCTGGATATAGAAATATGCGGCATTTTCAGGGGGAAAAATGTGGTTCGATTTCAGATAAAAGGGATGATTTTTAAAACCATAGCCAGTCTTGGAAATAAACTCCAAAAATATTATCTCAACCAGCAGTATGTCACTTGTCTGCAAAGGTAGAGAGAGGCACCTAGAGGGGCTATTTCTGCATAAACACATGATGGGCCAAATCTGGAGATGACATTTCCTTGTCTAAGTTCGAGACCCCAAATCAGAGGGTGATTTACACGTCAGTTGCAGCGTGTTGGTCAATGTTCCAGGCTGTCAGCTTGGACCCGCCCTGCTCTTCTTTAACAAGCACCATCAGAGCTCCAGCTACACGGGGCTTTGAAAGGTTAGTCAAAGACCACATTGTGTTCCTCGAGCTGCAGGAGCGGCTGCACTAATTTGGATTATGACTTGGCTTGTCTTCCCCCCACTCTTCCTGAGGTCTGAGCTGGGTTTGTGTCAATCAGTGGTGTCACATCATTCACACATTGAAGGATGGTGGCCCTGCCAATCCTTGAGGTCATTTTTAGGTTCATTTTAGTAAGACATCTGGGACAGTGTCATGTAGTTCTGCTCACTCAATACCAGTAACAATCACCATTGTGTGTTTTTGCGGACTTCTGGAAGGCATCTATCATACCCAGCACATTTAATTTGTTTACTTGTTGGTGGAAGGAGTATTATTATATTTGGAGCCAGAAGGCCTGACTTGGCCACTTCTTTTGTGCCTCAGTTTACTTACTTACAAAATCAGCATATATCTCATTGTAAAAATGAAGCATGTGAGACACTTTTGTTAACCATAGAGAGGTATTGAACAAAGTAAGATGGAGCCACATCTGAACCACAAGGCAAATCCAGTGTAAGGAACAATTTATGTTAGAAGATGTAGGTCACAATCAGACATTTCAAATTCAAACATTAAAAAAAAAAACAGAACAATCAAGGATCACTAGAATCAGGAGTTATTTTATAATGTCCACTAAGTATGAATGGTTACCAGCTAGAAATGGTAACTGTAATTGTCAAATAGAACTCTAATAGAAATATTCTTTGAGCCAATGAAGCACATGAACAAGTAAACAAAGCATGGTTTTCTTTTTTACAGGTAATGCCTAGAACAATCATTGCTGTGATACGCCCCACCTGGCAAAAGCACTCTCCCCTCTTTTCTTCTTTATGTAGGAAATTTCATCATTCTCTAAGATGACGGGAGATGATGGGAGGCCACATCAATCCATAAAATCTCTTTTCTTATTCTTTCTTTTCCTCTTGAGTATTGATTACTCTGTGGAGGGGCAGCTCTTTTTCTTCTGATTCTTGCTTTACTAGTTTTTCTCTCTAAATATTCTTCTTTCACGCATCTCCCCCCAACTCTTGTCTCTGCCCCATCAAGAGAAGTTTCCCAAAATTTCTTATCTCATTAATAAAGCATATAAAGGACGATTCCTCCTTATTGTCTCATCCTTTCCTTCTGAACTTTTAATGGCAATTTGGAATATTTTGCTTTTTAAAGGAGTGTTGGAATAAAAGAAAAAAGTAAATCTTTTTTTAACATGTGGAAGGATGGTGATAAAAGGGAGGAAAGTAAGAGCATTATTTCCTTTAATAAACTGAAATGCTACTAGCAGGAGTGTTTTGTGAATTACAGAAGGTATTTTCAATTCTGTAGAGGAAAGACTTACTGTGGCAGGGGGAGCAGAGGATGTTATAGCCCAGGATAATTAGTTTCTGACACAAAGTGCACTCACATTCTTAATGACGTGTGTTAGCTGGGATTGATATGGACAAACAGATGAGCTCAAACATGGGGAAGAGATTCTAGAGATACTCATTGTGTCATCATGACTTCACCTGACATATTATTCTATGAAAAGCTTCAAATATCCTAACTTTCTTCACCCGTCATAAATTCAGTGTGAACATGCACCGAGGTAATCCTTTGACCCGGGTTTGCTTCACACTGTGTGCCCAGGGGGACCTTAGCCACCAACTCTGCGGGGTCCCATCTGGGTAGACTCAGAGGGCCAAAGCTTTGGCTTGCTATGTAAGACTTGCTCAGCAGCTGCGTGGTTATTTGGAGTATTATTCCCTTGGAACCCTCAGTAGCTCCTAAAGACTAATAAATAATCAGTCAATCTGTTTTCTAACAATGTGGACAGATCTTTCAGTTTTTTTAGAAAATAAAATTTGCTAAGAACAGTGGCACTTGCTCTGTTTTGGTCATAGATGAAAAGAACCAGAGTTTTCCCAGAAAGATGGAGACTGCAATGAATTTCAGCTCTCTGCAGCACAGGAAAGGAGACTGCGATTCCCCCACACTAGCTAGAGAATTCTGGAGCCTTCTGAATCAACTTGGTATTAATATTCTTGTTAGAAGGGAGTGTGTTTGTCCTCATTCTACTTTGAGCCAATAATTATGCAGTTCTGCCTTTCACAACCATTTAAAATTACTGTTCGAGCATACATTTATCACAGTTATTAATAGTATGTGACCAAACCCTAAGAGAAATTAATTTAAAAATCCATTGTGTACTTGTATATGTATAGTTCAAATCCCATGAAAACTGGAAATATGTGCATAGAAACATAGTACTGCCCCAAGATAAAACAGCACCAGCCTAAAAGAAAACTGGGCCAATAACAGAGCTGATAAAAATCACAAAACAAGCCTAAGAAATTTAATGACAATAAATGCCATTGTTTAACAAGTAACTGCATATAGTTAATAGTTTGTACTTTTCATCTCTAATCTTCAGAGCAACTCAGCAAGAAGTATCACGGTTCCATTTTTCAGATAGTGAAACTGAGGCCTAAAAGGAGGAGAAATTGATAGGGGTCACTTAGTTATTAATTTCCTTCTGACCCCAAAGCCCATGTTCTTTCCATTATGACAACTATACTACTGGCCTCAACTATTTCCTCTTTTTTGGGCTTCCAAAATTAAACTACTTAAGAATCAAAAGGTAATTCCACAGATTGTTGAAGTAAGCAGTAGAAGACATTTTAAAGTGAAGAAAACATGAATGAAGCAGATGCAAATATTATAGTAACTTGAACTAAAGACAAAAGGCAAAGGAACAGGTTCTTCTTTTGAGGTGAAGTAGAAATTTTAGTCATTCAACAAATCACTAGTTTTCTTCTTTTCCCAAAAGATTGTTGAATTTACAAATCAACCTTCTTACAAAATTTAAATATTCATCAATTTTAGCATTTCTAATACAATTACAGAGAGTTTGTGATTTTATGTGGTTTCTGAAATTGGGGATTTAATTATTATTTTTTTGTTTTATTTATGAACAGATAAATTATGTCTATTGAAAATATATAACCTGCTTGCTTTTTAAAGGAAAATTATTGCTGTCTGCTTATTAAAGAGCACTTAAAAATTTTAATGAACTATGAATTAATTTAATTCAAAGCTGATCTGTAGAAACATGAAATCTCATGGAATATTTTCTTTATTTCAAACAAAACCCACTTCTATGCCAACGTGCATGGATAATGAGTTCCTGGTTTGTTTTTCTGAAGCTGAAATCATTCTGCATGTAAGGCCATTACCTGGGGCTCTTTCTGGATGTGGTGCACAGGCTGAGTGTCCATATTGGAACTGCCAATTCTTTTGATGACCCTGCCTATTTCACTACTATTGGGCTACAACTCTTAATCAAAGTCACTTCAAAGACCCCAAACAGATTGATTCACATGTGAATGCAACCCAAACTGTCTTCCAAAGGAGGAGGGATTCTAGTCTTATGTTCCTTTGAACCTACTGTTGCTCATTTACCAGTATTTACTTTGCATGGCCTATGGCTGAACCATGGAAATTGGAAAACAAACTCCTATTCAGCAAGTCATGTCAAAGGTGACTTCGGAGCCAGAGAGTTGACTGTGGGACAGACATTCTTTCTGATCTGGAGGCCTCTTCTGCGGCACTGCTGTCTCCACAGTTACATACCTGTCCATGGAAGCCTTTCGTTTATCTTGTCTATGTGGGAAGTCCTAGACGATGCCATCAATCTGAGAGATGAGAGAGATGCCCATTTGACACTCCAACAATGGTTGTGTGGGGATGAGGGGGAAGAAGGGAAAGAAAGAAAAAAAAATTAGCTGATCCTGAACAAAGTTCTTTTGAATTGTACTATGGTCATAGAGAAGATCCAACAAGCTCTCCTGTTCAGAACATACTTTGTAATCTCCCTAAAACACAGTTTAGCAAGCATTTCGAATTGAGAGTAGAAAATGGGTACTTGTTCAAAGACTCAGGGAAGAGACGGATAGGAAATAATCACATTCCTGAATTTTCTTTTGAGGGAAAAACAGATTCTTTTAGAATAATGCAGCTGCAGCACACTACCGCCTACCAGTTGTTGATGAGGACCATATTTCCTATTACTTCTTCTTCTGGCAGAGTCAGTAAAGGGGTACACAGCATGTTATGTTTGAATGACTTGTGTGTTCTGTAGCCCCCAACCAGGGTTGCTGGTATTTTTACTAGTCTGGATTGCACATTAAAATGTCAAAACTGGATTCGTTTGAGATATACTCAAACCCATACTAAAGTTCTTTTGATGTGAGAAATTCACGAGCCCAGATTGAATTATATGTCTTATTTTTTCACCTGAAAAAAATACTTTGCATATTCATTTCTTACTCAGTGTGGTTGCACGTTTCAATTGTGAGATTGCATGTGAAAGTGTCTGGGAAGACATAACATGCTTCACAGCCTCCCGGCCATCATCATCAGCACCACCATCATCAGTACTAACAGGATCCTTTGGAAGCCAAGCTGAATGCTGTGTCTATGATGGAAGCCAAGTCCTGTTCATGTCACTTGAATTGAGATGAAGATGAAGCTTTTCTTATGGGAAGGTCCTTGACTAAGAGATTTGCTGCCAAGCTTACAGTGTTCCAGCCAGCTGACCTTTAGGGCAAGGTGCAAAGTCCATCTGTTTACACAGACTTTTACTCCATGGGAGTTAATTTGAGAAGGAATTTTTCAGACATGATATGGAGGAGATGTGAGTGTGAATGGTAGTATTTATTTAGTACCACTTTTTTTCTGCCTGGCATTTTATTTAATAAATGTTCCAACTGCCTACAAAAAGTAGGTCAACATGTTCATTTAAAGCATCACAGGTTGTGATGCTTTATACAGGATGTGATGTTATGTACAAGCCTAATTGAATAAATTCTGTTAAATGAAAGGATACAATTTTAAATACAGACTGAGAATAAAAATTCTATTTCATTGTGACAGGAATAGTACACTGTGTTTCAAACAATTGTTTTAATCACCATTCAGATCTCAATATAGCTGAACTAAGAGCAGATGAAGAGATAAAAATAGCAAAGTATCCATTAAGAGGCTCTCTGGAGAGTCCAGTGTCAACTACAGTGATCTAATGTGTTTTCTACTGTAGAGTATCTCTCCACCCTTGGAGGTTTGCTATTGCAGAAGTCATTGAAGTCATCTGCAAGGTTATTTCCATGCAAACCATGTCCTTCCACTTATATTCCAAACTTCCTACAAAGACCACAAAATGCTTCACACCACAATCTCATTCACCTGGGTTATGTCACTCTGGAGTGGCATGTGTGGGCATGAGGAAAGGGAAAGAGGTACGTAAGTAGTTTTAGATACAAAAGATAAAAGAACTGGATATCCCGTTCTTACTTACTACCTGTTCTCCACACCTTCCCTCCTCCTGGGATTTAATTCCTTATTAGGCTATGAGTAAGAGATACTAGATTTTAAAGTACACCTTTGTTATCATAACTTTAGCTAAAAATTTAAGCAGTGGTGACTACATATATTTTAACAGAATTAGTGAGAAAATCTAACCAAGAACCCAACTTCCCTGTCTATCAACCTAATTTTTACCTCACCAGATCACATGAGCTCATGAACATGTACCTGTGCAAGGGGTGGCAGGTTTTAGAGGGGCAGGGTATGTATGTGATAAAATGACTATTGGTATATGGAATGGGGAAAAAATAACATATTGGGTCTAAATAATATCAGAGGTCTTGAAATAACTCTATTCAACCTCAGGCTTGGTTTTTAGTTTATATTTCTCTCCTCTTTAAGATAAACCTGAGCACTGAGCTACCAGTGGCACCTGCTGGAGATGGCTCGTTCAGGAGTAACTAATGAAAATAATTGATGGGCAGGTTCATTGTGCCTAAGCACTTGACATGCCTTGCTTCATTCAAACCCGACAAGTACACTTTGGGGTGGGTGCTACTGTTTTCTCCACCTTACAGATGAGGGAATTAAGGCTAAGGAGCTAAAGTAACTTGTTGGGGAGTTATGTAACTAGCAAGTGGGGGCCTGGGTTGACTCCAGAGCCTGCATAATTAATCCCTGTGCCCTGCTGCTTCCTCCGTGCCACTTGTACCCACTGGGTGCAATCCAATGGACTGGATGGAGCCCAGCACCCCATACATAGGGAGACACTCTGTTTGAATTACTGGAGACCATTTTTCACGGGAACAGCTTGGGGCATGGCTAAACACCAACTAATGCCTGCCAAATGTAGAATAACCAAGGAAACATTGGTCAAAAACTAGTCGGTTTGGATGTAGACATTTCATTTGTTATTTGCACAATAGTCATTTGTACACAAATGGAGACTGATTTGAACTTGAACATTTTGCCCTCCAGTAGAACAGGTTAAATATCTTCTTTGAAATCAAGTTCAGGGCATGAATATTTCTCTGAAGTCTACACTGTCCAAAGGCCAGGTCTGTCCATCAGAACTGAGAGGAGCTCTGGACTGGTTTGAACAGTAGTGAGGTCCCAGGGTATCTGCCTCTCAGTCTGCACTCGAGTCTGGAATACACTGTTTTCCCCTGGTGATATGCTCGTCTCTAAGTGCATCAGACTAGAGCCTCAAATTTCTCTCCCTCCAACCCTTACAACATTGCACATGATAGAATGCAAGTCTACCCGGCCAGCAACAGGTGCAGCATGGGGAAGAACACCGTTCCACAGATAACAGGCATGCATATGTCTGGTGGATTTAATTAGACACGGTGCCCATTAACAATTTCTGCAGATGTTCACGTCAAATCAGCTGAGCTAATTTTCTCACACTCTTCAGTTTGGCCTATTTTCCTCTTTCCCAAGTGTATCTATGCTTACCTTAATCTCATGATGCCTACATGCAAGCAAACTTCCTTCTGTTTCTAGAATCCAGATACTTGATTCACTGTGTGATGGCAAAGAGATACAATTGCTAGTTGATGTTTACTCTTTGCTCTGAAACATATATTATCCCTGGTTAAGGGGTCTTTCTGGAGGGTCAGGAAACAGTGTGTCTAGCTAGGAGCTGCAGGCAGTCTCTGACACAGAGAACGTGCACACTGGGTTCTCTGAAGCACACTGGCCCACCCGATCAAATAATTTAAAAGAACTGATATTGGCTGCAGAAGCACTTTATGAAATTAAGTACCTGTGGTCCCAGAAAGCTAGTAATTTTCCCAAAGAATGAAATTTATTCCCAAAGAGGATCTTAGAGTATGTCTTCATAGCTACGTATGCTGGATTTAAAAACAAGCATATTGTAAGATAAAGGAAAGAACACGTAAGCCAGGAATGAGGGGATTTGGTCTCTCATTTCATCCCCATCCCTAACTACCTGGGTAACCTTGGCAAATCACTTGACCCCTCTCGGCCTTACTTTATTCATTTATGAGACAATACAGTGGGAGGTTTTATTTTTAAAATTTCTTCTAGTTTAAAAGTCCCGTATTTTTTAAATAGCTAAATGACATTGTTTCTCTCTGCCCTATAAGCATGATTCATGGTCACGTTAGAATAACAGATAGGCACCAAGCTTTACATATAACCTTCCTTTAAAGACTCTCAACAACTCTGGCAGGCAGATTCAGGTATTATTCTCATTTTAGAAAAATCACCCCATGGGCAGATTTCATGATACCTCCAAAATAATGAGGTCTTTAACTTATCTGTATAGACACAAGCACAGAGAGATCTAAAATACGTTAGTGGTCACTTTGCTGTCCTTTCCTTTCTGTCACCTCAAAGCTTCAACTACTTCTGTGAAGTGGATACATCTCATGCCTCCAAAGCAGAGATCCAGAGCAGATGTGCTCTTCAGATGATCTCCAGGTCTAAAATACATGCCTATGCCCACCTAATCTCCTCCAGTTGGCTCTACAGGGGTTGGTTATTAAGAAGGTAAGGAAAAGCTTCTGTTAAGGGGATTTCACAGACAATCTAGAAATAAGACAATAGCTACACAGAAAATATCAGACGCAGGCATTTGGGGAAGTCTAAGGACCTGCCTCTCATGATTGGTATAAGGTGAGGGAGAATGAGGAAAAACACGACAAAATGCAAACCAATAAGATAACACAACAAGATTACAAGATAATTTACCTAAGACTTTGTATTATGAAGTCTCTGTGTTAAATATCACGTAGATACATATTTTAGTTTATTCTTTCATTTTGCCAGCTTGTTTATATGCTAGCTTATCAGTTTCATGTTAGTACTATATTCAGCATCATAAAACATTTTCTAAGGAGGTTTAGAGTTTTGGGTTAGAGTTTTTGACAGCTCAAACAAAAGGAAATTCCTAGGCCCACTTAATGCCCATAAATTACCTAGGATCATGCATAACAACCCGACTTCACATTTCAAGCTGAGAGCTGGAACCAGAGTATAGCATTGACAGATGTAGCACATTGACAGGACAAATGTGTTCTTATTTTGCATAAATAAATATGCACATTGTCATGACTCTAGTAAGTCCTGTGACAAACCATCAGAATTAGAGGAATAATAGTATGTTAGGTGAGCCACCATAAGTAAGTGAGCACTATCAGTTCAGTAGTATTTATGCAGTTCAGAAGATCTAGACAGAAAATTCCATGTCATGCTCCACAGCATAAGCAATGACATTTGATTAAAATAATGCTGCACTTCTTCAAATCCCTGCCATATGCAAAACATAGTTGGATAAGAGATTAATGAGGAAATTTCATCTTCCTTTCATATATAGTACCATTGCTGATGACAGGAGGGAGTAATAAGAATAGGGATTTATATCAACATTTATTACTCTAATCATTTGATTTTTTTTAAGTCTCTGCAATCTTTTTATTTTTTAACTGATATATAACTGGGATATAACATTAGTTTTCAGTATACAACATAATGATTTCATATATGTATATATTGTGAAATGATTAACAGAACAAATTTAAATCCGTCACCTCACATAGTTATAACTTTTAATATTTCCTCTCTTAGCAACTTCCAAATATCTAATATAGTATTGTTAGCTATAGTCACCATGCTGTACATTACACCCCCAGGACTTAACTTACAACTAGAATTTTGTATCTTTTGGCCACCTTCAGCCTTTTCACCCACCCTGAACACATCCCTCTCCCCTCCTCCCCACCCTCCAGTCTCAGGCAACCACCAATCTGTTCTTTATATCTGAGTTTGGTTATTATTTTTCTTCTTTAGAGTTCACATACAAATGGGACCATACAGTATTTATCTTTCTCTGTCTGATTTATTTCACTTAGCATAATGCCCTCAGGTTTCATCTGTGTTGCCACGAATGGCAAGATATCCTTCTCTATGGCTGAATAATATTCCATTGTCATTTTCTCTATCACTTTGTCCATTGATGGACACTCATATTGTTTCCATGTCTTAACTAATGTAAATAATGCTGCTATGAACATGGGGAAGGGCGCAGATATCTTTTCAAGATAGTGATTTTGTTTCTATTGGATTTTTTATATAGTGTATCTGAATGGTCTTGTCCCTGTTTTCTAAATTAGCTTTGGTAGGGGAGTGCTTTTCATCCGGGAGGTGTTCCTTTGAGGTAGGATTGTGGCATGGGTTTCTACAGGCCTTCCAGTGAGCAAGAAAGCAAAGCCCTCTGCCACCATCAGAAGAAAAGCATCTTCTTATACAAAAGAACATACTACATGTTTCACCCTGCATATATAAGCCTTGAAAGAGCAGAGTTATCTGGATGCCACTTATCAGGGTGATTACTATCATTTTAGTAACTTTGTATATTAACTTATTCTGAAAAGAACATTTGAAGCATAATAAACTATTAAAAATGTCCATCTATATGTGTCCAAGTACAGTATTTTATTATGTCTTTAAAGATTAACGTGTTCTGCACAAGCAAATTGTACAGTAATGTAAACTCCACACAACTTGTGCAAAAAGCTAGTTTCTTCCCCATTTGTCATTGAAATTTGCTTCAAATATGCATTTTACATTTCTACCTTTGAAAATAGAGGATATTGAACATAGTGATACCATTTAAACTTGTCCCTGTAACTTGGAGTTTTCCTTTGAAATAAGTGTATTTTTTAAAAAAGATTTTATTTATTTATTCATGAGAGACACACAGAGAGAGGCAGAGACATAGGCAGAGTGAGAAGCAGGCTCCCTGCAGGGACCCCAATGTGGGACTCGATCCAAGGCCCCAGGATCACAACCTGAGCCAAAAGCATATAGATGCTTAACTGCTGAGCCACCCAGGCATCCCTAAGTGTATTTTTTTTTATGCGGATCATAATTCTGTCCTGAATTTCCCCTTCTCTGGAGCAGAGTGTTAGTTGTCACATCATCTGTCCCTATACCAGCCCTCACCCTTCAGGTTCTCTTCTTCAGTGTTACTTAGGACCAGGAAAGTGTATCCAAACTGAGAGACAGTAAGGCTTCCAGTGAGTTCCTAAGGAACTAAAGTGTGTAGCTCTAGGGCTAGGGATCTGTGAGAGACTTTGGGGACTAGTGGCATCTTTCCTTTACTTTAGTACTTTTCTGGAGCCCAGAGTTTCCTGAAATCTGACCCTTGAAGAGGGGAGTGCTAATGCAATAGTTTGCATGTCCCTTACAGATTACAATCCTGTGTTTTCCAAGTGGTTGAAAAATTAAAATCTACATTATGAATATGCACTCTGTGTGGCCCATGTATTTTACGGGATGCAGAAAGAAGGCATCTTTTCTTTATCTCTAACTAACTTTTCCAGTATGAATCCATAATTCCCATTAAAGCCACAGCAGCCTGTCTTTTCCAGGACTTCTCAATGATTTGGCAATCTCGGCCCCAACCTCCACTCCCAGTCATGTTTGTTCTCATGCTTCACGGTGTGCCTCTACAAAGCAAGCCACAAAATGGGTCTGGGAACGCTCTGGGCAAAGAATGGCCCTGTTCTGTGGGATACTCCAGAGGTGTCCCAGAATGAGACCACAGGCGTCCTTAGGATGCTGACCCGACCCTGGGAACTCTAGAGGTTGACACAGGGGTCGAGAACCGATGTCCCTTGGATGCCTGCAGTGCTGTTATATGACCCCATCCCACTGGGCAGCTGTCAGCATCACAGCAGACACATTTTGACTAGAAATCCTGCCTTATTGTGAGAGGTTGGACTGGTATGAAAGGAACATTCTCATTAAAAGATCCATTTGGGATCTGCTTGGGAAATTATGGACCTGCTGGATTTGTATGCTCCAGGTTGATCTTCATCAAATGTCTTTTCTTACGTTTCTTTGATTGAGATCAAAAGATAATTAATTGCCTTCCCTTTCTGCTGCAAAGAAGGGACATCACAGGTGATTCATCTTCCACTCCATTCTCCATATAAAACGCAGACAGTATCTTCAAGGTCATTTCAGCAGTTAGTGCCATGTACACTCTACAAAAAAGTAATTGCTTCTTTGCATTTGTGCCAGGCATTATGCACTGAAGAGTGACCTATCTGAGGGGAAAGAAATCAATACCTTAGAAGTTCCTTTGGTGGCTTTCTTTTCTCCCTTACCTGGCCCCTTTATCAATTTGCTTTTGACTTTTGATTTATCTGACATTGCAAGTGTGGGCATCATCAAAGTATGATTTCCATCCTCCTCTGGCAGTTCAGAAGAGAAAGGGCATGAGTACCAAAAATGGAGAGGAGTCCTTGGACACCTGTTAAGTTTCCAATCGTGTTTTTAGGCTGGCAAACCAGTTATTCATCATTTGTGCAGTTCCATCCCATCAGATAATGCATGGGAAACAGATTTCCTCCTCTGTTTAAATCACAAGAAAGCCTCAGGAAAATGAAATTCCCTTCCATATGTTGCAGAAAGTCCAACCTGCTATCGGAGACACTGGAAGTGGGGTTGGAGTGCCTTAGGAAAGATTGATTATGAAAATCAAAGGCTCTTCACTGTGGAAAACAGTATGGAAGGTCCTCAAAAAGTTTACAAATAGAACTACCCTGCAATCTAATAATCGCACTACTGGGTATTTATAACCAAAATACAAAAACCCAAAGGGATATATACACCCCGATGTATTGTTTACAACAGCCAAATTATGGAAGCAGCCCAAGTGTCCATTGATAGATGAATGGATAAAGAAGATGTGGAATATTATTCAGAATGGAATATTATTTGGCCATAAAAAATGAAATCTTGCCATTTGTAATGACATGGATGGAACTAGAGAGTATAATACTAAGTTAAATAAATCAGTCAGAGGAAGACAAATACCATATGATTTCACTCACATGTGGAATTTAAGAAACAAAACAAATGAGCAAAGGAGAGAGAAAAACCAAGAAACAGATTATAGAGAAAAAACTTGAGTTATGGGGGCAGGGAGGTGAGTAGGAAGATGGGTGGAATAGGTGATGGGGGTCAAGGAGGGTACTTGTTGTGACAAGTACTGGGCGATGTATGAAATTGTGGAATCGTTATATTGTTCATCTGAAACCAATATAACATTGTATGTTATACTGTATGTTAAACATAACTATATAGACTTGTTAAAAAAAAAAAAAAGGCAAAGGCTCTTACCTTTTAGGTCCTGAAGTACCTTCATTTTATCTTGAGACATGGATCCCAAGAGCCCCTAGAAAGGAGACTGCCAGCCAGCCCTCCAGGGTTATGAAGGCTCCACATAGATGACTGCATGCTGCATATAAGGTACTCTCCACACTGTGGGGTCCTCTACCCCAAGCCCTGGTTCACTTGCTCAAATAACTCCAGCCACATTTTGGTGTCTCTTCTATGCTTAGCTTGCTGGAAGGAAAGAAGGTTCTGTCCTTGCCCTAGATGACTGGACTCTGTCAGGGACTGAGAAATCTTAAATAGTTTGAAGAATTCAACGTGGAGAAAAAAATAAGCAACAAAGGCAGTAAAATAAGAACCTGTTCCCCTTTATTAAGATTAAATATGTATTCAAATAAGTGTCTTACTATTCAATAAGTGTTGTACCATTAATAAGGAAGTAATACAAATAAATATATATATATACACACATAAATAGTCGCCCAGAACTTTTATAGTTTTTGTAGCTTTCATCCTTTTAATTTTTCAATTCACATATTTTATACAAATTATTACCAGATCAGACATACCCAAAAGTGCAAATATTTTGGCATTGCTCCTTGGAAAGTTAAAATAGTAGTGTTTGATGTTCTATTCTATTAACCTGCATAGAGATCTCTCAAAACTGTCAAATGTATCCACCACTATATGTTAACAGATATTTTTCATAGCTAAAACTTTACCAGTGAAAAGACAGCGTGAATGCATTTAACAATGACCTCAACTTAACAAAACTAACTGCTGGTTAAAACCATCTTTTAAAAGATCCTTAAAAATATAATCATCCCCCCAAATACTTAATTTTACAATGTCACACTTTTGTGCTCGAGTCAAGACTGAGTTTTCTCAACCATTCGCCATATATGGAAGTCGAGTCATTGAGCCGTACATCTTAAACTTATGGGTGTTAAGTGTCTATTACATCTCCATAAAA
Organism: Vulpes lagopus; assembly: GCF_018345385.1. NCBI lineage: Eukaryota > Metazoa > Chordata > Mammalia > Carnivora > Canidae > Vulpes > Vulpes lagopus. The sequence goes on along the minus strand of NC_054825.1, from coordinate 86,873,655 downwards.
CTTAGAAAAGGAGTTTTCCAAGTTTCCTTTAGAGCAGAAAGCCAAAGATCATAAACAACTCTGAATACAAAATCATACCAGTAAAGTCTTAGCAAAAAAAATAACATCTAAGCAATACCCATAAAAGAAATTCTGTGCACATTTCTCCTTGCCACTTCCATAGCCACAATTTTAACAGCTTCTTGAATTTTTCTTTGCAATTACCTACAAGAGACCCAGGTAAAGGTGCTGAAGAGAAGACTTATTCTTAGTGAGGGTATAGACGTTACCGCTCACTAAAGTAGATTTATAAACATCGTATTTTGATCACATTATAAGCCAGAGATCAGAGTATATAATGAGGCATCTTTAACATAAACAAATAACATACCAACTTTAGAAATGTTTCACTTTGGTATCTGATAGTCCATCAGAAAATATCATAAACAGCATTTTACTGGTACATGGAAGACTCACAGATAGCATCTGTTGTGCTATGACTGTACTTCTTTGTGAAATACCTAGTTCATGTAGGTGCCTTAGTCATATTCTTGACTTGAAGGAAAACCAGAATACCCAGACACTGGAAGCATGTTACGGCTGAACTGTCTTCACAAATTCTTTGTGTCTATGGAGAGAAGAAAATCAGAGAAGGTGGGGGAGGAGTAAACAACAGTTAAAGATGGTGGTTTTCAAATATAGCAGCTCATTTTTCCTCTCTTTCTCTTCTCCTGATACCAAAACACAAGAGCTCCGTGGGATGCCCTCAGGAGATCCTCAGCCAGGGGATCACCCCCGTTCTGGGTCTTTACAGCTGGAAGGACTCCAAATTTTCTCCACTCCCCCTCTGCCCTCATCTTCACATCCCTGCCCCAGGCTCATTCCCAAATGCAGTGTCCATCAAATGTGACCCTAGCCTCTTCTACCTTCAGAGATGGACCAGCCTGTTAAGTGATCAGCTTCAGTTAAGACCAAGTAGCTCCATAAAACAGACACACACACATCTTTAAATGCAAGATAGCATAGAATCACAAGCATAAAATTCCACTTATCAGTTATCAAAATGAAGATAATACAGCAAACAGCTAATGTCTAAAGTCCTTTATAAATGTGAGAGATTGTTGTCTAGAAGAATATAGTGTATCATATCAGTGTCGGCATAACTCAGCCACGCTGCTGATCTTACCTAATTGGAGGAAAGTTTCACAGAAAAGATGAAACTGTCACTATTTAATGGAAAGGAAATCTATTAGAATAGGAGAAACAAGAAACTGGCCATGAATGTAAAGAATACTGAACTTAGACTATATTCAGCCTCTCGACCCTGCAAAAAAGCCTCAAATGACTTCTGTATCCCTCCAGGTTCCTATACATACGGGCAATATTCTTGCAGCTTTTTAAGAACAGGAAGAAGTTTGCTATTCCATTCCCAATTCAGAATTTTGCAGATGCCCAGTCTAAGCTGAGCCTGGCACCTAAGGCGGGCATCACAGGGTGAGCCATGAGGAAGGCCAGTGGTTCACAATTGCAGTCATGTCCCTAACAGCACACTCAGTGGCAGTGTGGTGTCTAGCGTCTGTTACCCATTTAAAGCCAGTTCTGTCCAAGGCACTTGGCCTTTGGCCTCTTGCCTCACAGACAATAGCCAGTGACTTCAAGCCACAGTATTTGCCCATTCTCCTCACTGTGGTTCACGCATGTTAAAAGAAACAACTTCATCAGGGTTGGAATGATTTGATCAGGATGGTCTTCCTGCCCTCGCCCTGCCAGCCCACACAGCTCCCCACCTCCGGAGACCTAAAGGGCTCCCTTCGGAAGCTGGCGCCACTGATGCCACCTTGTGGGTACCACAACCCCTTTTCTGAAAAGATCAGGTGGTTAGGGCGAGCCGCCTGCCAGCCCCGCCTCGCCAGGTTAGCCCAGCCTCCCGCGCCGGTGCCCCCTGGCACCCCCGGCCCCCCGACCCCGTGGCCCCTTGGGTGGCACACAGCTCGCCGGCGCCGGCCCGGTGGCGCGAGTTGGATGCTGCAGCCCTGCGGTGCGGTGGGCCCGGGAGCACGAACCCAGCAGGCCCGCACCAGCAGCGGAGCCCGTGACGAGGCTCGGAGGAGGCAGCGGTTGCCAAAAGAGCAGATGTGCCCGAAGTCTGCATCAGTTCATCTGCTGACCTCCCGAAATCGGTGAAAGATTTATATTGCTAATTACAGACTTTTTTTTTTTCTAATTTAGTCATCCTTCTCTTGGTTAGAAATAAAAAAGGGAGATGCAGTACCAGGTGAAAATCCAATGTTGCTGTAGGAAGAGGGTCATCATCCTTTCAGGGGTTTTTGCAAACCAGTTTAGATTCTCTTGAGTTAGACTGGCCACACACACACACACACACACAGTGGTATTTACAGAACTACAACAAATATTGGAGCTCTGCACAATAACAAACCAATGCACTATGGTTGGAATTTGGTGTTCATTATAACTTAGAAGTTATGAAAATAAATTCCTGTTGCTCAGAAATGTATGTGTTCATCAGATAATTCCTATGGAGAGGAGCAACTGTGTCTGAAATAGGATGCGCAGCCAGATAACACTGCAGTGGTTACTTCTTGGAAGTATTTGATTCTTACAGTAGCATATTGTTTGGAACATGCGGCTCTTCTGCGGGTTTGAGGGGAAAAAGGAAAATGAAGAAAAAGTAACAAATCCAAAAGCTTTCTGGAATGGGATGAAAAAGGGGCAGGTGGTTCTTCTTTTTCTCTAAGGATTCGCTGGCTTGCCTGCAGGATTGCTTTCCATGCGTTCAAGTTTTCTGTAGCTGCTTCCTCTGGCCCCATCAAAATGAAAATAATCCCTGTCAATCTGCCTTGTTAAATGAAAAGACAGTTTTCCTGTGTCTTTCAGACGAGTTTAGCCACATACATATGTGCAAAAAAAAAAAAAAAGACAACCAGTGTGATACAGACTTAGCCAGAGAATTTCCTCTTGTATTAAGGAATTTCCAAGGGTTCCTAAATATACCTTCCCTTGTTCACTGCGGGCTACAAGTCCAGAAACAGCAGATGGTATGCTCACATTTGTTGAAGGTCTGTGTTGAATCAGGAATATTTTCAAGTATTATGACAAAGTTTTTCTTGCCATACCATCCTCAGAATGAAATCTGAATCACTTCTCTTGAACAATTTGAAAATTTTTAATCAGAAGCAAAGGAATCAAGTGATAAGGGGTGTTTTTCAATGTTAGCATTTGAGTTACTTTGACTTTATTGACATCACAGTAAAATTCAGCAGACTTTGATCAGAAAGTAAATGTAGTCTTCTTGCAGTGATGTCAGTTTTAAATCTTGCTGGGTAAAGGAAATAAACACATGCTATTGGCAAGAATCCTTCTGGCCATGCCACAGGCGACAGTGTCTGCCTCCCACACAGACCCGCATACATAGAATCTAAACCCAAATGTCCACATGGACACAAGTCCAAACTAGTTATTTCCTGATCCAGGAAAATTTGTTGTCAGGGACTTGATTGCTTATGAAAGGAATGTTGTTTTGTTCCAGAACCAAAGATTTCCGACAAGATAGAGCATGAGCTTTCTGAAAGGAGGTATCTTTTTTTTTTTTTTTCTCACAAACATGCTCAGACATAGCTTTCCTTTCAGCTAATTAAGCTGTTTTAAAGCAAACTGGTCAAACAGTGACATCTTCGTGGGGAGTCTTGGAGTCAATTGCGCGATATAGAAGGCAGGGCGCTTAAGGGTGACTTCCACTATTGTTTCCTCTGGCTGAATATTTTCTACTTGGTCAATGCTGCCAGAGTGACCCCATACAATTGGGAGAATTCAAAGCCACTGGCCTCAAGAGATGCCATTAAGAAGACAACCACAGAATAAGATTTCATGGTCAAAAGCCAAACTTAGTCTCTCCTACCAAGTCCTGATGCTTACAATATTTTATATGTATGTTTTCTTCCTGTCATTAGCATACTGTTAAAATAGTTAAATGAAATGAGAACACAGCCATCAGGAATGGCTCTAAATAATTTTTTGTGTGTTCATGTAAAACCCACAGGTTTTTTTCATCAGAGAAGTAGCTGGAAAAAAAGTAAACTTTTAGATTAGTGTTGACTCCACATTTTAAGAAAATATGTGGAATGTGTAGATCAAAATTTCCCTTAGCCAAATATATAGTGAGGATGATGGACTATCTCCTTTGTCAAATATTTGTTAAATAATGAATGACACTCATTGTCAAAATTGATGAACATCAATTTGATGTTTTGACATCTGTCAAGATGGTACACACTTTCCTATGCTGAAGGAAAAAATTAAATTTTCTGTAAATAATTGCAAGATTATTGAAAATGCTTGTCCTTTGTATTTCTTACATGAAAGATTAGCACACTGATTCAGTCAGTAGGCTAGCATTGGGTCTAGCATTGGGATACGCTGACCATGTTAGAGGAGGGTTGTTTTTTTTTTTTTTTCATTAATAGCAAATGATTCACTATGTCTTGCCAAGAAGCATGATGTCTCTACAAAACAGTATGATTTGGGGCCTAATTACCCTGAACACTGTGTTAAGGTAAGTGTCTTCCTCTAGAGGCCAGATAGCACCTATTTAGATAGGAGACCAGAGACCAAAGGAATTAAAGAAAATAGTTAAAGACAGAAAGAGAAACGATGATGTGGTTGTTCATAAGAGATATTGCACTCAAGTCAATATTTATTCAAAGAAGATCCTGTGTGTTCCTTTGACTTCTTCTGCGGGTTTGAGGGGGAAAAAGAAAATGAAGAAGAAGTAACAAATCCAAAAGCTTTCTGGAATGGGATGAAAAAGGGGCAGGTGGTTCTTCTTTTTCTCTAAGGATTCGCTGGCTTGCCTGCAGGACTGCTTTCTATGCGTTCAGGTTTTCTGTGGAAACTTGAACGTATAAAATAAGCTACGCTAAAATAAGCAATTCATAAAAATAGAACCTCTTGGTAATAAGGAAAGAGAGAGGTGATCAATCACACTCTTAGGTGTCTATTACTGCAAAGAGTGTTATTACTGAGAACAATAGTAGTAGCAGCATTGTAGCTTTACAATTAAGAGGGAAGCTTCAGGAGCCGAATTGTCTAGATTTATGTTCCTGTTTCTCACTTCTCGTTGTGTAGCCTTGGGCAGGATATGTAACCTCTCTGTTCTTCAGTTTTCAAACCTGAAAGAAGAGGCTGATAATACACCTACCTTACAGGAATTGTTGAGAGCTTTAAATGAGTTAAGTGGCTGGTCTGTAAGAACCAGTCCGTAGGGATCCCTGGGTGGTGCAGCGGTTTAGCGCCTGCCTTTGGCCCAGGGCGTGATCCTGGAGACCCGGGATTGAATCCCACGTCGGGCTCCCGGTGCATGGAGCCTGCTTCTCCCTCTGCCTGTGTCTCTGCCTCTCTCTCTCTCTCAATCTCTGTGACTATCATAAATAAAAATTTTAAAAAAATTAAAAAAAAAAAAGAACCAGTTTGTAAACGTTGCTAAGTGTGATTACGATGCGCCAGCATTAGGCTGAATGCTTCACATACGCTATTCCTTGTAACTCCTTAATCTTAATCCAAAACTATAGACAGACTAGATGATTTCATGGTAAGACTGAGAAAATTCTAGAATCTACTAAATTATTCTATTGTCACAGATCTCAGATTTTAACCCAATTTGCTTGACTCCAAAGTCTATATTATTCCATGTCTTACTGCTTCTCAAGTAAACATCAACCATGGTGGATTGTGAAAATATAAAAGAGCGGGAAATAAACACTCAAAATTCTATCTTCATTAAGCTGCACCCTTGGACATTTTGATAACTCGTCTCTTATACACATATAAAGTATGTATGATACAGCGTGGATCGTTTGCGTGCAACACAAACATCTTTTATGTGTAAAGGAGCACGTTGGCCCTACTTAGACAGCCCTGCAGGGAGAAGATGGAATCCAATGATGAGGCTGCCAAGGAACCATCTCAAAGTACAGGAAAATGAAGAATTCGAGGGACTTTCAAATAACTACTGAAGCTTCCCAGCAGTTTGAGACAAAATCTGGTTCACTCAGGCATGACACTGGTCTCCACCATGCCCTGGCTCCATCTTTCCACCGGCGGTCCTGGGCTCACCCTGTAGAACCCGTGGCACCTGGCAAGGGAGGGTCGAGCCAGCCAGGCCCTGGCCCTCCCTGGACGCAGCGCCCGCACAGCATCCTGGCCACGGGCTGCTCCGGGCAGTTGGACCAGGGAAGGAAGACAGTGGTTAGAACCAGGCAGCCCCGGGGACAGACTCCAGCTGTGCCATTGTGCAGCTATCCTGCGGCTCTCTTGCCCGAGTCAATGTTCTCTTCAAAAATTTGGAATGATTTCTATTTTCAGAGCCGGTAGTGAAGATTTTTTAAAAGTGCGTAAAATGCCCAACACAGTGCTGGTTACACAGAAAATGCTCTGCAGGTAGCAATCGATCATAATGATGTGTAATAATCACTTAAACATGCTTTGAGAGCCCGCTACACTAGTCTGAGTGCTGCACTTGCACTTAAAAAAAAAAAAAGATTTATTTATTCATTTGTGAGAGAGCAACAGACATAGTGAGAGAGAGCACAGCGGGGCGGGGCAGGGGGGACAGGGAGAAGCAGACCCCCCGCTGGGCAGAGAGCCCCACAATGCAGGGCTCCATCTAAGTCTCAGCCCAAAGTGAGGATGAAAGACGGAGAAACTCAGTGGGGATCTGAGGTGCCAACAGGAGCCAGAATAGCCCTGTCAGCCAGGGTGGACCCCTGGGCCCGGAGTCGCTTGAAGGAGAACAATGTCTGTGTACACCAGGGTTTGGTTACAAACGCAGCAGCCAAGGACCAATGGTTCTCACAGAGGAGAGCGAGGAGATACGGGTAAGGACGCCACTGAGTCAGCCAAGGCCTCGCAGGTGAGAGGGATGGACAGATAGGAAGGCTTCCGGTGAACACATTACTTCTGGGGCAGAGTTGAGGGAGCCACGGTGGATGGCCCAGAGCCTACCCACTTCAGGACACGGTTCTTCCCGTAGGGCTCAGGAAACCGAGGCTAAAGCAACGCCATGGAGAGCTGGCATGGTGCCAGTCTCTAAACAGAGAGGCGCACAGCCAGGGACGTGGTGCCAAAGCAGGAGGAAGCAGGGAAGAAAGACCCTCCTTTCTCTCCCCTTCCAGACGCTCCTCTCCTGCTGGTACCTCCCATTAACCACACAACAGAAGCCAACCAGCAAGGAAGCCTGGGAGGTAGTCTGCAGGGGTCAGCCTTCTGGGGCAGGCTGGAGAGCAGATGAAGGCCGCGAGTGAGGACAGGCCCAGAAGGCCCAGACACACTCCGTTCCAAAGTGAGACCGTGTAAACGCTCCCCCTCAAACACGCAGGCGCCGCGGTGGCAAGGAGCACCAGCAGCTTCTGAAATATTGAATGTTCACCTAAAGCCACCAAAAGGAAGCGTTTAAGTTACCGAAACATTCTGAGGTTTGCTAAAACATAGTTTCGCTTTCTCTCTCCTGCATCAGGGCACCGTAATGAAAATTAGATCAATTCTTTTTTAAAATAAAGAAGCTACGTTTTCACTGCACGATGTCCTGCAGTGTGAGGAAATCTGTGAGCCTCCCCTTTGTACCCTCTCTACTTCCAAAAGTCACTGAGCTGACTTACAGATGAAACGTACCAGAAATGTCCTGATAGAGACAGAAAGAAGAGAATATTTCAGACTCCTGCTTAATAACTGCATGACAAGTTATTTGACATCCAAGATGGCGGTATATGTAGTACATTGTGTTACATCTTTGGTTATTTAAAAAAAACAACAACACAGACTTATCTAAAGAAATGAAACATTTTCTAAGACTCAATATAAGTGATAATTTCTCACAAGGGATCTTCTATAAAGTACATTCAGTGATATGTGGAAAAGATCTCCAGTCAGATTTTTGGAGGTAATGAAACAATGTTCAAGCAAAGCATAAATTCTGGATGACTTCACATTTCCTGCCCTCTACTTCCGTCTCCTCCAAAATGTTTTATATCACATCTACATACCAGTTTTCCAATTTCTTCTGGACAAAATTAATTTTTAATTCATTTTTTAAACTGTACAATTTGGTGGGTTTAGTGAATATGTGTAGAATTATCATTATCTAATTTTATTTTTTTATTTCTTTTATTTTTTTTAAGACTTCATATATTTATTCATGAAAGACAGAGAGAGAGAGAGGCAGAAACATAGGCAGACGGAGAAACAGGCTCCCCAGAGGGAGTCAATGAGGGACTCAATCCTGGGACTCCAGGATCACGCCCTGAGCCGAAGGCAAATGCTCAACCACTGAGCCACCCAGGCGTCCCTAATTTTATTTTTTTAAAGTAGTCTCTATACCCATCATGGAGCTGGAACTTACAACCCTGAGATCAAGAGTCACATGTTCCACCGACTGAGCCAGCCAGGTGCCTACAAAATAATTATTTTTAACAATGACATCCAGGCCTTTCCAAGAGAGCACAAGATCAGCTTGTCAGAATGTCCTATTTTGTGCACAGACCCAGCAGCTATGCTCACTGGGTTTCTCCCAGAAGGTTCCAAACATCTATTTCTTTGTCCAACTCTTCCTTTCCTAAACTTAGTTATCCCAATATAAAATTCTTCCACAAGTGTCACACCAAACATTTTCCTACCTGCTGTCATAACTTTTAACTGAAGCCTTCCATCAAAATTATTTTGCATCTATATTTTTACTGTATATATCTACCTTACATTTGTTTTTCATCTCTCATCTCTCCATGCTATTATAAATCAAATATCTATAGCTAGAGGTTGCATCTAATTTTCACTGTATTTTTTTAAGACAGCAAAAGCTAGACATTCAGGAGACGACCCAAAACTATTAAAATGAAGACAAACACGATACTCACAAATTTATCTGGAGAAGAGTGTGTACTTACTCTTTTATATGTATGTGTATATACATATATAAAACAATATGTATATAAGACATGCATGTATATAAAACATACATATATGTATACACACACAAATGTATAAAATTTGTTTTGAAGTACAAACAAAAGTACCTGCATCTCAGTGAGCAATTTGCTTAAGGCATGATCTGACTCATGTGCTTCTCTCTTTCTTTTTTCTTAAGGTGTTTTCCCACAACTCAGTTAAATAGTAAATATTGTGATGGCAATACCTCCTCTCACAACACACTCACTCAAACCAGGAGTTTCCCTAAAAAAGTCACCTTAAGCCAGTAGAACTGGGAACCCAACTTAAGTGAGCCTTCAGTGAGAAAGAGGAATTATCTGGAGGCTTTGGACTAATCATTTTTGGTTTGCAGTGAGAACTTTGAAGGGCGACTCCTGGTACCGTTTCCTGGCCGCTCGCTACTTTTCCTGTGTAGTTGCATGTTAAACATGATGACTTGCTGTATAGAAGCCATGTGTTGTCATAATGTAACATCATTAAACAAAGTGTTTAGAGCAGTTTTAGCTGAGCCAGAACATGAACAACAAAACCCGCCAATTACAGTGTCATTTTGTGTAGTTGTTAAGGTTGCAAATGTCTCCAACTTTTTCTGGTAGGCCATATTGAGCATGTCACAGCGAACATCTGAGATAACGATTTGCTAGGCAATGTGCAATTCTCGCTCCTTTTTTCATATCAGAGAAGAAAGAGTTCTTTATAACAATTTGGCTCAAATGTCTACACACATTGCTCCAGCGTCTGTAGCAGCATGTGTTTCTAGGATTGTTCTGGAAGAGAAAATGCAGAAACAGCAGGGAGCAGAAGATAAACAGGCAATCCGTGACTCATTAAAACAAGCATTGGTAGCCAACATTGTGGAGTGTGTGAAGACCCCAGATCCAACTCGCCTATAAACTTTTTTTACCAGCTGGACTTAGCATCTGTCAGAGCTTGGAAGGAGAGGTAGTCTGGTACAAATGATTTCAGTGTGTCGCATTTATTAACCTGCCACCTTACATAACTCTGCTGATTGGGAACTCAGGGAAATGCTTGAGCAATGACACAGCTTATTGTTGGAATGTTACGGCTGCAGTAATAAAGACGCAAGTTGCCATTAAAAAAAAATACAAAGACCACAGAGCAATTGGAAAATGATAATGAAGCAAAGTTAAAAAGCACCACAGTCTTGAGAAATGTACGTGCCAGAAGAATAATTGAAATTCGGTTTGGATTTTGATCATTTTCGATTCTTTACATCAATTAGGCAAGGAAAGTATTTTCCTTTTTAATAGTGGTCACATTAGCTTTGTTAGCAGCTCTGAGGTAAACAATGCCAAACTGGGAACATTATTGTGTCCTTTTCCAACTACTTACTGTTCTAAATGAATGAGTCGCATCTGTAGTTAAATCCCTGACAATTCCTGGAAAGGCATTTTCTGTTTCTTTAGCGTTTTCATGAGAGAACTGAAAGAAAAAGAAAGAGGGCTTTATATAAAAAACCATGTCTGTTTTTGTCTTAAGCAGCTTTGCCTTGCCTTACCGTTCATTCAGGTCAAAGAACATCACCCCAGAAATCAATACCATACCAGGTAGCCAATCCCCTTTCTGTTCCTGTGCTTTGATTTACTTCCTTTTTTGTCTCAAAATTTGCTTAGGATTATTTGGTCAAGAGGGGAAAAATATCACAAAGTAATTTTCTATGTCGTATCCAGACCACATGCCAGTAATTTCAAATTAATGAGGATGTTTACTCTCTGGTACAAAATTTGCACATATTAGCTTATAAAATATGGATAAGCTGGTTCCCTATAACAAAATAGAGCCCTGCCATTTCAAAAATGAAAATTGCAGAGACTTTGGAAAAAACTCAGCTGAAGGAATGCTTCGCGTTTCGCCGTGGTTAGCCTATTATTTGTAGTTTTGAAACTTTATTGGTCCCCAATCTAATCTTTTCTGAGTATAAAAACATTAACATATGGTTTAACACAGCACAGGGCTGGAAAGTCCATATCCCAAATGCACATTGTATGCAGGGTGACATTCACACTAAATATCATCCCTCAGGGTCTGTACTTCATTTTACCTGGGATTGGAGAGCCATGAAATCCCTGGAAAAGTTGTTCATGATTCTGAACCAAATGGTGCACAGTGTACTGAGATACTAACAGTGTATGCTTCTGCCAAAGGTTGTGGCTCAAATGTCTCTCTAAGTAACATTAAAAATCTGCTGCTTCATGCCTATGAATTTCAATATTTATAGCATTCAATAAAACGGTCCACTGTCAGAGAGAGATGTGCCACTGTGCACTCTCTGAGCAGATGGGCGGCAATATGGCACATTTACATGGACCAGCTGTGGAGCACAGAAATGGATGCTGGTCAGAGGCAGGGTACAGGCCCCACATCTGGAATTCTAACCAACTGGCCTCGGTACCCATTGTAAAGTTTCCTTCCACAGGACGAGCTCTGATTTAGAGCTGCTCACTAGTGTGCCTTAAACTGCATCAAGAGTCCTCATTAACACAAGAGACTAGAGGGAGGTTAGGGCCTGGAACTCCTCTGTTGGGCATCTGTTAGAGTCTGTGGATGGCACTCTGTAGTCAGTTATAGATGCACCCAGGGGAAGATTCTCTCATGCATGATGCAATGTTCTCTACTTAGCTGGTTTTATACAGAAAAGGAGGTCTTGTTATAAACAAAGCCACTTTCTCTGTGCTTCCTTTTCTAAATAGGTCAGAAAAGACGCTCAGAGATGGGAAATTCCTAGGATATCTAAAAATTTGGTAGAAATGTCTAATTCTTTTCAAGCCTCAAATGGAATATTGTCTTATTTTGGATAGGTCAGACTTAGTTCAAATGCATGTTTAGAAATTTCTAAAATATAGAAAGCTCTTAGATTTGTTCTCTCAGCCTTGTTCTCTTTATTGTAATATCATTACTCTGGTCATTAATACAATATAATTTTGTGTTGTTCGATTCATTCAACTGAAAGGTAACACATTGATATTTACACACATTGATAGGAAGGTAAACTATTTTACACACATTTTAAATATGAACAGAAAATGGTTTTTATATAAAAATGCTCTTAAGGGGGAGTACCTGGATGGTTCAATCAGTTGAGCCATCAGCTGCCTGATTCAGACTCTTGATTTCCACTCAGGTCTTGATCTCAGGGTTGTGAGATTGAGACTGTCAAAGAAAATCCAAGGGATGACTGATTTCCACCTAATGAAAAGCTAGCAGGTTAAATATACTCTTATTAACTGACAGATGAGTGATTGAATGGTATGATGTATTAGTAATTAATGCAGACTAAATATGCAGCCAAGACATAATAGCCAAAGCAATAATTGTTTACATAAGATAGTATCCACTACAAATGCACCCATGTGGCACATACCCTAGAGACTCAACCATCTATAAAGAAAGAGGGTAGAGTGGTGAGAAGGAAATGAACCACAGGGGATATTTGGAATTATACTGATAAGAGGTATGGAATTATTAAAATACAAAAAGTGTTTAGGTAATGAAGAACGAACCCAAATTGGCAATCCAGTAAAATATGCATGATCATAGCAGTTTCAAATTCACTAAGGGAGAATTTAAATTTTTCTTGTTTTTCAACCATGATTAAATTTTTCATTGACAGTTCAATATTCCAAAGATATCATATATTTACTTCAACAGAAAATGCCAAGAATTAGGTCATCTCAGACCCTCTTTACAATTATATGGATCATGAGTACATTGTGAATGAAATGTGTGATATCTCTGAATGGAAATATGGTCTCTCACCAAAGGGAATATTGCATGTGAAACAAAGTGCAGCTAACATGATTTGAACATTCCCAAATGGCTGTCTCCATCCACAGTTGCCGCCACCTCTCCATTGTGACTGATACAAACTTTACCAACACAAATAGCCTCATCTCTGGGTGTCCATCAGGCAGGCAGAGTTCCAGCATGGCGTTGTCTGCCTCAACGTGTGCTCGTCACGGATTGCTGAATGCACAACTTTTCCCATCTTGTAGTACTTCCACTCCACTGCTCCTGACAAGAGACAAATTTATTTATGTATGCTGCTTCTGTTTTTAAAATGCAGAAAGATCACTTTTCCTATGATATTTTGAAAAAAAATTACTCTTTGAAAGTAATACCTTAATTACAATAAAATGGCTATAGGATGGCTCAGATCCATAAACTTGTAAAAGAGCAAAATTAAAATATCTGGTAGAATGTGCTTTTTCTTAACTTTAAATGTGTAGGTGTGAGTGTGTATGTGTGTGTATTTTTAAAGGATCTTAATATAATAAAGCTACAAAAAAGAGATGTATCTTGTTTAATAATTTTGTGATTTTAATTTTCTGTCTGGCAGTCAAGGAAAGTGAAGAAAATCACCAGATTATTGGTGTTTGTTTCAAATTCCTATACTCCTGAACATAAGAATGAGTTCCAAATATTAAAAGGGAGAAAACTAGGATAAACCTGTTGTACTGGATTAGAATTAGAATTAATGTAAAGCTCTTGGTTTCCAAATATATAGATAGAGATAATAATATAGTTATCAAAGTGTGTGTTTGCACTTATTCATATTCTCACATTTGCAGCCTGTTTCCTGAAAGGGCCCAGGAGCCACAATAGCCTGATAGCAGTGAGCATACCTAGCACCCTGAGACTGACTTCAAATACTATTCTCCATTGAAAGGATCCAAGGATCCTTGGAGTGATGGCTGATTCCAGGGCTGGGAAAAGGAAAGTGCCAGATGAGCCTGGAACATCTTATTGTGCCAGAAAGCAGAAAGTGCTCAAAGAACTATGGCAACATGTGAAAAGGACATAGGAGCCAACTTCATGGAACTCCCATTGGCCAAACTGGGGATAAGTGAGCATCAAAATAAACAATGATAGTCATGTATTAAAACCCTTTGAATAAAACAGAAAATTGTGAAAACCTATAGATATGAATAAAAGAATGCATTTGATGTTGGATAAAGTACAAAATACATAGTTTTAAAGGATCTCCCCACAGATTATTTATTCATTACAAAGGAGAGAAAGATAGTTGGGAAAACCAGCTGACATTACCCTAATCAAACCATCTAGTGAACCTTGTCAATAATGGGACAAATGATAATCATCCTCCTTGACAGGAAGAACCACCGTCACCTCTGTAATATGCTTGTCAAGCATGCATGACTTGAATCTAATCATAAGGAAGGATCAAACAAACCCAAACTGAAGGACATTCTGCAATTTAAATGGCCTATAATCTTCAAAAATGTCAAGGTCATGAAAGTGGAGGAAATACTGAGGAACTGTTTTGGTCTAAAGGAGACTAAAGAGACATGACAACTACTTGCAAGGTATGATTCTGAACGGGATGAGTTTACAAGAGACCTTTTTATTTATTTTAGAAAGGTGGTGAGGGGCAGAGGGAGAAGGAAAAAGAATCTTAAGCAGACTCCACGCTGAGTGCAGACCTTGACAAGGGGTTCAATCTCACCACCCTGATATCATGACCTGAGCAGAAACCAAGATTTGAGTGCTTAACCGACTGAGCTACCTGGGCGCCCCTACAAAAGACATTTTTGAAGCAATCGATAAAATTTGAATGGGATCTTGAATGCATCTCTGTTAATTATCTGATTTTGATGGTTATGTTGCATTTGTGTTGGAGAATGTCCTTATTTATAGGAAATTTGTACTGATGTATTGAGGGGTGATGGACAATTATTAGGTGGGCAACTTGCTCTAAATGATGGGGGGGGGGAGTTCTTAATTCTGTTTTCCAACAAAGTTTGTAAGTTTGTAGTTTTTCAAAATTAAAAATGTAAGGTTTTAATATCTATGCATGAGCCTTGCTCTCAGAGAATCTGGATTGATTTAAGGTGAGACCCAGGCATACACATTTTTAAAAGCTCCCCAAGGTGTCTCTAACATATACCTTGGGTGGAGACTTGTCAGTTTAGACTCTAGGCAAACTCTCATTTTACAAAAGAGTGAACAGAATTCAGATGCCAGTCTGAAGATCCTGAAGGTGGCAGAAGAGGCTCCAGAACTCCTGGTTGGTTCATTCATTTATTTTATTGATATTATATTCAGGGCACAGTGCTGGGTGTTTTGAGGGAAGAAGAACAATAAAACATACATGTTTGTAATAGTAACAGTGCCTTCTCTTGTATAACATTTTATTACTTGTAAAATGTTTTAACACTCTTTTGGATGTCAAAACAATTCACTTGAGTATTATTACCTCAGTTTTACAGACAAGGAAACCAAGGTTACAATGAGTGTGTGATATTTTGTGTCAGGTCCAGGACTCTGCTGACACACAGGTCAGGGTTTTTCTGCCACAATCCAATAGTTTAATAGAGGTCAGCAAATGTTAAATGTCAGATGAGTAATAAAGAACTATAAGCATTCTGGGAACAGAGAAGAACTTAAGATCACTCCTGGTACAGTATTAGAGAGAACTTTATCAAGGAAGCAGGAGGTGAGCTGCAGATTGTTAAGCTGCAGTTTAGTAAGACTATAAGCAGAGAGAGAAGTAAAGTCGTCCTAGACAAATGGGTTATATAAGCAAAAAACACAAAGAAAATAAAATTTTAATGTCTTGTGGGAGATAAAGAGGCTAGTTTGGATAGAACAGGTAGTTCACATCAGTGAAAAATTCCTATCAGAAAGATATTAGGGTAGACTACAAGTTTTTACCTGCAGCTCTTAAAGGGCAACCAGAACCTGAATAGCATGAGTTAGGAATCAGGGAAGGCTAGACTATGAATTTGAGCCTTAGTTTTGCTTTTTATTAGTATCTGCTCTACAAAGTAGAAGAAGTAGAAACATCTAGTACTTGGTGCTTCCAACAATGAAATGAGAAGGCCAAGGATAATCAATCTCACCAAGACTCTACTGAGTAAGGATCATTAATTTATCTGGCGGGAGGTGGGAAGTAATATGCATTCCTCTCAGAATAACTGCCTGTCCCTGTGCAGGGCTCCTGATTTAGAGGATTTCATTGATGACTTGTGGCAACCCCATGAGATAGAAATAATTGCTGCTCACTCTTACACAGGTACATAGGAAAGAAGGAAGTTGGGATTAGAATGGGTTCATTGTACTCCTCAAGATAACCTACCTGACAGATTTTACAACAGAGGTTTGAATTTAGAGCCATTCATTTCTCAAGTCCGTCCGCTGACTCACGTTCTTACACAGGGCCAGGCAAGACCACTGTGTGCTCAACTCTGGTTAGGGTTAACTAGAAGAAAGACTTTTTGACCCTGAAAGTAATCTTTGATCACAACATCCACCCTCAACGTTGATAGAATTTGTTTAATTGGTATATATTTGTTGCTCTGAATAGACATTTCAATTTCATTTTCTAAGTAGAGAAAATATATACTTTTGACTTTTATCTAAATAATAATTCATAGTATTTTTTCGTAGTTTTAAGTATAGAATTGGGAACTTTATATATCAATGAAAAGCACTGAGGATTTAGCCAGAGATCTGATTATTTATTATTATTATTAGATTTATTTAAACTAAAAAGCCCTAATTTACCTGTTTTTTTTCCCACTCTACACCCTCTGCCTCTGGCAATCACCAGTCTGTTCACTATCTGTGAATTTGGTGTTTTATTTATTTATTTATTGATTGATTGATTGATTGATTCCACATACAAAAGAAATTATACATTGGTAACTATCATTTTCTATGAAAAGCATTATTGGAGTTTTCTGACCACAATGATATGAAACTAGAAATTAGCTACATGGAAAAAACTAGAAAATTCACAAATATGTGAAGATTAAACAACATGCTACTGAACATCCAATGAGTCAGAAAAAAAATACAAAGGAAATCAGAAAATATCTTGAGACAAAAGTGGAAATGTGCAAAAGCAGTTGTAAGAGGAAAGTTTATAGCAATAAATGCCTAACTCAGGAAACAAGAAAAGTCTCAAATAAACAATCTAACTTTACACATCAAGGAATTAGTAAAAGACCAAATGAAGCCTAGTTACTAAAAGAAAGGGAATAATACAGACCAGTGCAGAAATAAATGAAATAGAGACTAAAAATACAATAGAAAAGATCAATAAAACTAAGAGCTGATTCTTTGAAAAGATAAACAAAGTTGATGAACCATTAGTTAGACTCACCAAGAAAAAAAGAGAAGACAAAAAAAAGAAGAGATATGTTACAATTGCTACTACAGAAATACAAAGAATCATAAGAAATTACTATCAACAATAATATGCCAATAAATTAAGCAACCTAGAAGAAATGGATACACTATTAGATGCATACAACTTATCAAGACTGAATCATGAGACAATAAAAAATCTAAACAGATTGATTACTAGTAAGGTTATTGAGTAATCAAAAACCTCCCAACAAACAAAAGGCCAGGACCAGATGACTTCACTGGTGAATTCTACCAAACATTCACAGAAGAATTGATACCAATCTTTCTCAAACAAAATAAAAGTGGTGGAAACTCTTCCAAACTTGTTTTACGAGGTCAGCATTACCCTATAACTAAATAAGACAAAGATGCCACCAGAAAAGAAACAACAGGCCAATATCTCTGACACACATAGATGCAAAACTCCTCAATAAAATATTGGCAAACTGAAGGCACCTGTCTGGCTCAGTCAGCAGAGCATAGGACTCTTGACCTCTGTGTTATGAGTTCAGGTCGCATGTTGGGCATAGAGCATACTTAATTTTTGAAAATTAGCAAACTAAATTCAACAATACATTAAAAGTATCATACACTACAATCAAATGGGATTTATTCCAGGGATACAAGGATAGCTTAACACCTGCGAATCAGTCAATGCGATATACCATATGAACAAAATGAAGGATAAAACATACGATCACATCAACAGAGGCAGAAAACACACTTGACAAAATTCAACATTTATTTATGATAAAAACTCTCAACAAAGGTCTGGTTCTGATAGAACCAGGAGGGATTGGAGAGACTAAGAATGGACTTGAAGGAAGCAGTTTAAAAAAGAGTTTCAAAAAATTCTAGATAGAATGAGTTTCCTTGTCTCCTGTTTCCAATATTGAAAATAAACAGAACCATTCACCATGCCCTATGGTCATCAAACCATGTCGGCCTGGGAAAAGATGTTCTGATTGATGCTTTGTTGAGGCTGGTGGAATTAAAGCATCTGTTCATACTGTCAATGACAGAGCATAGGCATGAAAAATGTTTTATTCTGGGAAACAGAGTTGAGAGCAGCGATTAGAAAAGAAGTAGTATCCTATGCCAGGCCATCAGGGCCACTTGCATAGAATCTGAGTGATGCTCTTCCTGTCAGGGTGACACACATAACATACATAAGACAGTCAACTAATACAATGGTTGAATGCTATCATTGCTTGCTCACATCAGCTGCCTACCTCACATAATTTGTTGAGCCTCTTCAATGTAACAAATATATACTGTTTATGCACCAAGTGGGATGGGGAAAGGGAGTTTGTGTAGAGGAGACAGATAAGGTATCACCCATGGCTCTTTATTCTGAAATGTTTAGTCTCGATTACAATGAGAGGTTTCCATATGTTCTAACGTGAATTAAATGTGAAAGGCTCTGGCATTTTAATTGGTGAATTCTCATTTTGACTCCTCCATACTTGCCCTTTGGCACCTGAAATTCATCTTAGGAAAGGTAGTGAACTGGTGGGAACCAAAGACATAAGAATTGTAGAAAGAAATAAAATTGTGTTTTAAATGGCTGGTTCCATTCCTCTTGATTCCTGATTACTTGATGGCAAGTAAGAACAGTCTCTGATCTGACCAGAAAAACATTGTAGGTCGTCCCTTAAACTATTTGCCAGACGTAAAGCCAGTCACTAAAAACAACTGAATAAATTTATGCGGAGCTTCTATTTGACAGCCTTCAGAGAAATATCTTAAGTAAATTGTTCATTTTTAGTAGAAATAAAAGGATAAACAGATATTATTACATTATAAAACTTACATAAGAAAACAAGTATGAAAAAAAAAAAAAAGAAAACAAGTATGACTCATATTGGATAAGTATTAGTTTAGATGCTCAGCAATTTGTAAAATGGAGTTCTCATTTAGAGGACTTTCCCCTCCCTGAAAGACTATAATCAGTTTTCAATTGTATATGGTAATGGAGGAAAACTGTGATACACATTAACCACAAGTTATTTCTTTTTTGGATTAAAATATATTTTTGTAACTCTTTTTAAAAGGCATGTACTTGAATATATTCTTTGGAGTAATGCTAAGCTGCTGTAACAAAGTGACCCCAAAGTACAGTGATTCTAAAAAGGTAGAAGCTATTTCTCTCTTATAACACTTCCTCAGTGAACGGTCCAGGTGTGAGGGACAGTTCAGCTCTGACAGATTTCACACGCTCAGAACCTTCCATGTTGCTTCATCACCCCTCGGGCATGTTATCATGGTCATAACTGGGTTACCACCATGTCTAGATTCAGCCAGTAAAAAAGAAAAAGAGCATATAGGCTAAGTAGCCCAATGCCTAAAGCTCTAGGCCATGAGAAGGCACACATCACATCCTTTGGCATTCTATGGGGGAGAACCTGATCACATCTACCTGCAGGTGAGAGTGGGAAAGCAGATTCTAGCCACACAATTATGTACCCAGGGGAAAAGGAAAAAGGGTTAAAGGAGATAACCAGTAGTCTGCCCCATGTTGATAATATGGGAATTCATAATTGAATGGGTGTACTTTAAATGACTTAGGAAGCTACGTGGTAAAGATCTCAAAGAGATGGTTGAACAGCCCACTTCCTTTATTGCCTCCCAGAGAAGACATTCAATCCCCTAAACTTAGAAGATCAGGATGCCTGAGTGGCTCAGTGGTTGAGCATCTGTCTTCAGCTCAAGGCATGATCCTGGAGTCCTGGGATCAAGTCCTGCGTGGAGTCCCGGATACAGATGTATCCACTGTAGGGAAACATGAAGTAGAATTTCAAGACAAGAGACAAGAGCAGGGAGCCTGCTTCTCCTTCTACCTGTGTCTCTGCCTCTCTCTTTGTGTCTCTCATGAATAAATAAATAAAATCTTTTTTAAAAAGAAACTTAGAAGAAGGTCAAAGCCTATGTTAAAACAATTCACCATTTTGCCATATAACTTGCAGCCAAACCCAAGACTTAACATAAATGAATGATGTCATTAACAGCTGAGAAGATTCTTAACTGTCATGCCCCCAGATCACATACTGGCATCCAGCAGGTTGAATGAAGCTCACGGACATGGTTCATTAGTACATCATAACAAATAATGTCTTTGGGGAAAACAAGGGAATTCTGACAGAAGTCCTAGAATTGTCACTTCTACCTGGCAACAGGTTGGCATTCAGCGAGGGCAGGTAAACTAGGCTCCGTACCGTCTCCAGCAAAACCTCCGATATTGCTCTGGCCTGGCTCCTGAATACTTTTGAGCTTCTAAGGCCTACGTGGTACACACTCCCACTCAAACCTAGTATTTAACTTCAGTGGTGATCATAAGAAGCCCTGTCATTGGGAAGTAGGATGGTTATCCTTGCAGGATGCAGCCTGTCTCAGGTTTACTGCCTCTTCACAGTCAACTACAGGATTCTCCTTCATTGACTTTATCCAACTAGTGCTTACTACACTTTTAGAACACTCTTTACTATAATCTCTACTAAGTATTGAGTTGCCTAGATTCACTGAGACTGGTACTTTCCATTAATATTAGAGGCAACGGATGTATCCACTGTAGGGAAACATGAAGTAGAATTTCAAGACAAGAGACAAATTAGGGAGAGTGGATGGTTTTCCAGCTTCTCCAGCCTCAACATTGTGGTTTGACTGATTCACTACAATTAAAACTTGTGTGACAAAATCCCATAACATCAGACAGCAGAATACTACTTGAGAAAAAAAAAATACACTCACAAACCAAAGGGACATCATTTATGGTTAAGTCTCACTGGCCGTTATCATAGATTGTAATCAAGTAGAAAGAGAAACCACATAATCATCATCTCATGTTCTCACAGAATAGGCATATGCAAAAATAATCATCATGTGCATTATGAACATAGAACTAGAAATAAGTTTTTAAAATCTTAAAAAATAAATTCACTGACAAAATGAAGCAAGACTAGAAATAGGAAATCCAGCGAGGAGTCTGCTCTCCCTTTCCCTCTCCCTCTCCCCTCCACCCATTGTCTCTCTCTCTCTTTCACTCAAATAAATAAAATCTTTAAAAAAGATGTTTTAAAAAAAGAATAAATATTGGATAAAAGAGAAATGGACTCATCTGTGTGCCTAAAATGATAAGCTTTTTCTTTTCTTTAATGTTTTGCTGTTGTCATCTTCTGTAAATAATATCTTTATTGAATCTTCCTCTGAGTGAAGCAACAGACTGGACTGCAACTTAAATCAATCAGCTGGTCAAAAAAGTAGTATTCTGGGCCAAATCCTTTGAAAATGTACCATATGCATTATTCTCCAGAGCTCAGTTCAGATCTCAGTGGTTAAAAATTATGTGAGACAGGATATTGGTTCTCTGCTCTCCCTAGACTCCCAGAACCCATCCTTTGCCCTTATAAATTTGAGCTGGTGTCTGGTTTTGTTTGGGAAGAAAAAATAAATAATCTAACAAAACACACAAGGGGGAAATCCGACAAGACCATCATTAACGTGCTAAATTATTTCTAATATCTATCCCCTTCCGAACCCCAGGGCTGCAAATGCTTTGCATAGCAGTAAAGCTGTCTTTCTCTACTGAGATGGAGCAGGCGGACGAGCATTTGCATTTGACTTCTGCTGATGGAAACTTAACATTAAAATGCTATTTGGCAAGTCCGCAGAAGCACAGAAGAGCAGGGCCTTATTCTTTTTTAGATGTAGCTCTTTGCAGAGGCTCCTGAAGGGTGCTCAGTAGGGTGTGACCATATTGCTCCCCGTGGTCATCATATGGTTTGCCCACGCAGACGCCGAATTGTTTTGTGGATGTGAAATATCGTATGTTACCCCGAGAGCAGTGGAGCCAGTGGAGCCAGAAACTGTTATTGAGACTGACAGTTACATTGTGTTCCTGAATAGTGAAACGGCAGAATCAAAAACACAAACGGACCCAGACAGAATGTCCTGACCTTTAAGAAAAAGCCTGATTGGATATGGTGCGAGCTCGCCTTCATCTCCCTCTATAATGCATTACACCTTTCTCAGCCCACTTTCTCAGGGTAGGCGGCTCACAGACCAGCCTCGCTTACATTCTTTATGTGAAATTATTTATGGGGGAGAAAACTCAGGAGCCCTAAAGTCAGCAGCCAGCTCCCCCCCTCCACATTTTACTCTCGATGGTTATTTTATATCAACATTAATGACAGCATTATTTTCATCAACCCAAGCCTATTGGTACTTAGGGCTGTTGCTTACATTTTAAAAAATGCAGAAAGATGCCCAGAGATGGGAGTGATGTGTAATCAATGCTGCCAGACAAATGCCATTCAAGTGTCTTTAGATTCATAAGTAACCGTTCGCGCTTGCTGTTTACCGTATTGCCAGCTTCTTCGAGGGATCGAAATACCAATAGAAGCTGCACAGAATTGAAGTAGTTAATCTCGCACTTTTCTCTAGTGACTTCTCTGTTGAATGAAGTTGAGACGATGGTTTTCTTTATGAGAAAAAGTCATTAATGGCTCGATAAGTGACTGATACAATAATTAAGAGAAGGTCTCTATTTTAATAAGTTGGTGTTTCCAGCTTAATTCCGTTCGTTTTATAGATGAGACTATTCAACGTCCCCGTGTAAGAGGGCCATGCCGTTCACGTGTGAAGATCTGCGTGACACGTTATTAAATCCCGTGTCCTGAACTATCTGACAGAAACACCACATGGTGAGTTGGAACAAGAGTTAGAGAATAACTGGGATAATTAGCATAACATAAAACAATAGTTTCAGCTACGTGTTTCTTTCTGCAACATAAGAGGACAGTAGTGATGTTGAAATTTGGCCACCGGGAAAAGATGAATTACAACACCTAAAGAAAATCGTCTCGATGCATGTTTGGGGTTAAAAAAAAAAAAAAACCTCTTTATTTTCAATCAAAGATTTCTTCTTTGCATTTATTTTCTAATCATTCTCTCCCCTTAGAACAACTCTGTAGACACGCAGTACCTTTCTGAGGCTTCTCTCTGTCTTTTTCTCTTGTTCTTTTCCTGATTCTAGGCTGCCCCTTGCTGACAAAAGCTCTTCCTAAGTTAATAAATGCGATTTCAGTGGTTGTCACTGTGTAAACATTCACCACTAGCTGATTTGTAATAAACGATTTAAAATACTTCTAGGATTACATTACACGTACTTGCCAAGCTCATCTGTCTCGTCAGATACAGGAACTGAACCTCTCATCACATGTTTTAACTCTGGGCTTCTTAAAAGCCTGATGATTCCACTGGTGTTTCTTGCATCTCTGTTATCCAGAGGAAAGCATCTTCTAACTCAATTAGCATGCCAAAGAATGGGTTTGCTTCTATGCTCCATTAAAGTCAACTAAATGGATGCGCTGCATGTCTTTATTTCAAAAATAAAGCTGGACAATTAAATCCCGTGTCTCTTTGCTCAGCTTTTGATTCCACACAAAGCTTTCCCACTTGCTGCCTCTGGATGCAGTGTTAACAAAGTCAGTTAACATCAAGCACTGCAGTAACAGGCATAGCAGAATTCCTTGTTTTTGCTCAATCAATCTGTGTTCAAACTATCAGTTTGATTTATTTGTCCACATTGACCCTTATTCACCACTTAATTATCCTCGTATAATGTTTCAAGAGGCTTCTGACACGAGGAGAAAGACAATTGCCCGTGTTCTGTGAAACAACTGTTGACCTGATGGGCCCAAATGAAGACCGAAGGTCGAAGGTTGTTTGCTTTTGGGAAGAACCCACTTCTCATGCCCGAGAGCGGCGGCCAGAGCCACTGGCTATGGGTGCCAGAGGCTGTCTGGTCAAGCTGTGAATCGGGTTCTCAGAGTGTGTGCTGACCATCACAGCAGGATGTCCACAGCGTTTCACTCTATCAGACTCTCCAAAATCCCTGATAGGTTTGGAATGATGTTGGAGTTAAGAAAACACACGCGCACACACAGCACTTCTATTCCAGCGATGTCCTCATACGGTTACTGTTGTGATTGAAAATACATTTGCTCACTTTATGTCACATCAGGAGGGATTTCAGAATCACAGACATGAAACGGGAAATAATATTATAAACACTGAACTACTTCCTGTCGTGGTGGATCTCTAAGTCCTGCTAACAAACGAGATGAATTATCGTTACTGGAAAGCAAACCAACACCTGTCTTTTATGCCTTGCCAAAAATACGATAGTGGTAAGTATGATTTGAGATTAAGGAAATTCATTCAGAACTTTTGAAATCTGACAATTCTATATTCTGAGCCATCAAAATTCAAGCATAAAGAAAATAAGCGGTTGTTGAAAACACAGACCACAAATATTAAAATTTATAGAAAAATGGCACATGGAAATATAAAAGTATAATTTTATATTTATGAAGTGGATTTCTATAAAAATTTGAAATTCTTTTCTGGCGAGTTGAGGCCATATTTCATTTGGCTCCATCATAGTCTGCATAAACAGACTTTACAGCACCCTACCCACCTCAGTTTGTCATTTTAATTTTTCACACATTTTTCTCTCTTGTTTGGTATGTTCTCCATCTTATTAAATTTTGGTCTCCGTGGTTACCAATGTCAACTGGCAGCATAGTTGTTTTTCACAAATTAAAAATATTCATAAGTGCCGTTTGAACCTAATATTAGAAAATCACTCAGAATTCATGATCTGACATGGCCTCCACTTGTTGGAGATTTTTACCCTTTTAGCCTTTGCCTTCCCTTCTCTATAATGGGTATATAACTACAAATGTTGCCCCATAAAAGGAATATCATAAGAACTGGATAAGTTATAAGCAGCATTTTAAAATGCAAACTTCCAAATAGTTCTAAAAGCTATTTGGTAGGATGTGTTATGGCTATGGTTGTAACCAAAACTCTAGGAAGCATTTACAGAAGACCCAATGACCAATATGAAAGCCACCAGAATGTAGTTTTGCATACCCCACCATCCTGAACCCTGATGCACTCGGCATGAAAAGGTCTGAAGTCCCAGCTGAGCTGCTCTGGTGGCCAGTGAGCCTCTACCTGATTCGGTGCCTCTACCTGACTGGGTGCAGAAAGACAGGATCAGGAGACCCTGGTGTCCATAGGCATCCCACGCAGACGTACTAGCAGCGGTTTTCACACCACTCAGGGCTCTCTACCATCTGGGGATTAGGAGCAGTGCTTCCAGGAGCCCCAGTGGTGCTCAAGGGGAGCACATCTGAGTGGGTGTACAATGGGGTGAGCTGCAGCCCTGCACAGCCAGCTTTGACCACAGGGGATCCACTTCTTTCAGTTGTTTTCTACAGAATTTTTTTTCACCAGGATAAAAGATTGCGTAGACTTTAAAGAGTTTTTAAAAAGTCTGTTTTAAAGCTCTGAATGTAGAAGATGTCCAGCTCTGGGATTACATAAATCTAGGAATAAAATTGTAATTTTTAGAGCTGCAAGAATGCAAAGAGACAATGTGAAATAGGCAGGTGGAAAAATCCAGGTGGAAAATGAGGCCTCCATGTTGCCCCTTGGTGCACTGGTCCGTCCTTCCAGTAGTTTGCTGCTGGTAAAGCATTCCGCTTTTCCTGTGGCCATAGATAGACTTGGGCTGAGATCTCCTGAAGGTTCTCGCCCGTAGGAATGCCAGTGGGAAGGTGAAGAGGCATACTTCAGGGAATTGTTCCAACATGGATCCCTGCTAGGGAAGGCCATGGAACTTTTCTACTTGCTCTGCACTTGGCCCCCAATACCAAGAAGTTTTCATATCATGTTCCAATAGAAACAATCAAAATAAAAAGTTCCCTGAGAAAATGAAGCCATCTGATTTTTTTCTTTTATCTCCCTCCTGCTCAGAGTTCCTGCCTACTTGAAAATATTTTTTGGATCTGAAAAACATAATTTGCTTTCAACTCTTAGAGCTATTTACACCTGTTTCCTTCAAAAACAGATGTATCGAAAGTTCACTACACAACACCTTGTGTAGATTCTGTCACAGATCTACTTTTGCATCTGTTTGCTACACGCTGCTAGTGTTTAAAAACAGGACACAAATGTGAAAGCAACTGAGAAAGAGCCACAGAAGCAAACACTCGTTCTCGCAAATATGCTTAACTTTCATCCGCATAAACCTCCCAGCTCCTTGAATTGAGGTTAATACAAAGCTTACCAAGAAGATAAGAAGGAATGGGACTCTGAGGGTAATTCTAAATTTACTAGAACATTTTGAATTATTATGGGACAGTGTTTAATACTTTGTTAGATTTGTCTTTTGATGGAGTAAAACTTAAACAGTGTGTTGGCCCTCCTTAACACAAGGAGATAAATAATATCTGAGAACTTGCCTTGTTTTAGGAACTGCTTATGAAATGTGTGGGTACCTTGAAAGCTCAACTGGCTTCTCTGCTTAACACCTGTGTGACCTTGTGGAAGTTATTTAGTTTTCCAGAACCTCAGTTTCTTTATACATATAATGGGGACCTCGATGTTGGAAATACATAGTGAGATCACCTAAATACAGCCCTTACTTCATGCCTGTCAACAAGTAAGTGACCTACAAATTAGTTTCCTTTAAGCTCTGTTCTCTTCTTGAAATTCTATAACACCTATGAAGCACATGGTCATCCTGTCAAGGACAAACTAATTGAGGCTTAGAGAGAGTCATCAGAAACCACACACAGGGGTGAGGGTGAGGGGGCTCAGTGGTGTAGCGCCACCTCCAGCCCAGGGCCTGTTCCTGGAGACCCGGGATGGAGTCCACGTCAAGCTCCCTGCATGGAGCCTGCTTCTCCCTCTGCCTGTATGTCAGCCTCTCTCTCTCTCTCTCTCTCTCTCTCTCTCTCTGTCTCTCATGAATAAGTAAATAAAAATCTTAAAAAAAAAAATAAAGAAACCACACACCAGTCTGTTGGGCTCTCTGGCTATATACTTTACATTGTCCCATTCAGTCTTTGTTCCTCCCTTGAGAGCCACTATAATAAGATGAAGATTTAGCTACAACATGTATGAATTCACAGGGAAATATGCTACAGGTAGAGGTGAGGAATGGAAAAGAAGTAGAAAAATAAGAAGACACAGAGCTTGTGATTATATATCTTAACATGTGGTCTTGGAAGTCGTGGAAAATGGCAATCCCCTGACTGTAGATGTTGGAAGAAAAGTAATGGGGAGCACGGTTTATTGTTTAAAGCAACGGTTCTGCTGGAGGGCGGGGCATGAATTTAGTCCCTCAGGAGGACATCAGGCAATGGCTAGAGATGGTTTTGGTTGTAACAAAGAGGAAGAGACATTACTGGCATCTGGGAAAAGAGACCAGGAATGCTGCTAAATATTCTGCAATGCACAGGGCTGCCCCCACGACAAAGAATTATTCATCCCCAAATGCCAATACCACGGAGATCGAAACAGTCTATTTTTTAAAGGTTTTATTTATTTATTCATGAGAGACACACACAGAGAGAGAGGTAGAGGGAGAAGCAGGCTCCCTGAGAGGAGCCCGATGTGAGACTCGATCCCAGACCCTGGGATCATGCTCTGAGCTGAAGGCAGATGCTCAACCGCTGAGCCACCCAGGCGTCCTGAGACAGTCTGTTTTAAAATGAAAAATCCAATAAAAAAAATTCCTCTTTCTTTGTAATGATTCCTTTTCTTTAATAGTCTGTAAATATTCTGGTAGTGATGTCAAGTGGAAATTTGTTCAGTACCTTCATTCTGAACTGTGGGGTTACAATGGTTCTGTGTGAGAAAATTAAGTGTTTGTTTTTTTTTAAGATTTTATTTATTTATTCATGAGAGACACACAGAGAGAGAGACAGAGACAGAGACACAGGCAGAGGGAGAAGCAGGCTCCACCCAGGGAGCCGGATGTGGGATTCGATCCCGGGACTCCAGGATCACAGGGCCAAAGGCAGGCACTAAACCACTGAGGCACACAGGCGTCCCAGGTGTCCCTTAAGTGTTTAAATATATGTAATAACTCTAATACTAGAATGAAAAAAGCCCTGAAATAATTAGTATTCTAATTACTTATAAGTTTTAAATTGAGAAAAATACTATAAAATCTTAAATGTTGGGCTCAAATAAAATAGTAAAAATTTCCTCATGTTACTTTTTTTCTTTTTGCTAGAGTCTAAATTCCTTGCCTCAGGTTATCTGAAATCTGGAGATCTCTAACAAACCCAACATCCAAAATAGACTATGCCTCACAGAAAACCCTACAGAAAAGATAAAGTCATGAGGTTAAGATCATTCTAAATCTGTGTGTTGCATCAAGCTTCTATGTTTATTCTTTGGGTTTTTCCCCTGGAAAACATGGACACTGAATCCAAACAAGATTACACAAATAGCATTCTACAAAGAACAGAGTAGACTTCATATATGGTTAAATGGTGTGTCAAAAACAAGCATTAGAATTACCTTTGTTAGTGAACTCCATAGTACAAGCACCACTAGCTTGCTCATTGAAAACCAACTACTTGTGGAGGAAACAAATAAAGAAACTTCATTTTCTTGTCTTACACAAGTCCTTCTAATACAGAAAAGCGTTGAGACTAAATGTTCAGCAGAGCCTACAACACTGACCCCAAAAGACAGGATCACATTGTTACGTCTGGATCTCTGTCTTTTGAAGGCAAAAGGGTTTCTGTCTCCTGATTCTAATAAGAAAAAATCAAGTTGTATTTTCCATGGTAATTCCTACTAGCAAAATTTTAAATACACTTTTAATAAAAACATACGAACATGAAATACTTTCTGGTTGATACAGATGGATGAAAGAAACATTAATTTTTTTTATATGGAAAATTTACGACAGCAAAGTCAGTATATATCAAAGAGTTTCACCAAGGCACACCAATAAAGCTTTCACCTACTGGGTTATGTTAAAACAGGGCAAGATAAAAGTAAAGTTAGTTCATTTCTTCCCATCACAACAAAAAGGTTGATAAAGAACATACTTGATATCAAACAGAGCTTCCTGCTGGCTTCAGTTACCTGGGAGTTTGGTGCCTGTGGTTTGAATAATGTTTCCCCTACAATAGGAATGACAGCAGAAGTGTGGAGAGACTGATGGGGCTTCCTGCAGGCTCAGCTTTTAGAGTTCAAACTCATTCTTTATTCTCAAGTAGAAACAATAACAAATGTGTAAATAAATAGTCACTGATCTTCTGATGTTCCTTTTTTGGTGCTGGAAATTACATAACAGTTCATACAGCAGAGATGAACTGACTTTATCAAGCTACATTCCAGAGTTTTGGAAATTTTCTAAAGAATTAGCAAAGAACGGTTTTCGATAACACTCTTTGGAAATATATGCCCGTGAAATGAGATTCTTAAAGAAATAGGGCTTAGGCAGTTTGGGCATTGACGAAAGATGCTTTGATAATAAAAAAAAAAAAAAAAAGCAAAACCTATAATATGCATAGACTTGTACACAACCATAAGTTCTAATTTTAATAACTACAATTTTTGTCTCCTCAATTCTAGATAACATTTTGCCAAAATAATAAAATTTTAATATAAGATTTTAAATTTTGATGTGAAATATAACATCTGTACCAGCATTGACAATTATTTTTTTCTAAAAGGATTGCCTAAACCAATGTCAAAGAGGTATCTACTTGATCCTCAGATCAAACAAGATACTTGGCTACTGTTTATATGACTTTCAAGCATATTAATAAAAAGACTGGCAGTGCATTTTACAATTGCTTACGTTAATTTTTAATAATTTTTAACCATTCCCCCCAAATTACAGTATTTAATTATCACTCAGTTGTTGAAATCTATATGTTTCTGTGATTTAACAACTGCGTTTTAAGTAATGTCCAGAGGAAAATACTTTAACTTCGGCTAAACTAACATTTAAATTATAGGAGACAAGGAAAGGGGGGAGACAAGGAAAAGATTATGGCAGGAATCAGAGTGAGCCATATAACGCCTCTGGTTGACCACCAGAGGGCAGCATACTCAAAAGGTTGTGGGGGGAGAGGGGCGAAAATGAAGGGAAGGTAGGGTCGTTAGCTGCATCTATTCCAAATCTCAAGGCTTCATACTGTTTTGTTTTCCCAGTTAAAACAGAATGTAACATTTCTAACAGAAATGTAAGACTGAGGATTTTTTTATTCCAACTTTTTGAAAAAGTGGAAGAAACTTCAAAGCAGAACCAATAACGCTTTAATTGCACTTAAATGTGCCCAGCGCTGTTTTAAGTCTTTTACGTATAACTCATTTGGTCCCCATAACGACCCTGTGATGTGCACATTGCTATTACCCCCAATCTTACAGCTTAGGAAATTTACAGCAAGAGCTGCAATCATTTGCTCCAGCAAAGGAGTGGAGCTGAAATTCAGACCAAAAGTGGTTGGTTCCAGAATTCAAGCATAAGATGTCTCAGTCGGAACTGAGACCTCCAAAAGTTCTCTTTTTGTTACCGGGTCATCAGCTTCTCTGCTGGAGTGTAAGTCAGATACTGATTTCTTCCTCTTATCCCATCTTCTTAAAAGATTCTATATTTTCCTTTTATTTTTTATGATAATAACCCATCTGCAATTCTAAAAGAGAGATGTATTTGGTATTTCCTTGAAATTCATACAATATTCCAGGCATATCTATCATATTAAGACTTTTAAGAAAGAATGATGTCCATTTTAGGTTTTGAGTTTTCAGAAGATGGAAACTAAATGTGTACAAAAATAAATAAACACCAGAGCTTCAGCCAGCACTGAGCTTATAAACAGCTTATAAAACTAAGATAACCTATGTGAAGAGAAATGAGGACTACCTAAAAAAATACGCTATTAAATTTTCATTATGTTACTGAAAAAGGTGACTAAAGAATTAGAATACGAAAAGGACAAATAGAATTGATTAATCCAAATCCCAAATCAAAACAATTTTTAAAATAAAGTTACAGCCCCTATAGAATATAGAAGTTGCAAATTAATATGAAATAAATCTCAGCTGTCACGGAAAGAACTCATTCATTGATTCATTTATCCATTTGACAACTATCTAGCACTAAAGGTAGATTTAGTGACCTCTTCACAGAGTATAACCTTGAAATAGGAGTAGGATTTTCCTAGAAGAGGCAAAGGAGGAGAGCTTCCCAGCAGATGGGATCAGCAAAAGCAAAGCCCAGAGGTGTGGAAGAGCAGAATGTGTTTGCAGAAAGGCAAAGAGACATAATTGGCAGAGGCTTGTGGCATGTGGAGGGAGGTACAGGGCGAGAAAGCTACACACGTAGGGGGCAATGGGTGTGAAGGGCCTGGAATGAGAAACTCAGTAAGACATTCAACCTTTTATCTTGTAAGAAATGGAGAACATGTGGATTAAATTCTAAAGCTGGACTGTCGAATGTGCAAATCAAAGGTCAAGTTTGGACGTAGTATTAAGTATTCGTAAGAAGGGTAGAATAATGAGTTCCTTTAGGTTCACAGATGCTGCCAGATTAGGAAAACATACCAATATTTTAAATACCTAAATGAGTTGGAGAAGCAGTGATTTTTTGAAGTGAGGAGAGGAAATAAGGACACTTCAACAAGAGCTTAGACAAGTAGTGGTTCCAGAATGTTCATGGGACAAGATCTAGATAATTACAGTTTGCCAGCCACTGTCCATTGGCCTCAGACTAGCAGAATCATCAAAAGGACCCAGTGATCTAAACTGGACTTTTTTGAAAACAAGCACATGGCCTTCAGTGTTTTGAGTGCCAACTATGTTCAAGGTACGGTGCTAAGTGCTGGGTAATCAAAGATGAAAGAGAGATGATTTCTGCTGACAAGAAGTTCACAGTTGTACAGGGTAAGGGAGACATAGACAATAAAACAAATCATTGTGCTACAACCGAGACACTCTAATAAAAAGCTGTCTGCACAGTTCTACAATATTAGAAAAAGAAGAAACGAGTCAGTAGAGCATTCAGTTGCTTGTTCTCTGGAACGCTCAGTGTCAAGGATGCTTTCCTTTTCCTCTCCTCTTCCAGATAATTTTATTGATCTCTCAATAAATACAGAGAGGAGATTGCTAATTCTTTCCTCACCCCAGCTTTTAATAATCCCAAGGCTGTGGAGTATTGTGGGATCCTGTTTGTGAGATAGATAGGGTGGAGGTTGAATTGGAGAGCAACTCACCATAGGCATAGGTTACCAAATGTGGCAGATTCATTATTTGTTCATAATGTTTATTCCCTCTCTACACTTGTCACGTTCATCTATGGGCACAGTATGTTTCCTGATCCCAAAGACTTTGAGCTTGGCCAAGAAACTCACTTTGGCCAACAGAATCTTAGTGGACATGACATATGCTTCTGCCAAGCAGAAGCTTTAAGTGTGTGTTACATGGCTCTATCTGCCTTGTTTTTCTACCCTTGACCATGAGACTAGTAAACCCCAGATAAGGGCTGCTTCTTCAGCCTATTTCCCAGAATGAGAAGATAGGTGGAGCCTTGCCAATCCTAGAGAAACCCAAGGTTAACCTGCAGACCTCATGTAAGATGAGTAAGAAATAAATATTTGCTTTGCTAAACAACTAAGATTTGGGGGTTGCTTCTTTTCACAGTAATTGTTGACTAATGGATCAGATAAAGAGTGATAACCGAGGTGAGAAATGATTGTGGCTTAAATTAGAGTAGAGACACTAAAGTTGGGAGCATCGAGGACTATTTGGAAAGTAAAAGTAAAAGGGCCTTAGTAATTCACTGGAGGTGAAAGTGAAGAAAAAAAAATAGAGGAGTGAATCGTGATATCCAGATTTCTGGCTCAGCAACTGGAAAAGGGAAACAAGGACAAGCTAAAAAATTAAAGATGTTGGATTCTTTAGTGCATGCAAAGAAAATAATGGAGAATAAGTTAATATTGAAAAATATTTTAATACACATGTATGTGACTGTAATATTGAAGTGACTATCATCCATCTCTATTAAGCATCGAACAAGGGGAAATAAGCTTAATTTGCATGAAAAGAGGTTATTACACTCAAGAATGACACTTCTGACGAGAAGGTTGTTAGATATTAGAATGCATTATCCATGGTATTCAAGGAATTTTCTTTTACAGGATATATTTAGTTCCAGATTAGACATGGAATTTTCAAATTAATTATGAAGGAATCTTTCCTAGTGGTGTGATTTTACATTATTCTTTCTTATTTTTCAATGACTCTAAGTGGGTTAATTTTATGTCTCTGAGCC
This sequence comes from Vulpes lagopus, assembly GCF_018345385.1. NCBI lineage: Eukaryota > Metazoa > Chordata > Mammalia > Carnivora > Canidae > Vulpes > Vulpes lagopus. Next base: position 86,840,357 of record NC_054825.1, on the reverse strand, counting down.
TTTCTTTCACTGTCTGTAAAAACAAGGAAATGGAACTAGACAATTTTTCAAAATACCTCACCACTGTAAATAGAAAACAGACCCCACCAGTATCGCAGGACATTGGAGAATAAACATCAGCCTAATTGTCACAGATGCTGGGGAAGCTATAGAAATGATGCCTGTGTACAAATGTCCTTTTACATATTGATATAGATAAAAAGACTATGCTCTTTTTAAATCACTGTGTACTTCTTATAAGGAGAACAAAGTGGTTAAAATTGTTTTTGACATAATTAAAATGTACAAAAAATGGTTGAGAAATGTAACTTGCTGTGGCCTTTTTTTCCCCCTATAAATTCCAAATGTTTAATGCCTTAACCTCTGCTTCAGGTGCCAACAGAATTAAACTTTCCAGTTTGGCCTAAATTGCTACAGTTTGCCTTGGGGGAAATATTAGGCTAAGCAACATCTACATATGACCTTAGACCTAACCCAGCATAAAACATTGTATATTTTACTCATAATTCTTGGGTTTGACAATTGAGCTGCTCTTCTAGCTATTGGAATCCTAACAGCTGGGTGCTTTAAGTACAATTTCACATTATTAAGCGAGATTTTACTTACAAAGTATCTGATTGATCAACTGATCTATCTATCTACCTAACTTTTTTTAAAGGATGTCCTTCAGGATTTTCATGCCAGGCTGTTGTCAAGGCTCTATACATGCAGTAGTTCTAAATTTGTTCCAGAATAACTGAAATCATAGATTACCAATCAGTGAACACCATTTACTGGGTAAATAGTCCTGTAGAGTCAGACACTATAAAATGCAGAAAGAAAGGAAGCCAGGGTTAAAATATAGACTATGCCATATGAGACCCAGAGAGGAAGTTAGGTTGCAAAATAAATTTTTAAAAAAAGGTTTCTGATCAAAGAGTTCCTCAAATCCTAAAAATAAATAAGAACATGCTGACTCTTAATTAACCAGCTAAAGATAAAGCAGTAGGTATTCTGAAATATACGGGGAGCAGGACCAAAAACCCTATAATTATGAATCACAAAATAATTACTTACACTCTCAACCCAGTGCTCTTTATGCCATCAGAGCTAATAAAGAGGGTTTCTGCTAGACTCAGAGTTCATAGGAAACAACCTTTTTGAACTAAAGATGCCTAGAATGTAATTTTGCACATAGATATTCAATCAAAATGTATTGAATGATAGATTATTAGGGTCAAAACCCCTCAACTCTATAAAGGAATTTGGCCCAACATACTCATCATGGAATAATTAGAATGCCCGAGAGCTATATACCAGAGAGCCCATACTGGTAGTTATTTGTAAGCAAGTTAACAATTTTTTAAATGGGAGGAGAAGAAATTAAATAATGGCTATTTGAAGTCTTATTCTTAGTATTGTGATATGAAACAGTGGTCTTAGTTTACACACCAACAATAAAAATATGTAATAATGCTAAACACTCATGGCGTGCTCTTATGCCAGACACTGTTCTAATCACATTATGTGTATATACTCAGTTCTCACAAAAACCCTGTGAGTTATGTACTATTATGTACCATCTTACAAATGAGTAAACTGAGGCATAGAGAAGTAACTGGCTTAAGAGCACACAGCTAGTAAGTGATAGAGCCGGAATTCAAATACAGGCAGCTTATCTCCATCATCTGTGCTCTTATCCAAATATTTTGATGCCTCTCCAATAAGGTAATGTTTATTTCATTCTCTTTCATAAGCCCAGAATTTCTCCCAAAGAAAAGTGTAACAACACAAAACAAGTCTCATATATTCCATTGTTGCATATTTTCCTTGGTATATTTTAGTGACTATTAATGTTAAAAGAAAATCTGCTTTTCACAGATCTCCAGCCCATGCTCAATTCAACCTATTCTTTCAACTTACAATATGAAAAGCAAACTGGCAAATGTACATATATCTTAATTTTTAATTCTTATAAATATTTATTCATCTACTCATCTAAACTTTGAATAGAAATGGAGGAAAAATTGAACTCCAAAAGAATTTGAGGGATCCCTGGGTGGTGCAGCGGTTTAGCGCCTGCCTTTGGCCCAGGGCACGATCCTGGAGACCCGGGATCGAATCCCACGTCGGGCTCCCGGTGTATGGAGCCGGCTTCTCCCTCTGCCTGTGTCTCTGCCTCTCTCTCTCTCTCTGTGCGTGTGTGACTATCATAAAAAAAAAAAAAATCAAAAAGAATTTGAACACAATATAATTAGATCTTTACTTTATGTCCTTATGTTTTTTAACTGGTACATACTTGTCAAATCGTAAATGTAATCAATTCCATGAACAATGATTTTCTGAGTGATAGAAGCTTGTCAGGTTTATTATCATTATATAGCAGGTAGTGGGAAAACCAGAAAGTCAATCTGCCCAGACAATGTCTAACTGCAGCTGCATTGGTCAAAGGCATCCTAATGATGATCCTGCGGCAGTTTGGCTCCTACTCCAAAATCCTATCTGTCAAGAACTGTGAAGAGTCTGAGGTTTTTACCTGACATGTACAATCTTGGCTTCCACAGTTTCACGTATGATAGTAAAGACATGAGCCTCTGGGTTTGAGACAAAGGACTCTATGTGTGCTAGCACAACAGGCAGCATGAACTTTCATGTTCATATCAATGCTCTAATCTCCTAAATCTTTCTGTAGTGATAAATGAAGGTGGCTTAAGGGCATGTTGCACATGGAGTGGATTTGCAACACAGCTGAAGAGTTCCAAGCTCAGGAAACCTTTTTTTTTTTTTTTTTTTAAAGCAAACCTGCCCTGGGGCACCTGGGTGGCTCAGTGGTTGAGCATCTGCGTTTGGCTCAGGTCGTGATCCTGGGGTCCTGGGACTGAGTCCTGCACCAGGCTCCCAGTGAGACGCCTGCTTCTCCCCCTGCCTATGTCTCTGCCTCTCCCTGTGTATCTCTCATGAATAAATAAATAATACCTTAAAACAAACAGACAAACAAACAAAAACCTGCCGAATCATTAGCCCCAGAGAGAGATGATATTATACCCAACAGCAAACAAATCTGCCCTCAGCTCTGGGGACAGAAACACTGTGGCCATCTTCCAAGTCTATTTCCTATGCAAACACCTTTGCAAAGATAGTCCAGACCAAGAACTGGAACTGTCAGTGGCTTGGTTCACAGGTCACAAGGAACACAAGAGATCCAGAGAACTCTTTCCTGGTATGCTTTTACTGGACTACAGCCATTTGTCAACAATACACTGGTATGGCCAGGCAGCGTAAGTGAGTGAAGGCTAGAATTAATTTGTAGTGATTAAGTTTTTAATTACTTAAGTTCAGTAATTACGTTCTACCTATGATCCTCCAAACCACGGAAGCCTGGAAAGGCCACCAATGCTACTGACCCCAGAGACCAACCACCAGCCCACTACAAGTAAGAGTACACTTTGCTCTAACTACTTAGAAGAGCCAAGATATCCCTGAGAGATGTGTCCCTTCTCTTTCCCCCTAGCTTCTCTGCCCCCACTACCACCCAGAATGCAAACAGATTACCTACCTTTCTGCTTAATCCTTTCTGGACCTTTGACAATTTATGGAGCAAGCAAAATCTGTCTCTACAGTATCTGTCTTCTGCCTGTTATCATTCCTTCTGCCTTAATATATGCTTACCCCATCCCACAATCTTGTACCTACACTAATTGGGTACATCCATAATGACTAAACGGTTTCCCTTGCTCACTCAGCCCCAGCCCTCCTCTCCTAAAGGATGGTTTCTTTTTTTTTTTTTTTTCAGATAGGTATCATGTCCTCTAAGAAGGCTTCTTTGTTCATTCCCTCACACATATACCTGAGATGATGATGACAGCTGTCAATTCTTTGTTCTTCCACAAAATACTGTCTCCAGGCTTACCACCACCTTGTATTATTATTATCAGTCTACGTGACAGTCTCCTTTCCTAAATTTTGAATGCCTGGAAGTCAGAGGGTTTCTCTTATTACTCACAAGTAACCAATAGCCTAACTCCATGGCTGGCATATAGTGACCATTTATAGAACTGTTTGTGGGGTGAATGAGTGAATGAATGAATGAATAATGCAGTCCCACTGAGCTCGCTCACAACTGAACAGAAGTCTCACAGCAGCAAAGGCTTTAAGGCTAAGGAAAAAACCTCCAGTGGCCAAATAGCAAGCCCCATTTCAGGCAAGGGCCTGTTTCCAGCTCCTGTAATAGCAAGAAAAGCTTACCTGTAGACTAAGGGTTTGTTACATCCAAACATTAATCCATCACTTGTTAAATACAGTTTGAGAGCAAACATACAAACATATAGGAACCTCTCACCATTCCTGAAGAATACAAATTATACTATTTACATTATAGCATTTCTTTTAAATTTTGAATATTTTAAGTCAGAGGAAGGTATGTGATCAAGAAGAGCATTAGCCTTATAGTTACTAAGAACTTATTCTTAATCTGGAAGGTAAGAAATTGAATTATAAGACAGATTTACCAACTGGAAACTTTAAGAACTAATCTTTCATTGGTAGGTGTGTTCAAAGAAGTTGCAAACAATACATTTTGGTGGCTTAAACTAAGCTGAATTGGTTGGTTTGTGTCCCACATGGAGTCTGCTGTAGCCTAGATGTTCTCCAAGCTTCCTGTGCCCTTAGGATGACTCAGCCATGCACCTGCAGACCAGGCATTCACTCCCACAATCTGCATGGCCAAGAAGGAGGTCTTGCACTAGCAGTTAGGTGCTTTTGAAGAGACTAAAATTACTTTTAACTGAAACCCATCCGAACAATCGGCAGCCACAGAAAGAAACATTGCCTACACTTAAGCAGATACTCCCCCAAAACACAGTTGCCATCAATCCCTGCCAAGGGAGTTTTCTGTGAGGAAAAAGACTGATCTTTAGCCCTGGGAAGTGTGAATTCAGCTCCCCAGTGGCATTAAAGAACCCAGAAGAGTCTCTCCCGCTTTCCATTGAAGCTCTCACCTCCTCCCACACATTTTTGCTATATCAATATTTGCTTCCAGCTATTCAGCAGGTGACTGATAATTGCCACCTGCCTCTGTATTCATGCAGATCTGAAGAAACCTTGTCTTCTTTCCTGGTCTGTTGTCAGCTAATTTGCATCTCCCCAACCTTCAGAACCTAAGGTGACAGAGGAAAAGTTTTCTTCCCACCCCTTTCTACATATACCACTTCTATTCCTATTTCATTAGCCTTGGTGAATTACAAGACCATATCTACACTCGAGCAGTTGGAAAAGTACATCTGTTCATTATGCCCAGATTAGAAAGTAGTGAGGGGTTGGTGAATCCTTCTACTGTCTGCCTCAGGGAGGGGTGGAAAAGAAAGGCATTTTACTCACAGCTAAGTTCAAAACAAAGTAGAAATAGAGTGAGCTCCCCCAAAATGACTTTTCTGGAGATCATGTGTTGTTGAAGATGGCATCGCAGAGCATGAAACTATACCCACAGATGGGAAATAGCTTTATCTCTTTTTCCATGGATGTGCTTCCTAAGCCCTTGGACGAAGGGAAACACATCCGTGAAACAATTTGGCAGAAAAATTTCTAGTCATTAGGATACAGTAAAAGTAATAGTGTTGATTTGATCACCTTCCAAAGGAGTTGTAATAAACCAGCCAAGAGGAAAGTTGTAAGAATCAGGAAGTGGGAGGTGACACAAAAGAGGATTAGAAACACTTGTCCACACTCTGCAGAAGCTCAGCCTTCAAAACTGGTGTGACATCTGTTTCCAGCAAAGGAAACCAGAAAAAAAGAAAAGACAGCCTATGGAATGGGAGAGAATATTTGCAGATGATTTAACTGACAAGGGGTTAATATCCAAAATATATATAGAACCCACACAACTGCATATCAAAAAAAATACAAAAAACAAAAAATTAATCCAATTAAAAAGTAGGCAGAGGACCTGGATAGACATTTCTCCAAAGAAGATATACAGAAGACCAATAGACATGAATAGACGCTCAATATCAGATTCATGGGGAAATGCAAATCAAAACCACAATGACATAACATCCCATACCTGTTAGAATGGCTAAACTCAAAAAGACAAAAATAACAAGTGATGATGAGGATATGGAGAAAAGGGAGCCCTCGTGCACTGTTGGTGGGAATGCAAACTACTGCAGCCCCTGTGGAAAACAGTATGAAGGTTCCTCAAAAAATTAAAAACAGAACTACCATATGATTCAGCAATTCCACTTCTGAGTATTTACCTGAAGAAAATGAAAACTCTAATTCAAAAGGATATATACACTCCTATGTTCATTGCAGCGTGATTTATAATAGCCAAGCTTTGGACGCAACCTAACTGTCCATTAATAGATGAATGGATGGGGGAGCTGCGGGCTTTGGTGCAGACATGGCCAAGTCCAAGAACCACACCATGCACAACCAGTCACGAAAATGGCACAGAAATGGCATCAAGAAACCCCGGTCACAAAGATATGAATCTCTTAAGGGGGTAGACCCCAAGTTCCTGAGGAACATGCACTTTGCCAAGAAGCACAACAAGAAGGGCCTGAAGAAGATACAGGCCAACAATGCCAAGGCCATGACTGCACGTGCTGAGGCTATCAAGGCCCTTATCAAGCCCAAGGAGGTTAAGCCCAAGATCCCAAAGGGCGGCAGCCGCAAGCTCAATCGACTTGCCTACATCGCTCACCCCAAGCTCGGGAAACGTGCTCGTGCCCGCATTGCCAAAGGTCTCAGGCTCTGCCAGCCAAAGGCCAAGGCCAAGGCTCAAACCAAGGACCAGGCTGCAGCTGCGACCGCAGCTCTGGCTCCTGCTTCTACTCCTGCAGCGCAGGCTCCCAAAGATGCTCAGGCCCCCACAAAGGCTCCAGTGTAGAGGCTTCTGTCTGCCAGTGTGAGGACGGAAGGACTGGTATGACCCCTGGGCTTCTGTCTGCATGGGCCTGGTGTCCTCCTGTGCTATTTGTACAAATAAACCTGCATCAGGATCTGTGTAAAAAAAAAAAAAATAGATGAATGGTTAAAGAAGATGTTTGGCACACATACAAATATACACACATAAACACATGCACACAGTATTGCTCAGCCATAAAAAAGAAAGAAATCTTACCAGTTGCAACAACATGGATGGACCTAGTAGGATGGACCTTCCTACTAAGTGGAATAAGTCAGAGAAAGGCAAGTACTGTATGATTTTACTTATATGTGGAATCCAAAAAACAAAATAGGAACTGACTCAAAGATACCAAAAACAATCTGGGAGTTGCCAGAGGGGAATAGGATGGGGAAATGAGCAAAATTGGGAAAGGAGATTCAAAGGTATAAACTTCCAGTTAGAAAACAAATGCCGCAGAGATATAATATAATAGAGAATATAGTCAATAGTATTGTAGCCACTTTGTATGGTGACAGATGGTAGTTGGATGATCACTTCCAAATGTATATAAATGTATCATGTTTTACACCTGAAACTAAGATAATATCATATGCCAATTACACTTCAACTAAAAAAAAATCTGTTTCCACCTGGCTGTTTGAGCAGTAGGTTTGTAGGAGAGCACTTAGAACTAGTGACTTGTACCTAGAATGAGAATGGGTTAAATTCTCAATGTTCACATTAGATATCATTGGAAAAGTTACCCATCGTGTTCCTTCCTGGAAACTAGGGTAGTCAGGGATGACACACTCAGGCTTCTCTATTAGGCCACCCGTGGTTCAAGGACAAAGGGATCGGCAGGCTTCCGCCAAGCATATACATTTGCAAACTGCTGCCACTTGGTTCCCAAGGCCAGAGGCTGGCTGTTGACAAAGGAGGCTGAGCGACAGACGTACTTTTTACTCTCCCTGCCGGGCAGGCTCTATGTTCTCAGGAAAAGCTACCGGATTCCTTAGAGAGCTACAGTCGGGTTAGTGAGATCAACAGGAGTAACTCAACATTTCCTTGCCATGATAAAAGAAATACTCTGACCAGAGTCTACCCTTGCCTCTTAGAAAGCAAAGAAAACTGAAAAAGAACTACCTTTGACAAATTAAATTTTAAAATCTTGTCTTTGGACAGTTTCATTGGTTATATAGGGGTTAGAAGTTCACAGGCCAGGGTTTTGAACAACTCAATAATTCAATTTTTAAATCTATTCAAAATAAGGTATGATTTCATAAGCGGCTTCATGTCTAATTAGTCTCTTGCTTTGAACAAGACCCATTAAAGTCTGCCTAGAAAAAAACATCATTTACCTCCAGGCAAAATGCCAAGTATACAGCCCAAATAAACCTTATAAAACAAAACTTCTCTTCACAAGTGTGCTTTTCGACTCTTCTGCTGAAGATCATGTACTGCACACCTTTAAAAATAAAACAACAGACCTAAAATGGAGTTGCTTATGCTAAGCAACACATCACCAAACTGAAACTGAATCAGAGTTTTAGGTGTCTGAGAAATGGAATCTTAAACCAGTCCATTAGGAATTGTCGGGTCAGCATTTATTAGGTAATCTGCCTGATAGACTCCTGGCCATCCGCTAAAGGGAGATAACCTTTCATTAACTATCCACTTTATGGCCTAGTATGGCTTCCTGTTCCAACCCTTCTGCTTATAAAATTATTTTATTTTGTATAGCTCTTTAGCACCTTTCTATCTGCTGGATTGGATGCTGCCCAATTCATGAAATGTTGAATAAAGTTAATAAGATCATTTAAACTTTCTTTTTTTTTTTTTTAATTTTTTTTTATTATTTATTTATGAGAGTCATACAGAGAGAGAGAGAGAGAGAGAGAGAGAGAGAGAGAGGCAGAGACATAGGTAGAGGGAGAAGCAGGCTCCATGCACCGGGAGCCCGACGTGGGATTCGATCCCGGGTCTCCAGGACCGCGCCCTGGGCCAAAGGCAGGCGCCAAACCGCTGCGCCACCCAGGGATCCCTAAACTTTCTTTTTAACAGCACATAACAAAGTTGAATTCATTCAATCCTCACTATACTCCCCTATGAATAAGTACCCTTATATTATTCATTTGTCAAATGGTAAAGCTCAACGTCACCAAGCTAGTATTTGGCAGAGAATCCGATCCAGGAAGACTGACTTCAGAGCCCACATTCTTAGTCTGTGCATTCTCTACTCTTATTTACAGCAAGATCTTCAGTGTCCATATGATTTATGATAGTGCAGTCCTTAAATACTAGAGGCATTTGGCCCATCAGATATTCATTCAGTTTCAATTGCTTTGAGAAAGTGTTATTTGGGAATAAAGATAAATTTAGGAGGGCTATAAGTTTAAAAACTTTTTAATGATTTTATTTATTTATTTATTTGAGAGAAAGTGAGACAGAGATAGCATGAGAGCATGAGGGGAGGAGAGGGAGAAGCAGGCTCTCCACTGAGCAGGACCCTGGGATCATGACCCGAGTCAAAGGAAGGCACTTAACTGGCTGAGCCACCCAGGGGCCTCATAAGTTAACATTTTAAAAATTATAACTTCTAAAATACTCAGGCTTTTCCAATAGACAAGTGCTTCTCAGAATAACAAGATGCATGAAGGGCAGACAGGCTCAAGGAGAAACTGACATTTGATATTTATGTATCAGGGCTTTATGTGTTACCTGATGGAATCTTCATAACACTTCCAGGTAAAAATCTCCATTTTTATTATTTCTGTTTCTTAGATGTAGAAACTGATGTACAGAGGCATTTGGTAACATTACAAATATCCATAAAATGGCATATATTTGAATCTAAGCATGCCTGATTCCAGAATCTATGGTCTCAACACCCTCATTTCCCACACTGTTACACAAGAGCACAAATATATGGTGCATAGCTATCACCAAACACAACGAGGTGAACTTGATCCAAATACAGCATCCCAGAATCTTCCAATATTCCTCGCAATTGTAGATTAATAATGTAATGATTATGTAATGTAGTGACTAAAGTAATGAGCACTAGTGGATAAAGAGGAAAGAAAAGTAACAAGAGAGATTGACATTGTCACACAATCCATATGTGCCACATTTGTGTGCAAGATCACTAGTGTGAGGGACCAATGCCACTCTATTTGGCTGAGAATCACAATCATTTTGGTGGCAGCTTCTCACTGCAGAACACTAGTTATCTAATGTCTCTGAGCCATATTTGTCAGGTTGTAAAGTGGAGATATAAACAACTCCTACTATATCACAGAGTACACATTAGTTATCACATTAGTTATCTGTTGCTGGTGAATAGCAGAATATGCCACCCCAAAATATTTCACTTTAGCATAAGGATTACTTTGAGCTGAAGGCAAGTGAGAAGAAGCAGATACAAGAAAAGCTCTCTGTCCTCTCCCTATTTGCCTTAAAGAAGGAAGTAAATGTATAAAGGTGTCCCCCTTCCTCCAGCTCTACTAGAAAGAACAAATCAATCAACAGAGATAAATAACTCTAGATTGTTATCAGGCACCAGAGAAATCTACATAAAAAAACCTTACCACTTTGCCCTTATCTATCATTATTTGCCTGCCCACAATGTGCCAGCCTTGGAAGCTCAAAGTCCTTTTCCTTTGTCTTGTCATTTCTCAAAAAAAAAAAAAAAAAAAAGTATTGTTCTTTGTTAAGATTCTATACAAGCCCAAATTCTAACCACCCTTTGAGTTGCCCATCACTGAGTGCTCTAGTGCACAAGTTCAGTGCACATGTTAATAAACTTCTGTTTGTTTTTCTCTTGTTAATCTGTTTTTGTCAGTCTCATTTCCAGAGTCTCAGCTGGAAAACTTAGGAATGAAGTGGAAGAAAGTTAAGTTTTTCCTTCCCTACTCCATATAACAAATTACTCCAACCAATACTTGGTAGCTTAGAACAATACACTTTTATAATAAAATTTTCCACTGGAATCCAGAGATTGTTATCTGAGTCTTCTGCATCGGGGTCTCTCACTGGCTGCAACCAAGGCAATCTGAAGTCTCAACTGGGGAAAGATTTATTTCCAAGTTCATTTACATGATTGTTGGAAGAATTCGGATCTTCTCTAGTTACTGGACTGAGGACCTCAGCTCCTCACTGGCTATTGGTCAAAGCTGCCCTCCTTCCTTTGCCATGTGGCCTGTCTAACATGGCAGCTAGCTTTAAAGCCAATGAGAGAGTCTACCAACAAAACAAAAGTCACGATCTTTTGTAATCTAATCACAGAAGTGATATCCTACTGCTTTGCCCTATTTTATTGGCTAGAGGCAAGTCTCCAGGTCCAGTCTGCATTCACGAGGAGGGGATTACAGAAGACGTGAATATCACTAGGCAGGGATCATTGGGGGCCCATCTCAGAAGTCTACCTACCACAGGCAGGCAGTGTGAGTGGGGATCCACCAAGTCACATGTTTGAGAGCACTTAGAAATCTGGTAAAGTTATGGTTGCTATTCAAACATGGCATTTCTCCTACAGCTTAAATTTTCAAAATGAGAATTGGATATAATTCCATTGATTCATTGCATTCATTGCATTCCATGCCAATTGGTTAGAATGTGAGCTTGATCAGATATTGGCACTGTGTGCCTGAGAAAAGAGCTGCCTAAGAACATGTTAGCTACTTTGTCTGAGGGTCTACAAGCTAGTTGAAGCCAGGAGCTATGCTGGTTTTCTTTGTTTTCATTTTATGTATGTATGTGTTTTTTAAACCATGTTATTTTAATTTAGGATTAAAAAACAGATTGTAAATAATAGTTTATAATTCACTGATTTTGTTCTGGTCTTAGAGTGTTATTTAATTATTCTCTATAACATTTGATTATTGTTTTCTAAGTTTTGATTAAGCACTTTATTGTTTTAGCTTTATGGCAAAGCACACATGTAAAAAACTTGTAATTGAATTTTCTGCAGGAAAAATAACTTTTTAATGAGCTTTTGAAACTCTAGATTCTTACCCCTTTTACTCAACCACCCCATTAAAATCAATAGTTTCGAAGTGCTTGGGTGGCTTAGTGGTTGAGCATCTGTCTTCAGCTCAGGTTGTGATCTGCTTCTCCCATTGCCTATGTCTGTGCCTCTGTGTCTGTCATGAATAAATAAATAAAATCTTAAAAAAAGAGAAAGTCTATTTGTCTTAAGTTGTATCTGAATATTAACCTTCCTAGTTCCTAACACTCTCAATCAGAATGAATTTTTACTTTTATCTTCTCTCAGCACTTGCTTATCCCTCTAGTGAATTACTTGGAGCGCTCTAACTGGTATTAGTTCTGTGCATGTGTGTATATGTGTGCCTACACATATACATCTCCTGCAAACAGATTGTGAGTTCTTTAAGGGCAGGACTTGTACCTTGCTCAACCTTCTGTTCAAACAGCTAACACAGCACCTTGCATAAAATAAAATAAGTGCCCAGTAAGTGTTTGTTGGATTGCATTTCTCTGTCCTCTGACACATTATGCCAACTGTTGCGGCTCATGCAACTTCTCAACTTCCTCAATTCTAAGAAGCTCAGCTAATAGAGCTTAAAACCCACAGATTGCAGAAAGAAGATAAGATAAAACACACAGAATGAGTCTTGAAAAGGACATATTACAGACGGAATTGACATTGACAAAACATAAAAAAATATAAAAATGTAACAGAACTGATTAATTCTGTCCAGTAAATAAATAAAATTAAGTAACATCCCCAGTTAGTTGTAGACCTATTACTGCTGGCCCAAGCAGGGGTAGATTCTTGCAAGCTCTTCTGATCACAGAGTAGGACCATTCAATCTGGCAGACCCAGACAGAACTTTGCTGAAAGTGTCTGATCCTATCTGAAACTATTCAGTTTACAGAATAGACAAGTTGGGCTCCATTTGCAAGAGTTCCAGTGCCCTGTCTTGAGAGAGACATATTTTATTTGTTTGTGTTGGTTCATATTTTTTAGTTGGATGTGGGGAGGAAGGGCAATGATTGGAAATTGATTTTCTCACCAAGCATCACGCATGGTCTGCTACGCTTAGGAAAGACAGTCAAGCCAGAATGTGCTCCAGGTGTTGCATCTACCTATCACTGGGACTCATTTCATTCTTTCTTCTTCTTTTTTTTTAAGATTTTATTTCTTTCTTTGAGAGAGAGAGACAGAGATAGTGAGAGAGAGAGAACAAGCAGGGAGGAGAGGAAGAAGCAGGCTGAGTGGACCCTAGGATCATGACCTGAGCCAAAGACGGACACCTAACCGGCTGAGCCATCCAGGTACCCCGGAACTCATTTCATAGTAAATGACTCTTTGGGATAAATTCTCTAGTTGTTGTGAAACACTTTGGTAGGCTTTTTAGTGGGATGATATGGACAGAGTGGTTGGTGTAAAGTGAAGAGGAGAGAGGGTTGAGATGAGTAGAAAATAATTTTTATCTTCAAAGTTGCTTATAGTCCAGTAAAAGATTGACATTAGCCACACTAGTAAGGGATGTGGTTTGTGTGGTCAGAGCGTGGAATTTAGGCAATTTCTAACTTCTACATTTACGACATTCTATGTTCTTTTCCTTCAGGTATTTGCTCTATCAGCCTTACTAATGGACTTCCCCAAAGCAGACGTAACAACCACGCCAAAGACAAGGTTATTACCTTTAAAGAGTTTATAAGCATCTTGTGAAGAAATAATTGATCCTATCAAACAGAAATCATCTAAAATAGTCTTAAGTGCTATGCTATAGAATAGTAATACTATATGTAATAGAATCTCACCCATAAAGAAAAACTTGGTGTTGACTTGAGTAATTGGAGATGTCGCAGAGGAATTAGGACTTGAGGTAGACTTTGAAGAAAGTGAGGGTTTATGATGGGGAGAGAATTCCAAGGGATATTTCACCCACTAGCATCACAACTATATTGAACAAAATATTTTTTTTAGAATATTATCATTGGTTTTAAAAACCTTGTGTATTTATAAAACTTTTATAAACTATTGATTTCTTTAAAAATTTTTTTTTTAATTTATTCATGAGAAACACAAAGACATAGGCAAAGGGAGAAGCAGGCTGTCTGTGGGGAGCCTGATGTGGAACTCGATCCCAGGACCTCGGGATTGGTTTTAGATTAAAAACTTATTTTGAGGGCAGCCCCGGTGGTGCAGCAGTTTAGCGCCGCCTACAGCCAAGGGTGTGATCCTGGAGACCCAGGATTGAGTCCCACGTCAGGCTCCCTGCGTGGAGTCTGCTTCTCCCTCTGTCTGTGTCTCTGCCTCTCTCTCTCTCTCTCTGTGTCTCTATGAATAAATAAATAAAATCTTTTTTTAAAAAAAACCTTATTTTGACTTTTCATGTTATAAACTTTAAGTAATAACAAAACTTAATTTGGAGTGTTTCAACTTATGTTCTTATATATAGGAATATTAGGCATTCTATTATAAAAAGGATTTCCCATGACCTATTCATTTATTCTATTAGTAACCATTATGTAAAGATTTGAGTTTTGGATCAAAGAATGTGTGCACGCAAATCAGAGATCCTTTTTTCTGCTTTTAGTGAGCTAACATAAACAGTTCAGACTGAGAGACCTTAGTGATTATGTAAGTTAAACTTCTCATTTCACACACCAGTAAATGGTTAGTTAGCAATACAATCTACACTAGAACCCAAATCTGATACCTCCTTTCAAGTACCTCTCACTGGAACAACCTTGAAATTCTGCCCCTGTGAAGGCTCTTGGGAGAGAGCAAATCACTTCCTTCTTATGTTTTGTAGGAAATGGGTGGGGAGAGGTAATGTAATTTCATCCCTTGGGCCTCATTAATAGTCACTTGTGCTTAGTAAGGGAGATGACTGCCCAGGTAGCTAGCCAATTTAGATCAGTCTGCAGACTTTCCGAGGATTCTCCATTCCTTCTCCTTCCCTCTAGATCCCAGGGCCCTCTGGCCATTGGCCCACAATGACAGATTCAGACCCACTGGATGTCCCCCTCATTTATCCCCATTCTTCTCTTGGAGTTCTAGTAATAATTGGGTAGCAAAAGGGAGCCTACAACATGAAAACCCCATCAGGGCATGATTTTATTTATTCAGTTCATTTCTGGGCAATGCTTGGCACATGGTAGGTCCTCAATATTTTCTGAATGAGTGGCAATATTGTTTTCTTTCCTTTATTCAGTTAGACATTTTCATTTGTTGGGATGGCTACAGATGTACACTCTTTTTTCTTTTTTGGTCACTTCATGTAGTCTCTGGGCATATGAGAATAAACCAGACTAACCCTGCCATCACCCTCACCAGGATTAGCTGTCATCAGGGGATAAGTAGATGTAACCCAGATTCTTTCAGAAATTTTCTCAGAACTCCATTTGGAGATGCAGATTTCCTTTTTCTAATTATTTCTAAGTAATATCAACTCTTTTTTAACCTCCCCAGAAAGGACATAATATCTTTAGTGATGTCTTGTCTATCTCAAGACATTATATTATAAATATGGACTGTAGAAATTATAAAAATGGACTGTAGTAAGCAAAACACAGTTGGCAGGATCAAAAGCTCACGAGAGAAAAATTATTGAGGCAGTCCTAAAATAGCACAAAGTATAATCTTAAAATATTTTAAATATATAAAGCATATATTTTGATTATTGTAATTTAAATTTCATGTAAATATTTGTGAAGTCTATCTCTTAAAAATTTCTAGAGGATGTCCACTTCTAACACTAACCAACTCTGATAGGATTTCTCTTCAATTATTTCTTCATCTGCACAAAAAAATAGTGTTACATCGTTTTAATATTATAAGGGAGATTCTCCTACACTATTATTTCAAGAATCCTATACTTCTTTTAAGTTTTTTTCCTAATCATTCTTTATTAGCTAAAAACTGAATGTTTATTTCATTTTTCATGGTCCTATGTTTCATTACCAAGAGTCTCCACAAATTGTGTGGGTACTGACACTTCTCACAAATTATCATAGTATTCTAAAAGCATAATTTTGAGGATAGGGCTGCTAGGTGTACTGAGAAAGTGAAGTGCAAATAAATCTAATCTCTGCACATTCACACATGTACAGGGATCAAAATCATCGTGGGATTAAACCAAGCCTGTTCATACAAGTATTTACCTATTCATTCAGCACACTTTTATCAAGTGCCTGTTATACACCCGACTCTGTTCGGAGTCCTGATAGAGTAAATAAAATCGTGTCCTCATTAATCTTTCGGAGAGAGTTTTCCTGTTGTGCACATGGGTGTGGGGGAGTAAGGGGGTGGGAACCAGACTTGCCTGACAGTTTGGAGAAATAGAGATTTTAACATCAGAGAAGCACAATTTTTCAATTGAGTATTACCTATCTCGGGTCTTTCAAAAGTAGTTCCCTGGCCACTTCTCCCATGTAGCTCTTTCTGTCTCTCACCTCTTTCCTACCCTCTCCCTTTTAAATTATAAAGATCATGGGTTTTAATATATTCACATGGTTGTACAACAATCTTAGTATATGTGCTGCCGAAGCGAGCACAAGGTTGTACAACAGTCACTGCTATCTAATTCCAAAACATTTCATCACCTCATACCATTAGCCATCACTCCCTATCCTCCCCTCTTCCTAGTTCCAGGCAGCCACTGACTAGTTTACTTTCTTTCTCTATGAATTTGCCTATTCTGGACATTTCATATAATGGAATCATACATTATGTGGCCTTGTGTCTGGCTTCTCTCACTCAGCATAATGTTTTCAAGGTTTATCCATGTTGTAGTATGTATCAATATTTAATTCCTTTTTATGGCAGAGAATTATTCCATTGTATTGATATACCACATTTTGTTTGTCCATCCACTGATGGACATTTGAGTTCTTTCTACTTTTGCAATATTATGAATAATGCTGCTTGTGAACATTCACATACAAGTTTTTATGTAGACATACATACCTAGAAGTAGAATTGCTGGGTCATATGGTAACTCTGTTTAGCATTTTAAGGAGTTGCCAGACTGTCTTCCAAAGTGTACCATTTTATATTCCCAATTTCTTCATATCTTGCCAATATTTGTTATTGTTCCTTTTTTTAAATATCATCATAGCCTTCCTAATCGGTGTGAGGTGATATCTCATTATGATTTTTTTCATTATGATTTTGATTTGCACTTCTCTAATGACTAATGATGTATAGCAAGTTTTTATATGCTTACTGGCCATTTGTATATCTTCTTTGGAGAAACGTCTATTCAAATACTTTGCCCATTTTCTGAATTAGTCATCTTCTTATTAGGTTATAATAGTTATTTATATATTCTGAATCAAGCTCCCCTATCAGGTATATGACTTGCAAATTTGTTCTCCCATTCTACAAATTGTCTTTTCACTTTATTAATAGAGTCTTCTGAAGTACAAATGTTTTTGATTTAGATGAAATCCAATTATGAATATTTTCCTTTGGTTTCCTGGGCTTTAGAAATCATTGCCTAATGCAAGATTATTTAAACCCATGTTTTCTTCTAAGAGTTTTACACATTTAGCTCTCATACTTAAGTCTTTGATCCACTTTAAGTTTTATATATGTTGAGAGGTAGGGGTCATCTTTATATGTGGATGTCTAGCTTGCAGTACCTTTTTGCTTAATTTTTAAATTCCTCCATAGTAGAAACTGTATCCTCTTACCTTTTGTCCACTTCTTGGGTTATATGAAAAACAGCATACCTCTCATATAAAAAAATAAAATTGTATCATCTCAAAAACTTCACCTGGAAATACCATAGTTAATAAGATTTACTGTATTTTCTTTGTATATCCACTCCTGCCTATAGACTTAATTCTAACTTTAACTGACTCTTAATTAGCAAGTAACATGTAAGAACTTGCAAGAAGATCTCAGGCTTATTCTCAGAACTCAGCATTTCATTTCCATAATGTAATCATCTAACTATAAGGATATAAGAAGACACTTTCCCAATAAGCTTTATTTATACATAGGAATGAAAGAGAGGGATTAGGTAATCTAAGGAAGCAGAAATTAATATAAGAATATGATTTGAGCTATAATAGAATAAAGTGGATGCTTTTCTAACATATGAAACAATCATTCACAGTGTACTTTGTAGCCTGATGGGAAGCCCTGGATCCTATTAAAATATTACCCATAGCCATAGCAATCTCCAACAAACATGTTACATTAGTGATCATTGTTACATTTTCTAATTTCAGTAATTATTGCTACACGTATTGCTTTTAATGAGGTAAAAAATATGGGACTCATCATGTTAATAATTGAATTTTATTTTTGAATCATGATTTTATTGGCAATTCATGTAATAGCAGCAACTGTAGGACCCTTTGTAGTATATTCACAATTGTTGTCCAAGTTCATTTTTTAAAAAAATTTTATTTATTTATTTATTATTATTTTTTTTTTTTTAAATTTTATTTATGTATTTATTTATTTGAGAGAGATACAGAGAGTGCACAAGCAGGGGGAGGGGCAGAGGAGAAGGGAAAGAGAGAATCCCAAGTAGACTATGAACTGAGTGTGGAGCCCAGTGTGGGGCTCAATGAGGGGCTGGATCTTATGACCCTGAGATCATAACCTGATCCCAAAGCAAACGTCCAACACTTAACCAACTGAGCCACCCAGGTGCCCTCAAATTCATTTTTTAAAAATAAGTATTTTACCACAGAAGATATACTCAAAATTAATAAATACATGGAAATATACTTAAATACTACTTATCATTAGGAAAAGGCAAATTGAAACCACAATAGCATTCCAGCAGAGACCCATTAGAATGGTTATAATTTTATTTATCCAAATTCATTTTTATAACAACCATAAAAATAGCCAAAATAATTTATTATTCCCATTTTTTTGGAAAGAAAAATTACTAATTGATCATTTTTATTATAAGATATTTCTAGGGGATCCCTGGGTGGCTCAGTGGTTGAGCATCTGCCTTTGGCCCGGGGCATGATCCTGGAGCCCTGGGATCGAGTCCCACATTGGGTTCCCTGCATGGAGCCTGCTTCTCCCTTTGCCTATGTCTCTGCCTCTCTCTCTTTGTCTCTCATGAATAGATAAATAAAATCATTTTTTTTTTTTAATAAAATCATTTTTTTAAAAAAAGATTTATTTAAAAATATTTCTAGCGTGTTGAAAAGTACTGAGAATAAAGTATAAACAAGACATGTTAGCCAACTTTCTCATCTCACCATTTTATCATACTTAGTTGAGATTTTTTTAAAAGAACTACAATATTACAGACCCAATTGGAATCTTTGTTACTCCTTTCCCAGTTCCATTCCTTTTTCTTCCTCCTGATGGCAGTTATTTAGTCTTATATCATTCTTAAGGATATTTTCACTACATATATATGCATTTTTAAACAACGTATAGTATTGTTTTATATGTTTTTAACTTTTATGACCTCATACTCTGTTAGTCTACTGTTTGTTCCCCCCAGCCCCGCCCGCAGCATTATATTTGGGGGAATCATCCCTATTGATATATGTTTCTCTAATTCACTCTGTTATATCACTCTGTTGGATGACAAGAACACAAGTTTTTAAATCTATGTTCCTCTTGGTGAATATTTAGATTCTGCTATGGCCTGAATGTTTGTATTCCCCTAAATTCATATGCTGAAACTTATTCTCCAATGTGATAGTATTTGGAGGTGAGGCCTTTAGGAGATAATCAGGTCATGAAAGTGGAACCTTCATGAATGGAATTGGTGCCCTTTTAAAAGAGAGTGCTTTCTCACTCCTTCTTCTGCTATGTGAGGACACATCAAAAAGACAACCAGAAAGTGGTCTATCATGAGACACTAAATTTGCTGGCACCTTGATCTTGGACTTGCCAGCCTCCACTACTGTAAGAATTAAATGTCTGCTGTTCGTAAGCCACCCGGTCTATGATATTTTATTATAGCATCCCACTGGACTAAGATTCTCTTCAAGCCACCACTATTATTAATACAAATGATGAAGCAACAAATATTTTTATGTATGTCTGCAGAGCAGTTGGGTAAAAATCTCTTCAGTATGTAAATTTAGAAATAGAAAACCTCAGTCAAAGGACAAATACGATGCCAATGTTGTTGCTTTTTTTCTTATCTAGAGACTGTAAAGATGTCTAAATGTTTAAAATTTTTGCTTCTCATATTCAGTCTTTAATCCATATGAATTTATTATTATGTATGAAAGAAGTAGGTATCCAACTATGTTTTTTCCAATGAGAATAGTTCCAATTTTCTTAGTTCCAGTGATTGAAAATTCTACCTATTTCCCATTAATTTGTAATAGCACTTCTATCATGTACCAAATTTCCATTTGTATCTTGGTTTCTCTCTATATCTTTCCCTAATAATTTTTCCCTGTGTCAGTATCAAGTGTCTTTATTATTATAGCTTTATAACAAATCTTAATATTTGGTAAGGAAATTTCTGACACTTTATTTTTATCTTTAAAATAGTTTTGGCTCCACCCCACCCCACCCTTTTTTTTTTCTTTTTTCTCCTTTCTTTCTTTTTCTTTCTCATTTTCTTCTCTTTCCCCCCCTTTTTTTTCTTCTTTCTCTTTTTTCTTTTTCTCTTTTCTTTCCTTCTCTCTCTTTTTCTCCTTTTCCCAATACAACTTGTTTTTGGCCACTCTGCACTGAGCAAAATGACTAGAAGGAAAACCTCACCTCAAAAAAAAGAATCAGAAACAGCCCTCTCTCCCACAGAGTTACAAAATATGGATTACAATTCAATGTCAGAAAGCCAATTCAGAAGCACTATTATACAGCTACTGGTGGCTCTAGAAAAAACCATGAAGGACTCAAGAGACTTCATGACTGCAGAATTTAGATCCAATCAGGCAGAAATTAAAAATCAATTAAATGAGATGCAATCCAAGCTAGAAGTCCTAACGACGAGGCTTAACGAGGTGGAAGAACGAGTGAGTGACATAGAAGACAAGTTGATGGCAAAGAGGGAAACTGAGGAAAAAAGAGACAGGCAATTAAAAGACCATGAGGATAGATTAAGGGAAATAAATGACAGCCTGAGGAAGAAAAACCTACGTTTAATTGGGGTTCCCGAGGGCGCCGAAAGGGACAGAGGGCCAGAATATGTATTTGAACAAATCCTAGCTGAAAACTTTCCGAATCTGGGAAGGGAAGCAGGCATTCAGATCCAGGAAATAGAGAGATCCCTCCCTAAAATCAACAAAAACCGTTCAACACCTCGACATTTAATAGTGAAGCTTGCAAATTCCAAAGATAAGGAGAAGATCCTTAAAGCAGCAAGAGAAAAAAAGCCCCTGACTTTTATGGGGAGGAATATTAGGGTAACAGCAGACCTCTCCACAGAGACCTGGCAGGCCAGAAAGGGCTGGCAGGATATATTCAGGGTCCTAAATGAGAAGAACATGCAACCAAGAATACTTTATCCAGCAAGGCTTTCATTCAAAATGGAAGGAGAGATAAAGAGCTTCCAAGACAGGCAGGAACTGAAAGAATATGTAACCTCCAAACCAGCTCTGCAAGAAATGTTAAGGGGGACTCTTAAAATTCCCCTTTAAGAAGAAGTTCAGTGGAACAATCCACAAAAACAAGGACTGAATAGATATGATGACACTAAACTCATATCTCTCAATAGTAACTCTGAATGTGAACGGGCTTAATGACCCCATCAAAAGGCGCAGGGTTTCAGACTGGATAAAAAAGCAGGACCCATCTATTTGCTGTCTACAAGAGACTCGTTTTAGACAGAAGGACACCTACAACCTGAAAATAAAAGGTTGGAGAACCATTTACCATTCAAATGGTCCTCAAAAGAAAGCAGGGGTTGCCATCCTTATATCAGATAAATTAAAATTTACCCCGAAGACTATAGTGAGAGATGAAGAGGGACACTATCTCATACTCAAAGGATCTATCCAACAAGAGGACTTAACAATCCTCAATATATATGCCCCGAATGTGGGAGCTGCCAAACATTTAAACCAATTAATAACCAAACTGAAGAAATACTTTGATAATAATACACTTATACTTGGTGACTTCAATCTAGCTCTCTCTATACTAAATAGGTCTTCTAAGCACAACATATCCAAAGAAACGAGAGCTTTAAATGATACACTGGACCAGATGGATTTCACAGATATCTACAGAACTTTACATCCAAACTCAACTGAATACACATTCTTCTCAAGTGCACATGGAACTTTCTCCAGAATAGACCACATACTGGGTCACAAATCGGGTCTGAACCGATACCAAAAGATCGGGATAGTCCCCTGTATATTCTCAGACCACAATGCCTTGAAATTAGAACTTAATCACAAAAAGAAGTTTGGAAGGACCACAAACACGTGGAGGTTAAGGACCATCCTGCTAAAAGATGAAAAGGTCAACCAGGAAATTAAGGAAGAATTAAAAAGATTCATGGAAACTAATGAGAATGAAGATACAACCGTTCAAAATCTTTGGGATGCAGCAAAAGCAGTCCTGAGGGGGAAATACATCGCAATACAAGCATCCATTCAAAAACTGGAAAGATCTCAAATTCAAAAGCTCACCTTACACATAAAGGAACTAGAGAAAAAGCAACAAATAGACCCCACCCCCAGCAGAAGAAGACAGTTAATTAAAATTCGAGCAGAACTAAATGATATCGAGACCAAAAGAACTGTGGAACAGATCAACAGAACCAGGAGTTGGTTCTTTGAAAGAATTAATAAGATAGATAAACCATTAGCCAACCTTATTAAAAAGAAGAGAGAGAAGACTCAAATTAATAAAATCATGAATGAGAAAGGAGAGATCACTACCAACACCAAGGAAATACAAACGATTTTAAAAACATATTATGAACAGCTGTACACCAATAAATTAGGAAATCTAGAAGAAATGGACGCATTCCTGGAAAGCCACAAACTACCAAAACTGGAGCAGGAAGAAATAGAAAACCTGAACAGGCCAATAACCAGGGAGGAAATTGAAGCAGTCATCAAAAACCTCCCAAGACACAAGAGTCCAGGGCCAGATGGCTTCCCAGGGGAATTCTATCAAACGTTTAAAGAAGAAATCATACCTATTCTACTAAAGCTGTTTGGAAAGATAGAAAGAGATGGAGTACTTCCAAATTCGTTCTATGAGGCCAGCATCACCTTAATTCCGAAACCAGACAAAGATCCCACCAAAAAGGAGAATTACAGACCAATATCCCTGATGAACATGGATGCAAAAATTCTCAACAAGATACTAGCCAATAGGATCCAACAGTACATTAAGAAAATTATTCACCATGACCAAGTAGGATTTATCCCGGGGACACAAGGCTGGTTCAACACTCGTAAAACCATCAATGTGATTCATCATATCAGCAAGAGAAAAACCAAGAACCATATGATACTCTCATTAGATGCAGAGAAAGCATTTGACAAAATACAGCATCCATTCCTGATCAAAACCCTTCAGAGTGTTGGGATAGAGGGAACTTTCCTCGAATCTTAAAAGCCATTTACGAAAAGCCCACAGCAAATATCATTCTCAATGGGGAAGCACTGGGAGCCTTTCCCCTAAGATCAGGAACAAGACAGGGATGTCCACTCTCACCACTGCTGTTCAACATAGTTCTGGAAGTCCTCGCCTCAGCAATCAGACAACAAAAAGACATTAAAGGCATTCAAATTGGCAAAGAAGAAGTCAAACTCTCCCTCTTCGCCGATGACATGATACTCTACATAGAAAACCCAAAAGCCTCCACCCCAAGATTGCTAGAACTCATACAGCAATTTGGTAGCGTGGCAGGATACAAAATCAATGCCCAGAAATCAATGGCATTTCTATACACTAACAATGAGACTGAAGAAAGAGAAATTAAGGAGTCAATCCCATTTACAATTGCACCCAAAAGCATAAGATACCTAGGAATAAACCTAACCAAAGAGGTAAAAGATCTATACCCTAAAAACTATAGAACACTTCTGAAAGAAATTGAAGAAGACACAAAAAGATGGAAAAA
This sequence comes from Vulpes lagopus, assembly GCF_018345385.1. Taxonomy (NCBI): domain Eukaryota; kingdom Metazoa; phylum Chordata; class Mammalia; order Carnivora; family Canidae; genus Vulpes; species Vulpes lagopus. Next base: position 86,816,480 of record NC_054825.1, on the reverse strand, counting down.
TATTCCATGCTCATGGATTGGCAGAATTAATATTGTAAAAATGTCAATGTTACCCAGGGCAATTTACACGTTTAATGCAATCCCTATCAAAATACCATGGACTTTCTTCAGAGAGTTAGAACAAATTATTTTAAGATTTGTGTCGAATCAGAAAAGACCCCGAATAGCCAGGGGAATTTTAAAAAAGAAAACCATAGCTGGGGGCATCACAATGCCAGATTTCAGGTTGTACTACAAAGCTGTGGTCATCCAGACAGTGTGGTACTGGCACAAAAACAGACACATAGATCAATGGAACAGAATAGAGAACCCAGAAGTGGACCCTGAAATGTATGGTCATCTAATATTCGATAAAGGAGGAAAGACTATCCATTGGAAGAAAGACAGTCTCTTCAATAAATGGTGCTGGGAAAATTGGACATCCACATGCAGAAGAATGAAACTGGACCACTCTCTTTCACCAGACACAAAGATAAACTCAAAATGGATGAGAGATCTAAATATGAGACAAGAGTCCATCAAAATCCTAGAGGAGAACACAGGCAACACCCTTTTTGAACTCGGCCACAGTAACTTCTTGCAAGATACATCCACAAAGGCAAAAGAAACAAAAGCAAAAATGAACTATTGGGACTTCATCAAGATAAGAAGCTTTTGCACAGCAAAGGATACAGTCAACAAAACTAAAAGACAACCTACAGAATGGGAGAAGATATTTGCAAATGACCTATCAGATAAAGGGCTAGTTTCCAAAATCTATAAAGAACTTATTAAACTCAACACCAAAGAAACAAACAATCCAATCATGAAATGGGCAAAAGACATGAAGAGAAATCTCACAGAGGAAGACATGGACATGGCCAACAAGCACATGAGAAAATGCTCTGCATCACTGGCCATCAGGGAAATACAAATCAAACCACAATGAGATCCCACCTCACACCAGTGAGAATGGGGAAAATTAACAAGGCAGGAAACCCCAAATGTTGGAGAGGATGCAGAGAAAAGGGAACACTCTTACACTGTTGGTGGGAATGTGAACTGGTGCAGCCACTCTGGAAAACTGTGTGGAGGTTCCTCAAAGAGTTAAATATAGACCTGCCCTACGACCCAGCAATTGCACTGTTGGGGATTTACCCCAAAGATTCAGATGCAATGAAACGTCGGGACACCTGCACCCCGATGTTTCTATCAGCAATGGCCACAGTAGCCAAACTGTGGAAGGAGCCTCGGTGTCCATCGAAAGATGAATGGATAAAGAAGATGTGGTCTATGTGTACAATGGAATATTCCTCAGCCATTAGAAACGACAAATACCCACCATTTGCTTCAACGTGGATGGAACTGGAGGGTATTATGCTGAGTGAAATAAGTCAATCGGAGAAGGACAAACAGTGTATGTTCTCATTCATTTGGGGAATATGAATAATAGTGAAAGGGAATATAAAGGAAGGGAAAAGAAATGTTGGGAAATATCAGGAAGGGAGACAGAACATAAAGACTCCTAACTCGGGGAAACGAACTAGGGGTGGTGGAAGGGGAGGAGGGCGAGTGTTGGAGGGGAATGGGTGACGGGCACTGAGGTGGACACTTGACGGGATGAGTACTGGGTGTTTTTCTGTATGTTGGTAAATTGAACACCTATAAAAATTAATTTAAAAAAATAAAAAAATTAAAAAAAGAGGCAGAAAAAAAATAGTTTTGGCTATACCTGGTCTTTACTCTTTCATATATTTTTTGATCAACTTATCAAAATTCATGAGAAGTCTTATGGAAATGTTGACTGAAATCACACTGAATTTGAGAATAAATCTTCACAAATGAAGTTTCAGTTAAGTTATTGTGACTGTCCACCCACATACATGGTACATCTCTCATACTCTGTAGAGATACCTTTAGAGATTTCAACAGTGTTTTATTTTGCTCCATAAAAATCTTTCATATATTTTATTAGGTTTATGCTAGACTCCTTCTAGTATTAATTACTGTTTTGAATTGGCTATTTCTTCTATCACATTTCTTTATTGTCTTTTACTGTCATATAGGAATGCAATTTATTTTGCAAATTGATCTAAAATACAAGAATATATGTATTACTTTTTAAATTTTAATGTAGATTATCTTGGATATATTACTTAGACAATCATATTCTCTAAATATAGGAATAGTTGTCTTTTCCTTCCTGCTTCTTACATTCCTTATTACGTTTTCTTGTCTTATAACATTGCCCAGAATAACAGTGAAGATATTGGCTATCTTTCTCTTGTTCCTGGCTTTAAAAATAACCATTTATTTTATGTTTCTTTAGCTTTTGATCTTATAGGCTATCAGGATCAATATGTATTCTTACTATGAACACTTTCAATCAACATTTCTTCCAAAGTTATTAAGCATTATATAAATTAAAGTGCACAGAAACAGCCTCATAACAAAATGAGATTTTAATTTCAAATAAAGCAAAATTGATGCATACTATTAGTTACCATCCTAATTCTTCCTCTGTTAAAAATTTACTTAGACCACCAGTTAAATTGATAAATGCATTCCAAATCTGTCAAAGGATAACATAGGAATCATTTTCAATGATGAAGACACACATTATAATCTTCTATTAGATCGGCCCTTAAGAATTAAGTGCTCTTGGGGCACCTACGTAGCTCCACTGGGTAAGCATCCAACTCTTGATTTCTACTCAGATCATGATCTCAGGGTCATGAGACTGAGCCCTGCACTGGACTTTGTGATGGGTGTGGAGCCTGCTTAAGATTCTCTCTCCCTCTCTGCCCCTCCCCACCAACTCCTGCTCTCTCTCACTAAAAAAAAAAAAAAAAAAAAAGTAGCTGTTCTTTATTTTTGAGGTTTAATTGACATACAACATTATATTAGTTTTAGGTATACAACATAATGATTTGATATTTCTATATACTGCAAAATGATCACACAATAAGTGCAGTTAACATCCATCATCATACATAGTTACAAAATGTTTTTCTTGTTATGAGAACTTTTAAGGTCTACTCTTTGTAACTTTCAAATATGTGATACAGTATTATTAACTACAGTCACCATGCTGTACATTACATCTTCTTTATTTCTTTATTTTGTAACTGGACGTTGGTATCTTTTGCTTTCCTAAGTTGCTCTTGTTTTCCATTTCAAAAATAACTTCTTAATATTAATTAATTTCAGGGATTAGATTATTTCATAAACATTCATGCATCCTCTCCTTAGAAGGGATGTAGTTTGCACACCCCTTGATTTGGGCTTGACAAGGTAGCCTTCTTCAGCCAATAGGATGGGGATAGAAGTGATAAGATTAAGGTTTGAAGTGTACTTGCATGATTGACCTTACACTCTTGTGCTTTAGCCTTCACCAAAGAAGAACATGTCTTGGCTAATCTATTGACTCAAGAAGAATGAAGCAGAGGTGCCCAGCTGAGTCCAGCTTCAATTAGTCAATTCCTATCTAATCTGCAAATGCATGAGCAAGTTCCACTGAAATAAGTAGAATCATTCAGCTGACCCTAGATATATAAGAAATAAATGCTTATTGCTGTATTCCAGTAGAATTGGGAACTATTTGTTACAAAGTAATAGCTTCCTGATGAATTAATGGAATTCATTACCCTAAAATTAATGGAATATATATATTACATTTAATGGGAAGAAATCTAGCTAATACAATAGTTTTCAAAATTGAAATAAATGGTAAAAATAACCCTAATCAATAAAATAAACCAAGCGGCAGTTTTAGGATCCACTTAGCAATCTTTTTACAAAGTACCAAATTTTGACATTGTTATCTTAAAGTTTTTGATTAGCAACATTTCCTCTTAATTTTTAAAAAACAAAACCGGGACTTCATTCTTTCTGGTACTTGATACTTTCTGAAATCTTAACTAGTTTTTCAATATTTAAGTGGATTCAAAGATTTCTGTACAAAATATTGGCCTTTCCAAGCACTTTTGTAGCCAGTTCACCTCAGCAAGAAGGAGAGATAGTCCTGAATACATGAAACAACAAGTCTCCTTTCATAATAAAATATTTGAGATAAATTCTTCAGTTTACTATACATAATAATGAACGCTTAAGCTACTTGTGAGAAAATTAAATTGTGAAATGATTATGACCCAGTGCATCAGGCAGCATGTGAAAATTGAGAAGTACAGTGTAAAGGACAGTACCTCCAGTGGGTAAAGCTCAAGCCCTGGGACCAGCCTGTCTTGGGTGAAATTCTGGCTGTCTTTTTTTTTTTTTTTTTTTTTTTTTTTTTTTTTTTCTGGCTGTCTTTTAAAAGCTACATGTTGTGACAGTTTTCTGACTTCTTTGAATCTTGTTTTCCTCAACAGAAAATGAAGCTGATACTTTCACTATAAGGTGATATGATTATTACATGAGATAAAATATGCAAAACACAGTATATGGATGGCAAATATGTAGAGCAATGTGCATGTTAACTACTACTAATTATTACTCTAGGTCCTCCGAGATTCTAGAGTTTCACTCTCCATCCTTATTTCTAAAACCAGCTTTTTGGAAACCAGTAGACAATATACAAATATCATTTACTTCAGCATTCTGAGAAATGCATTTAATGGCTTGATACTGAAGATTTTTTTTTAAAGATTTTATTTACTTATTCATGAGAAACACAGAGAGGGAGGCAGAGACACAGGCAGAGGGAGAAGCAGGTCCCTGCTGGGAGCCCGATGCAGGTACTCTATCGCAGGATTCCAGGATTCCAGGATCACCACCTGAGCTGGCTCAACCACTGAGCCACCCAGGCGTCCCTGAGACTGTGGATTTAAACAAAGTTTCAATCTCAGGAAAAATACGTTATCTTACTTAATACCCATTTATAAGGACATAAACTAATGCACTCCTTTCTGAAATTAGGATTAGGGATATGTTTCTCTGCAGAAGATTGTAAATACTTCCTATTAGGCAATAAGAAATATGTGTATGTGACTTCTAAAAAACACAGAGTTATATTAAGTTTCCAACAGCAGCAAATGCCAAATTTCTGATATTAAGCGCCATGTATATATTTGCTTTTTTTAATTAATTATGTCTCTTCTTTTTCTTACTTTTTTATATAGTTGTTTTTGAAATTGTGGCCTGAATCCCAACTAAATAAAAGGATAGATAGATGATAGATAGATAGATGATATAGATAGATAGATAGATAGATAGATAGATAGATATCGATAGATAGACAAATAAATAAAAGAGAAGTACCCGAGCATAGTCTGACCCCACATGGAAAGCTCATAGTAAGGTTTCCACTGGTTTAGATTATAGAGCATCAATGCAAATGGAAAAGCTGAGTATGATGCAATTGAGACCTGTGGCTAATTTTAAAAATTAAAAGCATAATCTCTTTCTTTATTCATTCTAAGTCATGTTTAGCTTTATTTGGGGGGAGGGGGAATTATCTGCTATAAACCAGAGCTACTTTCCTCCTGGCTGACATTCCTGCCTTCCACTGGCATTGGTGGTACAAGGAGTCTCTTTCCTTCCGTCACTTGTGATGGTCAGCAGATGCTCTTGTGCCTTCATGTCGTTCTACCTCAATTCTTCACAAAACTACTTACAGTTGATCCCCTATTGAAAGATGATAAGAAGTTGGAACACAATTGTATCAGACCAGTATTAAGGTTGAATTAACGTTTTCTTTTCCCTAATAAAAAGTCCTTACATATAGTCCTTGTTTTAGGCTTTCCATTTATGCATTCAAAAGAGCAAGGAGCAAGGATGTTTCTCCCCAATACAGGAAAAATGGATTCCATTATCACTGCTGGTTTCTTTGAATCAGGATTGTATGGTAAGACATCCACAGGTCCTGCATACCCTTTGGAAACAGTAAAAAAAAAGAAAAAAAATCGAATGCAATTTTTAGCTGAGCTAGAAAATCATGACCTTGCCAGAAACCTGTTTTCCTCCCTCAGCACCATTCTTTTCACTAGACACCTACATGCCCAACAAAGCTTTGACCCTGATTAAATTTGGGATCTGGCTTCTTAATGCCCACACCTAGACTGCATCTGTAGCTTCAGGAAATCTCAAAATTGAGGTGCTCAGAGATCCGGTTGTGGCTTCTGACACTTCTCAAGGGACTTTCAACTTCCTGTCCCACTTACAAGTACTTCACAGAAAAAATAAGAGCACATCCAGCCAGAATGTCTCAGCATCTCCCCCTGAAGTTTTTCTGCATGTCTCCATTTCTACCATCCCTCCCTTCCCACCGCAGGAGAGGAGACACCCCTGTGCCCAGTAACCTTCTCCTGACGCTGTGAGCCCGAGCCCCTTGGGGACCTCCTTCACTGTCTCTCCTTCAACACCCCTACCCACCGATCCAGCATATGCTCTTGTCCCCTCAATCTGCAAGATTGTGTGAGTATCTTCCCACATGTTAAGAAACCCTTCTTCAGCTATGGCTCTCTCCTCCCTGTTACAGTCAACTGTGACTCTATTTTTCAATCTCTTTTGCAGGCTCCTCTTCTTTCAACAAACCCTCTGGTGGCCTCCAGGTCCTGATCTTGGCCCTCCTGATAGTGTCTGCACTTGCCCCAGATCATCTTGTGTTCATCATGGCTTCCATCTCAGAGACTCAACACCGTAACCCTACTACACACCTACGCTGACCACATATACTACAAGCCAGCCCCACTTGAATTCTCCCAATTCAACATGTTCAAAGTGGTCTCACCCTCTCCCTTATACATCTGCTCTGCCTCTTGTACTTTTCCGCGTTAGTGAGGGCCGTCATCATCCTCCCTGGGCACCCAAACCAGAAGAAGAAGCCTCATTGCTCAATACCTGCTGGAATTGTCCTGCCACAACATCTTAGGGAGTCTCACTGGCCTCCATCATCTTCCTTCCTATTCATCTGGTTGCTCTATCCCACTGTCTCCAGTTACTTTGTTTCTTGTCATTTCCAATGAACTCTTATGCCTGATACTCCTCCCCGTGGAACAAAGCCAAGCGTTCAAGAAATGTAATTCACTTCAGCCTTTATAACTAAACAATTTCAATCAGTGTCAATTGCAGGTAGCCTCAGTTATTTCAGCCTCGCCTGAAATAACTGCCCCTGCCTCCCCTCTCCCAACTTCCCATAGGAAAATAAAGATGTGCAGAAGACAGTGTGTACTCTGGGGAGCATTGGGAGTATGTGATCTCTCCCTATGCCAGACAGGATGTGGAAAAATGCTATCCTTGATGCTATCCTACCCGTCTACACATGCAGCCATCTCTACTTCTCCCACTCCACACATGTTAAATAGAGGGAAAATCTACGTGGCTTATCCCCTCTCTGGGCTCTATCCTGAAAGCAAGCCATAAGTGTGCTGTGCTCCAAGGCTGCTCCTGTCTCTCCAGGGGCACAGTCATGTATCCATCCCACCGTGAGGACTTAGCCTGGGACAGGATGGGGTGGAAATTGTCATATCTGAGAGTCAGAGAACACAGCATGTGTGATGTCCTTCTAGACATACCCAACATCCATTAGTCCCCTTCCTACACTTTTTCTCCCCTAGCCCAAATATTCTTAACTAAATCTGTGCCAAAAGACTATTTTGGTCACCATTCATCGATCTAAATCTAATGTTTTAAATAAACTTGATGTCCTGGGATATTCTAGGCTTAAACTTTTGAGACTCAAGAGCCTGCAGAGTTTAAAAAGCCTTATTTCAGCTGTATCATTCATCCTCTGAGACAACGGACACCACTCACAATGAAGGAAAAGCAATATGTCAAAGGAAGGAGGGAAGCAAGGGAAAAAAAATCCCCACTACCATTTCCTGGCACAGGATTCCATTGCTGGGTGTTAGGTTCTCCATCCCTAGGAGCTCTAGCTCTTTGCTCAGGGACCAGGCCTGTTATCTCAAGTTCCCCTTGACTGGGAAAGTTCCAGGAAGGGTACCCTTAACTCTGCCTCTCCTTCACTCAGTCTCTTCCTCCTTCACCTCATTTCTCAAATTGCCTTCTTACCTTCATTCCAGCGGTTAGATTCATTCATACCTTCATTCCAGTCTTAGATTAGCTAATTCACCAAGGAGGATTCCTAACTTCTTGCATTTTGCCCCCAACTTCCTATCCTGCATGATGACCAAACTGGAATTTCCAACCACAAATCTCATTAAGACCCTTTCTTGCCTGAACCCACCAGTTGTCTCATCACCTTCAGGACGGTTTGGGGGAACTCCTCAGGGCAACACAGAAGGCCAGATAGACAGTGGCCCAATGTGGACCTCGCCTCCAGCACACTTTACTTGAGGCAAATGGCTGTTCTCAGCAGGGTCTCTAACTGTGTCCTCTCTACATTTCTTACATTTCATTCCTCTTCTTGGTAAGTGTGATCCCCTCCCCACCACCACCCGCCTTAACACCTCAGCTCCCCCGCTTCCTTCAGAACACAGACGGGAAGTCACTAATAGCAATCAAATGATGTTTTTGATAAGCAGCCTTCCAGAGGAAATTTGTTTTAGTCTATCAAAAAGTGGCAGAATAATCATTGTTTCTTTGGATTTTGTTTCATTCCCAGTTCTTCTCCCTTTACTTAGCTTAAAGATGGCCACATTTCTTATGGCTTTCTAGAAGGTATGACACCCCCTATGTTTGGCTTTTAAGCCATGCATACTCAGGTCCTGAAGAGACTCTAAGCGGATCCCTGATTTGAGGAAAGGGAGAAACACAGCGAGCATGATGGTAAGCCCTTAGTGCTCTACCCTCGGATAGGTTCAGAAACTCTAAAATCAGGGCTGTGCCTTCCCTTGTGAACCCTGGGGGTCAAGCATCAGGCCCTAAGATTCCTGTGACCAGAAACGTGCAAGAACAGGAAAAAAAAAAAAAAAGACCTTTGCGGTGAGTCCAGAGAGCAACCCTGAAACTGCTGCATTTCCCCCAGGCCCCGCAGGGAATGAGTGGGGCCGCAGAAAGGCAAGCGAGGGCTTCCTGCTTCTAGGATGCTGAGGGAGTAGGGGATCTTTTCTTTGTGCCCTGAAGAAATTCAGGATGTGGCACGATACTAAAGGAAGGAGGGAACATCCTAAATTGACTGAATTTACTTTCTACTACACAAAAGAATGAGGCATTTACAATGAAGTCCATTTCAGTTATAGATAAGGCTCCTCCCTACCTGCTTATAGCCTGAGATTCATACCTGCACTTGTCCCTCCTCCAAATATAAACTGAGAAGCACTGTATCACAAACTTTTGGATTTTTGGAGGGACATAAGATGACTGATCTGATGGATCTTTTCTTGGGACCAAGCAAGAAGGGTCCCAGTCAGACTTGAGATTTCCTAGAACGTACAGACAACACCAGAGAAAGGATGTGATTATGTTATTTTTAAAAGAGAAGATTGGCCTATAATCTTCCTGAAGTTGTAGTTCATATTTACTTTATAATTAATAATGTACACACTGTGTGCTTTACTTTGGAGAAAGAGGTTTGGGCCAACCCTACCCTGGGTCACCCCCACTGCACCCCTAACTCAGCCTGCTCCAAAGACCTAATGATCTAACAGCCAACCCCTCACTTGTACACAGCAGCAGCTCCAGTGCCTGAGCCACTGGATGCAGAGGACACAAGGCTTTTCTGCAAGTTCAAGTTTGTACACGTCTGAGTAAAAGACTAAAGGATTTTCTTTTTTTTTCTTTCTTTCTTTTTTTTTTTTTTAATTAACTTTTATTGGTGTTCAATTTACCAACATACAGAAAAACACCCAGTGCTCATCCCGTCAAGTGTCCACCTCAGTGCCCGTCACCCATTCCCCTCCAACACCCACCCTCCTCCCCTTCCACCACCCCTAGTTCGTTTCCCCGAGTTAGGAGTCTTTATGTTCTGTCTCCCTTCCTGATATTTCCCAACATTTCTTTTCCCTTCCCTAAAGGATTTTCTCTTTTACGGTGAGAGGGAGATACACGGTCATGATTATCCTTGTATGCAACCTGAGAAAAAGTTTTGGCTCTTCTCAAAGTATCCACTCTTCACTTCCTGAAAATATTTGATCAGCAGGAATTATTATTTTGATGATTTAAAGTCTGGGCTGGGTATTAAGCACTTCTTGACAAATATCCCAGGGAGGAAAAGCTGGTGAAAAATGATCAGTTCAGTTGCCTATGTCTCTGTTGGACACCACAGAACAGAAATGGCCTTCTGGTTTTTAACTTTCCAGATACATTATATTGCAACATTTTTTTGTGGAATGATGACGGTCTCCAACTGAAGTGAGCCTTGTTGCCACGCTTCACACAGAATCACAGCTTGTTTCAAAGAAGTCCGAATTCTTTACTCTCCATTTAAAGAAAGCAAAGCAAAATTATCACTCTTTTAACTGCTAGGTTTCAGAATGTTAAAGATCTAGTAGAGTTGTAAGATGTAAGTTGTAGAGAGAAAATCCAAAGAACATATTCACGCATGCATGTGCACAAACACGGATTTTATGAGAGGTGGTGGTTACCAGGGGGCAGTATTTATAGCTCTGAGTAATTTATAGCTTTTAAATGTAATGTTATAATGCAAATAAAGTTTTTTTCTACCCTAGTGATGAGCTCATGAATAAACCTGAAAAGGATGCTAGGCTGGAGGCAGAGATGGGAAGAGCAGGCTGGGAATGAATCAGCATGCGCCTGCTTTCTCCTGCAACTGTCACTACAACCATGGGATCAGTTCACCGCTCAGCATGAGGACTCGGGGCACAGCTATGTGTGACATGATGCTGAACAATTCCCATCCGAGGCAACAGACCAGGAATGCTGCTCAGCCCACCGTGCAACAAAAATGTATGAAATCGCATTAGCAGAAAAACAAGATTTCTGGGTCTTACCACAGAAAGGCTTTTCTCCCTCCTAGATGAATGTTCACCTCTAATTGAACAACTGTTACCCTCTTTATTTCTACCTGAAAGTGGCTTTTACAACTCATAATTAAGGGCAGGATCTTTATAATCCCATCATGATGGAACGTCTTTTTATGGCTTGAATGCAGTTCATTAACAGGATATTTAGGGCTGTTTTTTTTTTCCCCAAGTGGTTAATTGGACTACAATTCATTTGCATGTCCTGAACATGTATGTTAAATCTATACAAGAACCCCATTTAGCTACTTTCTAAAACTCACTCTGGAAGGCTGGAGTCCACGATTCTTATAAAACAAATACTACATGAAGACTCGATTTGTACTTGAGAGGAAAATCACATCAGGGAAAATAGCTAAAATCTAATCAGGTGTTCTCTAAATTGATAAAATAAAATTGTTTTCAAGACAGAAAGATATCATATAGTATAATAATTTCTAAAAGTTGATGCTTTTTGATTAAAACAAAAATGGTAGAAAAGATCTGCATGAGTGCAAATTTAGAGTTTTCCCCAAAGGGAGCAGCACGTTTCACAGAAGCAATGGGGGACAATACTCCTTAATATTCACAATGGATTTGGGGATGTGTGGAGAAGCTTAAGGGTTAATTTGTTTAAAATTCATGGCTGATTTTATGGGGAAACATCATCTATGCTACCCACAGTCTGTTACATTTGGAAGACTACAGATAGAAAAATCAACTTAATGGATCCCTCTCCTATTTCTTCAGTGTACTGAAACAAGCCCAATCAGAAAGGTTATCAAATGATACAAAGTTGTAATATAAACACATCTTTCAATCCAAGCAGATACCCAAGTTTTGTATACCTCACTTTTTTAGGTTGCTATCCACTTACAGGCTCAGATCAGTCTTCCAGATGAAATTAGCCTTGTTTTTCCCACAAAGATTCTAAAACCTCTTTTAAATCAAAATTCTTGTTCATATGGACACTAACCAAGCAAATGAGTCCTCAGTTTAGCCCAGCACTATCAATCCTTCTCTCCCTACCTGTTTTCCACAGTAACTCACAAGCACCCGAAAAATTTTCCCATCTAGAATAATTCCAGGGCACCACGAAACTTTAGAGACTAGCTAGGTTGATAAAGTAGACTGGTCTCAGGGCTTCCAACTGTAAAATCCTTCAAATTTCTTCTAAGAATAAATACAGACCTAAATAAAGGCATGCTCTGTATTGAATATCTATTTCAAAATTCTCAGGAAAAGGAAAAGTGATACTAGCTAAGTCTTATAGACTTAGATTTCTTTCAAGGGCAAAAAGTCAATAAATCTAAAATTTGCAAAACTGTAGATAGATGTAATCTTAATAATTGTCTATCATCATCTGTGTATGAAATGCATATGAATATGTTTGAAAATATACTGGGACTCAGATTAAGCGATTTATCCAAAATCTCTCAGCCAGTATAGAACTCAGATCTGTTTTGAAGGGTAGAGCTCTTTCTGTAGCACTATTCTTCATCTGATGCTTTTTATTTGACTTACTAAATTTCATATATTGTTAAAAAACTAGCTATAAGTAGAGTTCACTACATTTCTAATAACCCTTTGAATCAAAACTGCTTACGAATGATAAACAAAAACACAAACAAAAAAGCAAGCAAACAAAACCCTATAAAGTGCATTTAAATGGGCAGATAAATGGAGATAAAATATAAATGGAGATAAAATATAAAACTTTAAAAGACTTTTGGAGTTCAAGAATTATATATTAAAAGCATGTTGATTTAAAAAGAACTTACTTATATTATCCTATTTATAATCCATTATGAATATAATTAGCTATAAAATTTTTTCCTAGCAATTTAAACCTTTTGAAAATAAATTTGAAATGTAGTGATATGCATTGCAATGGTATGCAGTGTGAATGTAAATTCTGTGGTTTGAACTTGAATTCATGATATGAATTTAATGTAATTGAAGGAGTTTTGTTTGGTTTTACCTCTTGAAGGTATCTGAATTAAAATAAGAACTCTAACTCTTTACCTGTATAATTGGAGTATTTCTTTGTGCTAGTTATTTATATTTTAAGATAAATTTTATCTCTATATATTTCAAATATGTTACTATTATTATATGTAATATGTTATATATAAATATGTATTGATATATAGGATACTATTCAAAATGAAAATCACTTAAGATTACCTATTTTATGCTGATAATAATCACTGCAACAATTTAGTATGAAATATAGCAACACTGTGGTTTTGTCTGTGAGATTTACAGTTTTGTGAAGTATCTCTAAACTGAACTCAAATTAATTGGCTCCATCTCTTTGTGCAAATAAGCACATGGCTTTGTTTTATTGAGAAGATGACAAATGCAGTGTTGAATTTTTTAATTATTTTGTTTTTAACCCTAGTAAAATAATAGTGATCTCCACATCCAAAACCCCAATGGCCAAAAAATGGAAATCAGACAGTTTATTAAAAATGTAAAAAATAGGGCAGCCCGGGTGGCTCAGTGGTTTGGCGCCACCTTCAGCCCAGGGTGTGATCCTGGAGAACCAGGATCGAGTCCCACATAGGGCTCCCTGCATGGGGCCTGCTTCTCCCTCTGACTGTGTCTCTGCCTCCCTCTCTGTCTCTGTGTCTCTCATGAGTAAAAAAAAATAAAATAAAAATAAATCTTTAAAAAAAATCTTAAAAAATAAAATCTTAAAAAAAATGTAAAAAATACATTTTGCACCAGAGAATGCACAAATATATAAATATTTACAAATTCTATTTTCAGTAAAAAATGTTTTTCTGTAAATAATCAGAAGGATAAGAATCAAGCTCTATCATTTTTACATTATTGAAGCATATAGAAATCTTAATTCTGAAATTATATTCATGAATCAAAAAAAATTATTCTCATATAAATGCATCTAGAATTATCTTTATTTTACCAATTTATTAGAGATCTCACTCTTTCATAGATCATCAAGATATAATACAAAATGATTTACTAATATATACTCTTTTACAGCAATTTATTTAAGAATCTTTCTGAATATTGTTCATTCAGAGTTTTCTTTGAGTGCTTGTCAAATTTATTTATTTTCAGTCAATGTACTCTAGTAAACTGCCCTGAGCATAATATTAACTAAATCTGGCACTTAGTATTTTATCACTTTTGGGAGAAAATATCAATTTTGCACAATAATACAAATTTCTTTTAAGTATGAATATACATTAAAAGGAAAATTTTAAATCTAGTGAATGATCTATGATTAAATAGATCAAACTACTGTTTTTTAAAAAGCAAATTTATTGCAAAAGTCACCTTGAGGTATGTTTCATTTTGATTATAAATTTATCAAAATAGATTTTTCTCACATCTAAAATAAATATAACTTCACTATATAAAATAGAGACAGTTTGTTTTATTTCACAGTGTTTTTTTTTTCTTAGATTATTTTAGCTCAAAATGCATTTGTAGTATCTATGTTGTGGGCTGTTCATGTTTATACTTTCAAGAACCTTTCTGCCCAAGTAAGATACATGGATTATGTTGCCAAAGATTTTATGTGAAAAATAGTTGACTTTAAAAAATTAGCTAGTTAACAAAGATATTCTTAACTAAATGCAGAATTTATTTATATTTTATTTGTAGAAGACCATGATAATGCTGAATACAATCACAATTTATTTTATTGTAATTTTAGTCTTATTCTGTTGAATAAAATATTTAAATTAACATTTCTAGTGCTTTGGGTATTATGATATCACAAATATATACATAACTACATTTTAGTCTTTAAAAATTCCAGATTTCTTGGGGACAGACACCTGGGTGGCTCAGAGCTTGAGCATCTGCCTTCGGCTCAGGGTATGATCCTGGAGACCCAGGATCGAGTCCCACATCTCTGCATGGAGCCTGCTTCTCCCTCTGCCTGTGTCTCTGTGTGTTTCATAAGTGAATAAATAAAATCTTTAAAAAAATTTTTTTAATTCCAGGTTTCTTAATCTACTTCAATCATATTCAAGGAAAAAGTATTATATAAGAATAAAACTGTTTTGTTAAACTCTTATTTTACTCTAAAATACAAAATAAAAAACTAGTGAATACTAGTGAATAAATTTAAATCATGTTTTGATTATATTGTCAAAGTGTATCTTAATAGGCTTTAATAATCTACATAGATTATCATTCTTTGCATATAATCTAATTATATACACAGATCATCAAAAAAAATCAAAATAGCCCTTAGAGTACAGTGACGTGAATGGATATAAAATAAACATACAAATATCAATAGCCATGGGATGACATATAGTGCCTAGGAATAACCCTACAAGATGTAAGCAGGACCTATTTACAGAAAACTATAAACTTTTATAGAGCAATAATAAAAGGTAAGCTGAAAATGTTAGAAACACTTCATATTTATGGTTAGAATAATGCATGACTGTAATTCCTCCTAAATTAATTCTTCTATGTTAATGAAACCAAATAAAAATAACATGGCAATGAGATTTTATCCAAAATGGGGGACAGTTTCCAAAATGATTCAGGAAAAATAAAAAACAACAATAGCCTAATAATACTTGAACTAAAACAAGAAAAAAGCAATATGTTTAAAAGTTTTATAATATTTCAATATAAGTGGTATGGTATTATACAAGAATTAAGACATAGATTAATAAAGCAAAACAGTTTGAAAAAATCCTAACATATGAGAAAAAAAAGTTGTGAAGAAGCATCATAAACAAATACAAAAGAGATAGATGATTTATTCAGCAAAGACTTTTGGAAACTTACCTATTGAAAAATAACTAAGCATTTAACTTACACAATACTAATGGATTTATTAAAGATCTCAGTGTAAACAATGAAACTCTAAAAGACTAGGTGAGAACAGATGTGTCTTTTTAACTAGTATGAGGGTAAAAAGGGATTTTTCTAAGATAAAGGCAATGAAAGAGGTAACTAAGGGAAAAATAATATAATAAAATTAAAACTTCTGTACATTATAACAAACAAGCACAAAACTACAAACAAAATATAAAGCAAACATTTAGTTGGGTAAAAACAGATTTGACAAAGGGTAGCTCTCCTTAATTCACAATAAAAAGCCCTAACAATCATTATTATTCTAATAAAAAGCATGAATAGATAATTCTTGATTGAAAAACATTAATTACAACAAATACATTAAAAATTACCAAACTCACTGCTAGAGAAACATGCAATAGAGCCACAAGATACTGCTTATAATCTGTACAATTGACAAGATAGACTTTAAATGTTAATTCTCAATATTCACTAAAAAGCTACTCATGCATTATTTGTGAAGATGTAAATTAATATTAACATTAAGAAAGCAAAATGACAATATCTCAAAAATATTCATAGTCCTTAAGTCAATAATTCTACTTCTAATGAAATAAATCAGAGATAAGTTCACAGATGTATTTGCAAAGATGTTTATTGCAGTGTTATTTATAATAGTGAAAGGTAGCAATAATCAAAATGTCCAACGGGTAGAACAAAATAAATTGTGTTTTATAATTCATGAATTTGGTAGAATATTATGCAGCCATTATAATGATGCTTCCAAGACATATTTAAAGACTTCAAATTATTCATGATACAATGTTAAATGAAAATCCAAGACTCAAATTTATATTTGTATAATTTCTAAAATAAATAAACATTACAAACGGAAATAAACGAAAATATTGGCAAGCTTAAGTATAATTTTTATTTTTTTCTTTGTATTTTCCAAATATCCTACAATACTATACTCCTATACTCCTTTTACAGTTATAGAATTTCTTTAAATTTTTTAAAGATATGACTGTTTTATACACTGCAGTTCTTGGGGTAGCAATTAAGGGAACACAGCCAGGCAGAAGATAAACAGATATAGACAGCGATAGGTTGCTATTATAGATATATATTCATATATATCACAATGTCACAATAAACAGTTGCATTAAATCAAGTTTAAATAGCATTCATTCAAAGATTTACATTAATTTTCTGTTGTAAGGTAATGTGGTAGCTGCAGATGATCACTGCTTTTCCCTTATGAAGCGAGTTTTCATAAAACCTAATACTAATTTAGTTCTCCACTGACTTCTTCCCCACCATTCATTTTTTAGTTTATCTTTTAAAAATGAGATATAAGAGATACATAACATTTTGTAAGTATAAGGTATACAATGTGTTGATTTGATGCACTTATTCATTGCAATATGAGTCACCCTAGCTTAGCCAACACCTCTCTGATGTCACGTATCAATTACATTATCAATTTTATTTTGGGGGAGACAACATTTGCAACAACAGATGCAGTTTCTTAGCGACTTTCAAGTATATAACACAGTATCCTTGACTATAATCACAATGCTGTGCATTAGATCTCCAGAATATATTCATCTTCTAACTGCAAGTTTGACTAAAATCTCCCAATTACCCCAACCCACAGCCCCTGGAAACACCATTCTATCCTCTGTTTCTTTTTCTTCATCTTTTGATACTTCAAACTCTTTGCAAGCAAATCAGGTATAAATAAATACAAACACTACAGTCATCTTCATACAGACTTGTCCCTGAGCCTCACTGTAGTTTTCACTTTTTTTTTTTTTTAAGATTTTATTTGTTTATTCATGAGAGACACAGACAGGCAGAGACACAGGCAGAGGGAGAAGCAGGCTCCATGCAGGGAGCCTGATGCAGGACTCAGTCCCAGGACCCCAGGATCTGAGCCAAAGGCAGATGGTCAATCACTGAGCCTCTGAGGTGCACCTGTAATTTTCACCTTAAACAAAGTTTTGTTAGGCCACTTTTACCCCTCAGAACTGGCTCCTGCACGAAGATGCCAGCAGCGGACCTGGCAGGACAGAGTGCCTTGCCCTCATTGCCACTCTGTCCAGGCCTGCCTCTGGGGTTGCTTTCTCCCTAAAACATAACCAATCATGACCGCGGGGAACCCTTTGTAAACCATTGCCAGGAGGAGGAATTTCCCATGGAAGGAAATCACTAAATCTCTCCTTCCTGTGTTAGGGCCAGAGATTGTTGATATTATAGTAATTGTACAATTGATTATGCCATTTTATTAAATCAGTGACCTTTTTAAAAAGGATTTCACCAAGAAAAGAATGTAAAATACAGATTTAGATTTGTTGAAGCAAGTAGAAAGTACTCTCAGTGAATATAAATTACCATTCTAAAGGTACCTGGCAATAAATCATTCTAAATTGAAGACTTTCTTATCAGCAACTTATTTTTAACTGAGATTGCAACATAAACTCAAATAGTTCAGGTAATTAAGGCAAAATGAATCTTTTATTTATCAAGTTACCTCAATAAATTTGCCTCACCTTCTATTGTAACCCTGATCATTGCTGGCTTAGGGAACTGAGAAACGATTAGTATTATTCTTCCTAATGTTGTATTTTTCCTAGTTTTCACAATTCTCGGTTTTCACAATACCTGGTTAGAAAGGGCTACATGCTTTTTTTTACATCTGTATGTGAGTGTTTGCTTGAAATTCAAACATGTTAAGTATATTATTTATAACAGCACATAAGCAAAAGAGAATTTTAAAAAACTAATTGTAACACCAGAAATTTTCTCACACTGCTACACTTTAAGTTTTAACGAAAAAAAAAAAAAAGCAAAAACCTTTTCCAACATTCTGAATTAAACATGGTATCATTCTATATCTAAAAAGCTTTTTTATTATCATCCTTTTCTTTAAGAGAGTGGGAAATAAAATGTTTATTTCTATCGGCCGAATAACTATGAATTTATCACAAGGGATTTAGAAATCTGCCACAGAGCAGATTATTAAATTAATAATTTAATAAGTAATTAACATATAATTTCACACTTAATTTGTAATTTAACTCTAAACATTAAACTGTTTGGTAAGACCATAATCTCTGTTGTATTGAATATTATTTTCTTAAGCAGACTAAATTTTAAGTGTTATTTAGGGACCAAATAATTTATTTTCAGTTGTTTATGCCATTTACTCATGGAATAGGACATAATCTACAAGTGTTGATTTTGGAAGTGGGACTGAACTTTTAAACAATGGGAAGATGAAACCTCTGAAAATATTAACTCTATTACAGTTATGCTTATAGCTTTTGAGGACAACAGGGGTATTTATCGTCTTTTTTTTAAACAAGAGTATTTTGCATTGAACTTTTAACAAAAATAAATAAGTAACACTTACTATTATTCCCCTGATTTTAACTCCAGGATCTAAGAGGCAAAAGTGACCAACAAAAGTAGGTTGCTATGTTGCATTGACATCTGGTGGACTACAGCTGTTATTACAAGGCGGAAAAGGGCTCTCCTCTTAGAACAATGTTAAAGCTGGAAGACAATGTAAAGATCATCTCTATTCTAAGTCTGTAATTTCTCAGCTATTAAAACCGAGGCAAAAAGAAAGTACATTTGTCAGAAACATTTCATGACCTATGAAAATATGTGAGGTAAATACAGCAGCTGTCATGGTAAATAGAAATTCCATTTAAGGAACAGAAAACAAATACTAACACAAAATATATAAAGTATACAATATTTCTGCTTTTTTTGGCAGGAATATGGTGCTTTGTTACACTCTCTGTATATGTTTGAAATAGAAGGATTTTTTTAAGGGAATGCAAAAATTGTTGAGTTAAAAAAATATGTTGCTGTTCCTGTGGTGAAGACTTCTGTTTTTTTAAATTACCCCAATGTGAAAAAAGATGAGAGAAGGAACACTACCATTGTTTCTTAGCAGTCCTCTGATATGGTATTTCTTAAGGAGGAAATCACACTGAATCAGACACTTCCTTCTCAGATACTTTGTCTCTTAAAACAGTTCCTTCCTCAAAGAAACAAACATGGCATCACAGAAAAGAACAAACTTTTGTGTATTTGCTCATTGTCTCTCCCTGCTCACAGGACCTTTTTCTCCCTGGAATGCACAGCCTAGATGCCTGTGCTTCTCAGCTACACTCTCCTGTTAAAAGTGCAACTGAATAAATTATAAAGATCTGATTTACTTTGTTGAATGCTTCATCTACTGGGCAGCATCCCATCTAGCAATTAGAAAGGAGCTCTAAGGAGCTACCGAAAAAAAGGAAGGAAGGAAGGAAGGAAGGAAGGAAGGAAGGAAGGAAGGAAGGAAGAAGGAAGAAAAGGAGGGAGGGAGGGAGGGGCTTTTAAAGGTAGGACAAGAAGCCAAAAAAAAAAAAAAAAAGATTATTTCAGGCAAAAGGGTCTATGTGGTGGATTACATCATTGGTATTGACCAGAAAATTCCAGATTGGCCAGTTAAAAGACTACATTGCCAAGGAAGGTTGAAATTGCAATTAGGTTAGGTATTTGCTTCAGTTTGGTGAAGTGGGCTTAGCAGAAGTGACTCCATTTTGGGTCTGTTTCTTTTAAACTCCCCAGTGCTAATTGTTTCTTAGAAGCTCCTCCCAAGAGTCTTCCCTGTGCTCCTCTCTGTCCTTAGCTCCTGGCTTTTTCTCCCTACAGCACTCACATATCATATTGATTGTGTTTGTTTCTTTCCCTAGACTGTGAGCTCCTGCTCAGCCTGTACCATCTCTTTCTAGTGCCTAATAACTTCTGGCAAATAGTAGGTGCCCAATTACTGCCTGCCATTCGCACGTGTGTTCTGGTAGTACCTCCCGCCAGTCTTGCTAACTTTTACGATGTTTCCACCACCCGTTAGTAATTTCCCCTATCAAAATTATCCTTTGAAAGATTCGGTCTAGCAGAAAGCCTGTGTTTCTGAAGTAATAATTCTTTCAGTCAATTTTGTTGATCAAAAAGCAATGGAGTTTCCAAGGCTCCCTGCCCCACTTAGGAGTTCCATCTGGAGTGTGTCCAGGGAGTTCCTAGTTAAGCACAAGTTTGTTATCATCTGGCCCAGGGATCTGGGGAATTAACAAGTCATAGGAATTTTAAGTAAAGGAATTCTGGAAATTGAAATAACTGCATAATTTGTAGAACTGTCAGTTTCCTTAAAGTTTTTTGTAACATCTTGATTGAGATATGTCGCATACCATAAAATTCAAAAGCATTTTTGAATATATAATTTCATAAAGTATACAATATAATATTTTTAAATATATTCACAGACGTGTACACCATCTTTACAACCCAACTTTAGAACACTTTTATCATTGCCTTCCCCCACAAAAACACTATACTCATTAGCAATCACTCCCCATTTCCCTCTCCCCCCACCTTGGCCCTAGGAACCCATTAATCTCTTTTCTATCTCTATAGATTTTCCTACTCTGGACATTCCATACTTGGGCATACCTTGGAGATATTGTGGATTTGGTTCCAGACCACTACAATGAAGAGAATATTGCAATAAAGTGGGTCAAATGAGTGTTTTGATTTCCAGTACATTAAAAGTGATGTTTATACTATGCTGTAGTCTAAAAGTATTATGTCTAAAGAAACAATATACATACCTTAATTTTTTTAAAAAAAAAGCCTTATTGTTGGAAGATGGTAACAAGCATCTGAGTTTTCAGTGACTCATAATCTTTGTGCCAGTTAAGGTTCTTGCCTCCATGTTGACAGCTGCTGACTGAGCAGGGCAGTGGTTGCTGAAGGCTGAGGTGGCTGTGGTG
This sequence comes from Vulpes lagopus, assembly GCF_018345385.1. NCBI lineage: Eukaryota > Metazoa > Chordata > Mammalia > Carnivora > Canidae > Vulpes > Vulpes lagopus. The sequence continues at coordinate 86,795,014 of NC_054825.1, read as the reverse complement.
ATTAAAATCACACAACAGTGAAGTTGGTCACATCCATTGACCTTTCCTGTCACAAATTATTTCTCTGTAGCATGTGATACTGTTTCATAGCATTTTACCCTCAGTAGAGCTTGTTTTCAAAATGGGAGTCAATCCCCTCAAACCCTGCTACTGCTTTATCAGCTAGGTTTATATAATATTCTAAATCTTTTGTTGTTACTTCAACAATCTTCATGGTATCTTTATGAGGAGTAGATCTCATCTCAAGAAACTGTAAGAAGCAACTTTCCATTCATTCAAGTTTTATCAGGAGATCACAGGAACTCAGCACCATCTTCAGGCTTCACTTCTAATTTTAGTTCTCCTGCTATTTCCACATCTGTGGTTACTCTCTCCACTGAAGTCCTGAACCCTTCACAGTCATCCATGAGGGTTGGAACTCACTTCTTCCAAACTCCTGTTCATATTGATATTTTGACCTCTTCCTACAAATCACAAATGTTCTTAATGGCATTTACAATGGTGAATTCTTTCCAGAGGTTTTAAAATTTACCTTAGTCAGACCCATCAGAGGAATCACTACGTAGGGCAGTTTCAGCCTTACAAAATGTGTTTCTTAAATAATAAGACTTGAAAGTCAAAATGACTCCTTAGTCCCCAGGCTGTAGAATGGCTGTTGTGTTAGCAGGCATGAAAACAGCTCTATCTCATTATACATCTCCATCAGAGCTCTTGGGTGACCAGGCGCATTGTCAGTGAGCAGTAATATTTTGAAAGGAATCTTTTTTCCTGAGGGGCAGATCTCAACAGTGGACCTAAAATACTCAGTAAACCGTGTTGTAAACAGATGTGCTGTCATCCAGGCTTTGCTGTTTCATTTACAGAGCAGAGTTGATTTAGTGTCATTCTTAAGGGCCCTAGAATTTTCAGAATGGTGAATGAGCACCGGCTTCAACTTAAAGTCCCCAGCAGCTTTAGCCCTAACTAGAGAGGCAGCCTGACCCTTGAAGCTTTGAAGCTAGATACTGACTTCTCTCTAGCTATAAAATTCTAGATGGCAACTTCTTCCCATATAAAGCTGTTTCATTCATGTTGAAAATCTGTTGGGTGTTGCCACCCTCATGAATGACCATAGCTAGACCTTCTGGAGAACTTGCTGCAGCTTCTACATCAGCACTTGCTGCTTCACCTTGCACTTTACTGTTATGGAAACAGCTTCTCTCCTTAAATATGATGACAACCTCTGCTAGCTTCAGACTTCCTCTACAGTTTCTAATTCTTGCAGCCTTCATAGACTTGAAGACTAGCCTTGCTCTGGATTAGGCTTTGGCTCAAGGGAATGTTGTGTCCAGTTTGATCTTTTATCCAATCACTCAAACTTTCTCTGTTATCAGCAGTAAGGCTATTTGGCTTCCTTGTCATTCATATATTCAGTAGAGTAGCACTTTTAATTTCCTTCAGAAATTTCCCCTTTACATTTTCCACTTGGCTAATTGTCACAAAAGGCCTAGCTTTTAGCCTGTCTCAGCTTTTGATGTGCCTTCCCCACTAAGCTTGATCATTTCTAGCTTTTGATTTAAAGTGAAAGACTTGTGACTCTTCACATGAATGCCAAGAGGCCATTGTAGGCTTATTAATTGGCCTAACTTCAAGGTTGTTGTGTCTCGGGAATAAAGGGGCCCAAGGAGAGGGAGACACAAAGATATGGCCAGTTGGTAGAATAATTAGAACACGTTATGACTTATCAAGTAGGTTTTTGATCACAGGCATGGTTAGTGGCATCCGCAAACAATTAATTATAAGAGCAGCACCAAAGATCACTGATCATAGATCACCATAACAAATATAAAAATAATGCAAAAGTTTGAAATATTGCAAGAGTTGCTGAAATGTGACATAGAGACGCAAAGTGAGCAAATGCTATTGAAAAATAGCACCAGGGGATCCCTGGGTGGCTCAGCGGTTTGGCGCCTGCCTTTGGCCCAGGGCGTGATCCTGGAGTCCTGGGATCGAGTCCCTCATTGGGCTCCCGGCATGGAGCCTGCTTCTCCCTCTACCTGTGTTTCTGCCTCTCTCTCTCTCTCTCTCTCTCTCTCTCTCATGAATAAACATAAATTTTAAAAATATATTAAAAAAAAGAAAAATGGCACCAATATTCTTGCTTAATGCAAGGTTCCCATAAACTTTCAATTTGTAAAAGACATATCTGCAATGCTTAATAAAGCAAAGTGCAATAAAGTGAGGTATTCCTATAAATGCTAATCACATAATAGGTAGTCTTTTGTGGCCAGTTTCTTTTGTTTAACATGATTTCAAGGTTTATCCACCATGTAGCATGTATCAGTACTGTATTCCTTTTGTTTCCAGATACTATTCCATTTGTATAGACACACCACATTTTATTTATTTATCCATGAATCCATCAGTTGATAAACATTTAGGCCATTTCCAATTTGCGCTATTATAAATAATGCTGCTATGAACATCAGTAGACAAAACTTTATGTGGACATATGTTTCCATTTCTCCTAGATATTCATGGCTAAGAGCGGAATTTCTGGATAATATGGTAAGTCCATGTTTAACTTCATGAGGAACTGCCAAACTTTTCCAAAGTGGCTGCATTATCTTATAATTCCACCAGTAATGTAGGAGTTTTCCAATTTCCCCACATCTTATCTTTTTCTTAAAGCCATCCTAGTAGATGTGGTTTTAATTTATTTCCCTAATGATTAATAATATTGAGCATCTTTTCATGTGTTTCTTAGCCATTTATATATCTTCTTTAAAAATATCTATTCAACTGCTTAGACCTTTTTTAATTGGGCTGTCTTTTTACTGTTGAGTTATTAAAGTTCTTTGTATATTCTAGGTAAAGTCTTTTATCAGCCATATTACTTAAAAATATTTTCTCAGTTCTGTAGACTGTCTTCCCTTTTTGATGGTATCACTTGCAGCACGAAATTTTTAAATTCCAATATAACACAGTTTATTTTTTCCTTTGTTGCTGTGCTTGTTGTGTCATACTTAGGAAATCACTGATTAAATCAGTTGCAAAGATTTCATCCTATATTTTAAGATTTGTATAGTTTTAGTGCTTTCATTTAGGTCTGTGGACTATTTTGAGTTAATTTTTGTATATGACATGAAATAGAAGTCCAAGTCCATTCTTTTGCATGTAGATATCTAGCTGTCTCTGCACCATTTTTGGAAAGACTATTCTTTCCCACATTGAATTGTCTTGACACTCTTGTCTAAAATCAATTGATCATAGATGTGTAGGTTTATTTTTGGACTCTCAGTTGTATTGCATTGGTCTATATGTCTTTCCTCAGAGTAACACAACACTGTCTTGATTACTGTAGCTTTGAAGTCAGTTTTGAAGAAAGTGTGAGTCCTCCAATATTGTTCTTTCTCAAGATTGTTTTGGCTATTCTGGACTTCTTGCATTTCCATGCGAATTTTACAACCATATGTTTTGTTCTTCTGGAAATTTGTGATTTATGTGGTTTTTTAGTTACAACTTTCAAGTTTTTAATTTTTTTTGACATGATTTCCTTTTCTTCATATATTTTCTGTCTTTTAAGATTTAGAAAAAAAGTCTCCCAGGTAACTAATTTGGTTTTCAACAGTGACTATCTCATCTTTTAATTTTTTATTTAAAAACTTTTAGTTCCATAAAGAGGTGTGTGTGTTATGACTAAATCTTTTTATGTCCTCTTATTACTATTTTATTTAGCAATAGCTTTACTGAGATATAACTCACATAGCATAAAATTCATCCTGTTAGAATGTAAAATTCAGTGGTTTTAGTAGATTCACAGAGTTATGAAACCATCTAACTCCAGAATGTCTAATTTCAGAGCATTTCTATGACCACCAAAAGAAAGCCTGTACTCATTAGTTCTTGACAATTTTTTGACAAGCCTCATTTCTGAAAACTTCTTCTTTTTTCATGTTAGTAAAACCACCATTTTGCCTTGAGCTATATGCTTATTCAAAACTGAAGTGTATTTAGATAACTTGTTATGATTCATCTTGTCTCGAGAAATCTTAAAACTTTTTCAGGGAAGTGGTCAATTGTTTCATAGAACTAAAAAGTCTTTGCTTCTCATCATTTGAAACACAAGGCTTTCCTTTTTTCTAAGATTGACAGGCTACATGGCAAACTTGTAATGGTAGCTCTATATTTAAGCATTTAAATTTATGAACTGACTTCTTGGGTCTGAATTCCTTTTTGCTTATGTCTTCCTTTTACACAAGAATTGCATTAATACTCTTAACTCTAGGAAACATACAGGGTTGCTGGAGGGGAGGGGGTTGGGGAATAGGGTAACTGGGTGATGGGCATTAAGGAGGGCATGTAATGTGATGAACACTGGGTATTATATGCAACTGATGAATCACTAAATTCAACCCCTGAAACTAAAATTGTATGTTGACTTAATTGAATTTAAAAACAAAAAAAAATTTAAAGAATTACATTAATAAATGATTTCCATGAGAATTGTTAGAAAAACTAATAAAAGTAATTTAAGCAAAGAGTATCTGTACTCAATTCTTTATCAGTAATGAATAAGCTTCCCACCCATTCCATTTGAAAACACTATTCTGAACTTGGCTGTAAAAGCTTCCTGAGTTACATCAGTGGAAGTTTTGCCAAGAACAAACAAAACAATTAAGTTCAAAACCAGAGAATGTCCCACTTTCCAATTATTTTCAAAACAATCAGAAAAAGTCTGAATTCATCATCACATAGAAGAACTATAGCAAAATCTCAGGTTTTGAAGTTAAACAGTCCTGAGTTAGAATTCCACTAAGTAGCCTCTTTACCTTGGACAGCACATAAGAACAGACCTATAGTTTGTGAGTCTCAGCTTCCTCATCTATGCTTGTAACCTGATTTCATCCAGCCCTCACCAGCTGGACATGCAGATGAGGTCATATTAACAGTAATGATACATACTTCCTTGGCAACTGTTCCCTCCAGCTCATGCAGGATTTCTGCTTCCCTATGAAGTTCATCTTCCTTGTGTGCTTCACATGTGCTTACTTGCAAAAAAAATTAGTTCCACTCATACATCAAGAACACCGTCCCTACTCCACTTTGTGCTGTGGGCCCAGACTGTTCTCACACTCCCTTAGGTCCTGAACAGCCCCTCCTGATGCTTCACTAGTGAAGACAGTTGTACCTATCAGGTCGAGGATTGCCAGGTACTTAAAATTATCCTGGTACTTGACTCTCAAAATCTCTACCCTGATCTAAGTTTCTATCTTGTTCAAAGGGCAGGAAGTCTATGCAAACCATCTCTAGAGATGCGGATTTCCAACCCCAAGGTGTATAAAAATAACCTGGTGAATTGTTGAAAATGTACACTCTTGAACCCCCCTCAGGTCTCTCAGCTGAATTTCTGTGTTGAAGGTCCAAAGGCTACCTGGAAAATACCTTTCTTGTGTATTTATTGCTGAAGTGAAGAATGTCAATCCTTTGAAGTACAACATGTTCTCAAAGCCATTTCTGCCCCTTCCCTCTTATAGCAGGGTGCTGCCCACACTCCAGCTCAGCTTGTAAAGGCTCAGTCTGTAACCAGTAGCCCACCTACCTCAGGCTTTCAATTTATTAGCCATGATGTCCTCAGGTAGTGAATAGTTTGAGATGTAAATCGGTCTTGGATGATCATAATTTTTTTCTCTTTTTTCTCTTCCTATATTTCCTAGACCCCTCTATTCACTCATTCCCTTGTAGCAGAAAACTAGCAGTGATCAGAGACTCTTTTCTCTTTCTTAATCCCAATATACAGTTGTACACTGTAGTCTATCTAATACTCCTTTTGAGTCCCCTTGAAATCTGTCTCTACTCCCCACTGCCACTTCAGCAACTGCTTTGTTCAGACAGTACCATCTCTTGTCCAGACTATTATAAAGCCAACCCTCCATTCTTCTCTCTGCCTTTAGTCTTTTCTTTACAGTCGAAATCCAACCTCTAGCTAGAGTGATCCATCAAAAATGCAAATCTGTCACCTCATTTTCACTATCCCTTAAAGCAGTCATCCCCTTATACTGCATACAAAATCCATATATATGTAATATATATATTTATATATTATACTTACACATATATAAATATTATATATTTATATATATATGTATTTTAATATTTTTTATTTATTTGAGAGAGAGAGAGAGTAAGAGAGAACAGAACACAAGCCAGGAAAAGGAGAGGGAGAGGGAGAAGGAGGAGCAGACTTCCTGCTGAGCAAGGAGGCTGATGTGGGACTCGATCCCAGGACCTTAGGATCATGACCTGAGCCAAAGACAGACACTTAACTGACTCTGCCACCCAGGCACCCCCAATATACTTTTTAAAGGTTATTTATTAATTTATTTATTTGAGAGAGAGAGAGAGAGCACAAGTGTGTGGGGGGGGAAGGAGCAGAGAGGAAAGAAGAAGCAGACTCCCCACTGAGCAGGGAACCCAACGTAGGGTTCAAACCTAGGACCATGAGATCATGACCTGAGCCAAAGGTAGACCCTTAACCAACTGAGCCACCCAGGTACCCTCCTCAAAATCCCCAAATATTAAACTTTTAAAAATGGAGCTGCTCAGTTGAAGGAGATACATAAGATGGGTTGATGGGAAAAGGAGGAGCAGGCCTCCATGTACCCCTTCTGCCTTCCTGGATCTGCCCCACTTCTGCCAATATCTTGGCAGCAGCTCTGAGTAACCTCCACAGAACCACTGGTCTCCATGAAACACAATTTGAAAAACACATCTCTAAAGATAAACTTATAATTTCCTGTGTAGCAAAATAAGGCCTCCAGTAATCTGATCCCCACTCACCTACCAGACCTATCTCCTCCCATTATTCTCTGAGATACCCTATGCTCTGCAGTTGTGCTGATAATATGGTAATCACTAGTCACATATGACTCTTTAAGTTCAGGTTAAGTAAAATTAAATTAAAGTAATAATTTAGTCCTGCTGTCAATTAGCCACATCTCAAGTGCTCAAGAGGCACATGTGGCCAGTGGCACCCATGATGGACATCACAGATATAGAACATCTCCACCATTGCAGAAACATGGATTGGACAGTGCTGCTTTAGGGATACAAAACAAATTTCAGTTCCCTAAGCCACACACATTTTTTTCAAAGTCTAGCACATTTGTACATGTTGTCCTATCTAACATCCCCTCTTTCGTCTATTTGGTAAATTCCACACATTTTCATCAAGATTCTACCTAAAGAAGCTTCCCCTAAGGAATCTATCCTACATTTCTATTTCTTGTCTCATTCAGGGGCAGCTTAACACTGTTTTCTCACTGATCTTTCTTTACTCTGAAATTCTTTTAATATAACACTGTCACATGGCTTTGTAATTATTTGCTTGAGCTATGTATATTTTATATTAGACCATGAATGGTGCTGTTTTAACTAATCTTTGTAACCAAAGCAATCAACTGAATGAATGAATTGATATAGGATGGAGAATAATTAGATTGCTCTATGCACACCTGGGTGAAAAATTGTGGGTGTGGTGGGCAGCATAATGCTCCTCCCCGACTAAGAAAAATCCACATCCTGATGTCAGAATCTGTAAATATGTTACACGGCAAAAGGAATTTTGCAGATGTTGATAAAATTAAGGACCTTGAGATAGGGAGATTAGTATGGATTATTCAGGTGGGCCAATATAATCATGATGTAATCCTTAAAAGTAGAAGAGGGTGGGAGAAGAGATCAGAGTAATACAATGTGAAGATTCACTCTGCATTTGCTGCTTTTAAAAGAGGAAGAAGGTCATGCACCAAGGACTATGAGTGGCTGGTAGAAGCTGGAAAGGCAAGGCAACTAATTCTCCCCTAGTGTCTCCAGAAAGGAACAAGGCCTGCCTATACCCATTGCTTTTAATCCATTGAAACCCATTTTAGACTTTGGACCTCCAGAACTATAACACTGTTTTTTAAGCCAATATGTTTGTAGTAATTTGTTAGAACAACAGAAGGAAATGAATCCAGTGGAGTTAGAAGGGAAGAGTGTTAGTCCAGAAAGAAAACATGTTTCACTGGGGGACTTCTCAGCCTCAGGACCGTGGAGACCCTGGAGAGAAAAGGTCCACCGCAGCAAAGAAAGAACATCACTGACTCCAAAGCAGAGAGGATATGTCCTGGACTCTAGTGTTTTTGTTTTTTTTTTTTAAATTGGAGCTCAATTTGCCAACATGTAGCATATCACCCAGTGCTCATCCCGTCAAGTGTCCCCCTCAGTGCCCGCCACCCAGTCACCCCAGCCCCCCGCCCACCTTCCCTTCCACTACCCCTTGTTCATTTCCCAGAGTTAGGAGTCTCTCATGCTCTGTCACCCTCTCTGATATTTTGACTCCTTTCCCCTTTATTCCCTTTCACTATTTTTTATATTCCCCAAATGAATGAGACCATATAATGTTCGTCTTTCTCCGATTGACTTATTTCATTCAGCATAATACCTTCTAGTTCTATCCACGTCGAAGCAAATGGTGGGTATTTGTCGTTCCTAATGGCTGAGTAATATTCCATTGTATACATAGACCACAGCTCCTGTATCCATTCATCTTTCGATGGACACCGAGTCTCCTTCTACAGTTTGGCCATAGTTTGGCTACTATAAACATGGGGGTGCAGGTGTCCCGGCGTTTCATTGCATCTGTATCTTTGAGGTAAATCCCCAGCAGTGCAATTGCTGGGTCGTAGGGCAGGTCTATTTTTAACTCTTTAAGGAACCTCCACACAGTTTTCCAGAGTGGCTGCACCAGTTCACATTCCCACCAACAGTGCAAGAGGGTTCCCCTTTCTCCACATCCTCTCTAACATTTGTGGTTTCCTGTCTTGTTAATTTTTGCCATTCTCACTGGTGTGAGGTGGTATCTCATTGTGGTTTTGATTTGTATTTCCCTGATGGCAAGTGATGCAGAGCATTTTCTCATGTACTTGTTGGCCATGTCTATGTCTTCCTCTGTGAAATTTCTTTTTTTTTTTTCTCTGTGAAATTTCTGTTCATGTCTTTTGCCTGGGCTCTAGTTTTTGTCTGAGGAGCAGAGTCAGCTGTGAGGAGGGGTTTTGGTTTTTTGTTTTTTTTTTAAAGATTTTAATTTATTTATTCATGAGAGAACAGAGAAAGGCAGAGACATAGACAGAGGGAGAAGCAGGCTCCATGTGGGGAGCCCGATGCGGAACTGGATCCCAGGACCCGGGGATCACACCCTGAGCCAAAGGCAGATGCTCGACCACTGAGCCACCCAGGTGCCTCTATAAGAAGGGTTTTAACGGGAACTCAGAGTTGAGTGATTTAGTACTGGCACTGATAGGCCTGACAGTGATAACAGCTAGTCTAGCCTTTATCTTCATTGAGAGTCTAGAAAATGACAAAAATTTTTAAATGCCTGTGGCTTTTTTAGTTTATAACTGAAAGTTTAAATATTTTCATCTTTTTCACCTATATTTCACCAAATACTTTTTAAAAGCCCACAAGTGTCTAGCCCATTGCATATATTAAATAAATATTTACAGAATGACATATAAAAGACACTGTATAGCTTCACAAGTACAGTGGAAATTTTATTTTATACAGTGTAAACAGAGTAAGTTGCGTTTTAACTATATCTACACATGCAATGGAGAACCTTCTGCTCAGAGAAACTATAAATATTTACTATCTATTTCACAATCAGAGTTTCAATATGAATTGAATAGTTTTCAGTGATTTTATTTCATTTTTGAAAAAGCACTTATCTAACAAATATCTTTATTCCAGGAAGTATTCCTTTGGACACAGGAATGAAAAACCTGGTCGTAGTCTAGCAGTGAAGACAAGGCTATAAAGTATTGGCAGTATCTTGAAGTATTTTTTTTTAAATTTTTTCTAAGATATTATTTATTTATTCATGAGAGACACACAGGAGAGGCAGAAACATAGGCAGAGAGAGAATCAGGCTCCCTGTGGGGACCCTGATGCAGGACTCAAGTTCAGGGTTGCAGGATCATGACCTGGGCCAAAGGCAAATGCTCAACCCCTGAGCCCACCCAGGCATCCCTATCTTGAAGTATGGAGGGCATGATGGTCACCATGTCATGTCTACACTTGGGGAGAGGTTCATAAAAGGAGGTAATGATTAAACCACATCTTGAAGGATAAGAAAGTATCCACCAGGCAAAGAAGATGGGAAGGAGGTGACTCTGGGAATATGAAGGAGGGTGGCATTGCAGGCAGATATTAACCTGAGCCATGAATCTGGGCATGGCTAACGCAAAAAACTGCAGTCACTCCACTCTGCAGAGTGAGTATGAATGCAGGGAGACAAGGAGGTGCGGAGAATGCCCTAAAAGGAAGGCAGAGGTTAATGAGACATAGCTAGATAGGTAAAATCTCCAGAAGGTGGTTATCAGTTTATTTAGGGAGATTAAGGAAAAGGTTTTCTGTCTGAGTAACAGGAGCATAGGGATGCCACTGAGATAGGAGAGCTTAATTATAGACATGTTTAGCCACAGAGAGGTTGATGCCTGTGCATACCACTGGCAGTCAGATAGCCCTGTTGGAAGCTCAGCAGAGAGCCCTGAATTACAACTATTGACTGGGGAGGTGCCAATAAAAAGGCATTGTTGAAATTATATGCTGTATAATAACTTCTACTAGTTATTACTTCCTAAGTACCAGAAACTATGAGGAAACTTTTATGTTCATTGAGTTTAATCTCTGTAGCAATCATGTGCCATGCATGCTGCTATCACATTTTACAGCTAAGAAAACTAATGTTTAGAGCATTTGAATAATTTATCCAAGTCACAATGCTTGCAAATGATAGAGCTGGAATTCGAGACTGGAAGTGTATTCACTTTGATATTAGACAACATTCTTTATTATGATAAATCATCATTATTATTACCATTTTAAAAGTATACATTCTTTGTTTTTTAAATTCATCCAAAATGCAAATTTCAAATTAAGAAATTAAACATTGGAAGTAAATTATCCAGAGAGCATGGACAATGAAAATCGTAATGGACCACGATAGTAACTGAAGAATAAAATAATGAAGAGGAAGAAGATGAGCTTACAAAAGATTCTGAGAATGAACAGTTAGAGACACAAGAGATGAACAGAGACATACCTCCAAGTCTGATACCCTTCTAAATTTACTCCATTAAAAAAACCAAAGTTAAAATTATATTAGACTATGTGAGGTAAAGATTTCAACAGCTCACTTGAATTTGTTTTTTCTTTGAGATTATTCACGCATTGTGCAATTAAATCACAATGAAAGGATTTGAATACCATGGAAAAGGACAAGATAAGATGAAAGAAAGAAAATCCTGGGGATGTAATATACAAAACGGTTACTATAGTTAATATTTTATTGTATATTTTTGAATGTTGTTAAGAGAGTATATCTTAAAAGTTCTCATCACAAGAAAAAAATTTAAACTGTGTAATGATGGATATTATCTAGACTTACTGTGGTGATTATTTAGCAATATATACAAATATAAATCATTATATTGTCCACTTGAAACTAATATAGTGTTCTATATCAATTATATCTCAATTTAAGGAAAAAACTGATCTTGCACCAATGCAAATGCCATCTTAGATAATTGACAGTAGAGTTTTCAAAGGCAGATTTCAACATACATCTTTTGTACATGCTGCACTCAAAACATCATCTCTAGGGGCACCTGAATGGCTCAGTCAGTAGTTGAGCATCTGCCTTTGGCTCAGGTTGGGTTCCCGGACCAATCCAATTCTGCTTCGCACTCCCATGAAGAGCCTGCTTCTCCCTCTGCTTATGTCTCTGCCTCTCTCTGTGTGTCTCTCACGAATAAATAAATAAAATATTTTAAAAAAAAAAACAAACCCAAAAACTTCATCACTAAATTTTCTTTAATCCCGCCATCTGAAAGTCTTTTCTCTCCTAAACAATGTCTGATCTCCAAAACTGTATGTGTAACTCCCAGCTATGTATTGCATTTCTTTTTTCCCTTACTATAGAGTAAACTAAGTCAGAGAATATTTTTCATAGGTTCTTTAAGCTTGCCATAGTGCCTATCACAAAGCATCTAGTAGGTGTTCAATAAATATGAGTTCATTTATTCATTCATTCAACAAATAGATGTTAAAGTGCCTTTCCCATGTGGAGCACTACATAGAACAGCAGGAATACAACTGCAGATCAAATATACGTGAATCCCACCCTCATGGAATTTTCAGGTCATTGCCAGCACAGACATTATTCAAACATCAGAGGTGCAAATATAATTAGAGTGTGAGTTGTAATTAAAAGGCAAGATATGGTGTTATGCGAATAAAAGACATGTTCACATCCTAAGTGTACTACTTAATAACTTGTGTTACCTTGGGCAAATGACTTAACCTTTAGGATCCATATTTCCTGAATATAATAATATCTACCCTGCATAGTTATAAGGAAATAAAGAGCACCTGACACAAAATTGTTAGTACAACGAAAATCTACTATTTTAATACTGTGGTGGTTCTTGTGTCCTCTTTTTAAAGGAAATTATAAAGCAGTGCACAAGAGACTCAAGAAAAATGAAACTTTTTCAGAGTTTTTCCAAAGATGGTAACAATTTTTCTTCCGAAGACACTAACTAGTCATTAGTGTCACTAACAAACACACCTTGTTAGGCAGGAAATTGTACTTAGTATTTGCCCTTTTACTGAGAGACCATCAAACTCGAAAATTCGGGAGGCTTTTTTCTCATCAAGCAAGGGATAAAAAGAGATAAAGATTACTATCAATAGGGAATTCACATCTGCAATTTAATAAATTTGTTTGTTTTAACCTTCATTCTAAGAGGCGTTGTCATTAAGATTAAGTAAACAGAATTCAGGAAGTAAATCCACCAACATTACAGGCTGTGAGACTGCTCACTTCAAAGAATTTTGCTATTAATTCAATGCAGTTTTAGAAAAATTGCATAAGAGAAATAATTTTCCTCAATGTTTTATCCACATAGCCTCTAGTCCTGAAATTCCGTGCAAGTATAAACCCTCTGTCTTTTCTGAATAATTGACACTCTAGGGCTATGGCTTCTGTGATAGATAAAATCAGATTTTTGAAGACAGTCTTTGTTCACTACCAAAAAAAAGTGGTTAGTTATTTTAAATTTTTAAATTGAAATATTTAAACCAAAGATTTTCATTTCTTCATTTCATTGCTTTACTAAAGTTTTAAAAATATCATATTGTTCATCGCACCTCCATTTCTAGCCAAATGGCGTAAGTTACCTATTATAGAAGAGGAAAAATAATTTTCCCTCTACCCTCCTAAGTTCTTGGCTGAGACATTCCTGTAGTAAAAGACAGATTAATAGAGGAAAAACAAACAGAAGTTTAAAAACATGTATACAAGGAAAAAAAACTGAGTAATTCCCCTAAATGTCCCAAACCATCATCACCTTATACTGTCTCCAGCTAGAGACAAAAGAAGATTGGGTGGGAAATGAGCCGGGACCAAGTAATGGGAGATTGTCAGGAAAAGTTCAATAAACAAGTGTATGGTTGTCAGGCAGATTTAAGTCTCTACCTTGTCATTAATAAGACTTTCTAGACTTGTTAATCATCTGTCCTCCTCCTGGTGCAGAGAGTAAGACACTCTTACAAATGGAGATTTCCCTTATAAATGCAAATTTCTCTTATAGAAAGGTAACTTGCACTTGATTTTCAGAACTTCCCTTGTTTCTGCTTTTGCTTAAAAATAATAATAAGATATTAGGATAATCCTTATCCCAAAGAGGTGCATTGGGGGGTGGCATATTCTGCTCTCTTTCACTATATAGAAGAAAAAAATCCCAGTGCAAAACAATTACATTGAAAACATCCTTTTAGGGGTGCCTGGGTCAGTTAAGCATCTGCCTTCAGTTCAGGTCATGATCTCAGGGTCTCGGTATCAAGCCCCGCATCAGGCTCCTGCTCAGCATGGAGTCTGCTTCTCCCTGTCTCTGCCCCTCCCCCAACTCGTGCTTTTTCTTTCTCTTTCAAATAAATAAATACAGTCTTTTTAAAACAACAAAACAAAACAAAAAGCCCATCTTTTTAAATGAATGGTTGGACACGTGGGATAGTAAGAATCCCTCGAGCCCCCAAACAACAGAGTTAACGTGGTATTTATGCTAAGAGTATATCGCTAATCCTGGTGGCCTAGGGAATGTAATCTGGGGTTCAAATTAATCAGATTGAAGACCCGCGCATAAAGCATAAAGGGAGGCTAACAAGGGGGCAAAAAAATTCTGCAGAGCTAGGTGCTAGGGCTAGTTGCCAATTATAGCTGTGGAGCAGGAAGGGGAAAAAAAAAAAGAAAAGAAAGAGAGGGAGGAAGGAAGGAAGAGTAAGAATTTAAAGATATAGGAAAAGAAAGAGAGAGAATGTAAGGAGAAACACAAGATGAAGAGAAATGAAGGGAGAAAAGAAGGGATAGGAAAAAAAGAGGAAAGAGTCTCTTCAGAAAATTCCTACCCTAAACTGATGCTTACATGAGTTTTGAGAATTAAAATTCAAATAATCTATGTTTCTGGTAATCCAACCTGAAAATTTAGTTAAAAATCTCTAGGTTGGTAGAATACTTAGGTTCTTAGCAGAACTAAGGATATATATGCTCTTAGAGAACGTACTTTAAATCCAGACATGAAGGAATTCCCACAAAAAAATTTCCAGTGAGCATGATTGGACAGGCACTATCTCAGGCCATCAAGAGACCAAGCTATAATACACAAGAGTCAGAAGGAATAACAAACTGCAGATAAGACACAGAATGTCTGCTAATAATGGTATTATTGAATACAGGATATCAAATAGGTATGTTCAGTATGTTTTAAGGAAATAATAGAGGGAATTGAAATTGAGATGAAGAAATAAGAGGCTATGAAAATGACCAAGCAGATTTGAAAATAACCAAATAGAAAATGTAAACTGTAAAAGATAATATCTGGAACACCTGGATGGTTCAGCCGTTAAGCATCTGCCTTTGGCTCAGGGCATGATCCTGGGGTCCCCGGATCAAGTTCCACATTGGGCTCCCTGCATGGACCCTGTTTCTCCCTCTCCCTCTGCCTGTGTCTCTACTTCTCTCACTCTGTGTCTCTCATGAATAAGTAAATAAGTAAATAAGTAAGTAAGTAAATAAATAAATAATCTTTAAAAAACGAAAACAAAAAAGTAAAAGGTAATATCTTAAGTTAGAAACTCAATACTGAACTGAACACATTGACTGAACACATTAGACACAGAAAAACAGACTACCTGAACACAGCTAGAAAATGATGGGGTGGAAATTAAGAGAATTTGACAGTTTCAGGTCATAGATGAGAAAATATAAAGTATATTAAACTGAATTGACTGAACACATTAGACACAGAAAAACAGACTACCTGAACACAGCTAGAAAATGATGGGGTGGAAATTAAAAGAGAATTTGACAGTTTCAGGTCATAGATGAGAAAATATAAAGTATATTAAATCAGTTTTTCAGAATGAGGCAATAGGATTAAGTGGAAAAAATTTGAAGAGATACTGGCTAAGAAATCTTTGGAATTGATAGAAAACAATTCTCAGATTCAGAGACTCCAGGAAATTTCCAGCAAGATAAATAAAAAGAAAACTACATCTATTGAAAATGTATTGAAACAAAAGAACATCCAAAACAACCAAAAGTAGCCCTCCCAAAAGAGATTTACTTCCATCTTAAAAGAGCTAAAAAAAATTTTATACTCAGTTAAACTATCTTTCAAGAACAAGAGCAAAATAATAACACAGACAAGTAAAGAAGGGCTTTACTAATAACAGAACTTTACTAAGAACTTCTGAAGTATATTCTTTCAGAAGAGGGAAAATGATCCTGTTGCTAGGTGAACTGGGAAGACCTTGGGCCCTGAGGCCTGGACCTAGCTGGTCCCTAACATGTTGACAAAGGTTCTTGGTCTCATCATGAGAAAGAATTCAAGGAAGGACTGATGTGACAAAGCATACAAGTGAGAGATTTCATTAAAGGAAAAGTAATGTAGTTTTTTGGAGTAGTGTCATTGGGATTTGGAGCTGATGGTCAAGAAAGAATTCTTGGGACATCTTTGGTGCAAAAAAAGGTGGTTTTTATTAAAGCATGGGGACAGGACCCATGGGCAGAAAGAGTTGCTGCCGAGGCTGCCTGCTGCCTCCTGCTGCCTCCTGCTGCCCCAGGATTGTGAGGAACAACTGATTATATACCTCAGGGTTGGGGGAAGTAAAGATAGGGGAAGTTCCAAAAGGACTTTCATATGCTAAAGAAGACTCACAGGATGCTGGAGGAATGTTATAATCTGCCTATTTCAAGTATATGTCAATAGGCTTCAGGTTAAAAGGATATTTAA
This sequence comes from Vulpes lagopus, assembly GCF_018345385.1. NCBI lineage: Eukaryota > Metazoa > Chordata > Mammalia > Carnivora > Canidae > Vulpes > Vulpes lagopus. The sequence goes on along the minus strand of NC_054825.1, from coordinate 86,778,641 downwards.
TTTTATCTACATTTCCTTCTGCCTTTGTATCCCACATCAAAAGTACATTCCAGAGATGTGAGAGTGGGCGAGTTAAGGAAAGAGAGCTGTGGCCCTGGGGTTTGGGTTTCTATCTTTTATTGATGGTTGTTAACTACGGAGTGGAGTGTTCATTACTCTGGGCGGGGATTTCTTAGAAGCAGGGTTGTGTGCCTTTTCTTCCCTGTTTGATGAGGGATTTCCTGTTAGGGCACATACCACACTCCCCCCCCCCCCCACCCCTGTGTTGGGTTTGTCTGTTTTGATTTAGTTTTCTGTGGAGTGCTGCCAGGGTAGGCCTCTGACTTTCCCACTAGCTGTCCATGACTCCCTTGTTTTTGGCCTCCAGGTACTCTGTTAGAACCTAACTAACTTCAGTTCTAGAAGAAAGATCTCAGATGGATGATGGAATGGTGAGTGAAGAATATAATAGACATGTAGCTAAGTGTAGAGACTCATTGATTACATAAAATAATAATATCAACAATGTCTAATTTTGCAAGTATAAAAATAAGACAGACCCAAAATGCTGCACAAAGTAGCCTTAAAGTTGGGAAAGCAGTAATCAGGGGTTAAGCATTTTAAGATGCTGGTGTTTAAAGGAAAGGTAAAGGTCTAATCTAAGTTGAGATTTGTTAAATATAAATGTTAAAATTTCTGGTCTAGCTACTAAACATATAACAATAGAACATATAAAAAAGAAACTGTCTCAAACTGGAGATTGTATTTTTGAACAAACAAGGGGATGATGAACACAGAGTTGGTTGGGTCCTTAAAGGAAACAGAAGACACACTCAAATTAATTTGAGGGGAAATTACTAATGGGATTACTTACAAGGTAGGGGTAGTATGTAGAAAAAAGTTAATTCAGTGTCCCATTGGCCAAAACCAGCTGGCGAAGGCAATGGAGACAAGGTTGAGGCCATGCAAGTCAGAGCAGAGCACGTGGGGCAGAGTGAACCAAGGAGGTCAAGGTGAAAGGCAAACTGAAGATATCTACACAATAAGGCTTATTTCATTCTCATCTAAATATCCCACCCATCTGGCTATTGAAACCAAGTTTCCCTTTAATATCCAAGTCAAAAATACTTGAGTCCCCAGCATGCTTGGTTGCAAAATCCAGTCTTTATCTAGCTTCCAAGCAAAAGGATTCTCAGAATTTCCAGGCAAACTTGCATGTGCCATAGATCATCCTTATTTATGCCTTGACAACTCAAGCAAATCCCTAGCTCTAGAGTGTAGCTCGTCCCTCCTGCAGATCCTCTCTTGTCAATTTATAAGAATAAATCACCTCTGGGGACACCTGGGTGGCTCAGCGGTTGAGTGCCTGCCTTCTGCGCAGGGCATTATTCTGGAGTCCGGGGATCGAGTCCCACATCGGGCTCCCTGCATGGAGCCTGCTTTGTTCTCTGCCTATGTCTCTGCTTCTCTCTGTGTGTCTCTCAAGAATAAATTTTAAAAATATTTTTAAAAAATAAATAAAAATTAAAAGAATAACTGATCCCTGGAATCTTTGCCTTAGGGAAACGGAGAAGCATAATAATACTGCAAAAACATAGGTTAGGGTCTCAGACTTCAAGATCAAATGGGCCTAGGTTTGAGTGCTGTGAACAAGTTGTTTAAGTTGGCCTTTGTTTCCTCATTTATATAAGGGGGATTATAATATCGATTTAGCAAGTTTGCAGTGAGAATTAAACCAACTAAAGCATTCACCTAAGGTATACAATGTACTCTGAATCTCTTGCTAGATTATTAATCCCTTGCAGCACAGACTTCTAAAAGGGTGCAGAAACCTTAATTCCACAGGACCATTTCTCATGTCAACATTCAAGAACACCAAAGACAACAATATTGTTACATTAGTAAAGGCAATTTTATAAAGAGTTACACTAATTCAGACCAAATAATTTAAATTATAGTGATCTAATTGGATAAAGGGCTAGGAGTGAAATCTTACAAAGTATAAATGGTTAATATTTTATTTAAAAAGATGTGTTCTCACACATCAAGTACCTGAGTGGCACTTTTTTTTTTTAAGATTTATTTATTTATTTGAGAGGGAAGGAGAGAGAGAACTAGGGCAAACAGTGGGGGAGAGAGGACAGAGGGAGAGAGAAACTCAAGCAGACTCTGAGCTGTGTGCAGTACCAAGGATGGGCTCTATCTCACTATCCAGGACCCAAAACCAAGAATCAGAGCTTAACCCACTGTGCTACCCAGGCACCCCCCTGGATGGCATTTATTGTATGAGATAACTAGGTCAACTCGAAACTGAGTTTCCTGGTGAATTCATAGAATATAGACTTTCTTTTTTTTTTTAATTTACTTGATACAGAGAGAGAGAGCAGAATGAGCAGGAGAGGACACGAGTTGGGGGAGAGACAGAGGGGAGTGGATTTCCCACTGAGCAGGGAGCCTATGCAGAGCTCAGTCCCAGGACCCTGGGATCATGACCTAAGCTGAAGGCAGACATTTAATCAACTGAGCCACCCAGGCACCCGGGATATAGACATTCTTTGTTTTTAACTGAGACTAGATCCACAGATTTAAGGTATCAGATGTATATGTGACAAATTTTACTTGTTATTTGGAAATTATGGAGTATGCATTGCTTGCCAAATAAATGAGGACTTGATCCACTCTTGCAAGGACAGAGAAAACAAGGGTAAAGAAAATTCACTCCCAGAAAGCACTTCTCCTTTTTCTTCCTAGAGTATCACCAAGAAGGGCATGTGAATTTTCTTTAAAACAGGGTGAGAGAGTTTTTGCCTCATGATCAAAACTTCTGCATTCAATTTTACAAAGCTCCGCTCACAAACAATTGGCATATTTTGGTCAAATTGAGAAGTTACAATGTTTTGAAATAACAAATCCCAAACTACAACTAAGTGTGTTAAAAGACTCGGTCAAAATTCACCTGAAGTAATTCTTTCTTCTGTCTGAACAAAGTATAATAACTGTAATGCTAGGAAATAATTTGTAATCGTGGCATGCAAACTACTCATATCACTCATCCAATCAATATTTATTTAGTGGTTACTAGCTGAGTGATTATTATGTGCTAAATCATACTGATTTAAGTACAGTGTGTTATATTTTTAAAATATACTTGTCCCTCATAATGAACTTGGGAGTTAGGTGAGACAGGGCAGGTCAATGTTGCCACGAACATATTTTAATCAGTTATTATTTGTAAGGAAGCAAAGACACATAATGAATTCTAGTTCTTCAGAAGATGATGAATTGAAGCCATCACTGTGTAGCAGATTGAGCCCAGAAAGACCATAGTGAAAACAAGAGTGGACAGATGAGAAGAGAAAGACTTGGAATAGTCCCAATCAAGCCAAAAGGGGCAGGATCCTAGCATTGGAATAGAAGAGACCAAAGGCCACAGAGCAGGCCACTTTCCTGTAGCCCCTGTTCTCTGCCCCTGGATTCTTGGCTGGATCATTACCAGTCAGGGTCCACAGCATTTGTTAGGAGCTGTGGTGTCACATCAGAACAGGCAAGGAACCAGTTGCCATGGGGATAAACGGCAGCAAGCATAAGCAGACCTGCTACCTCCATATCATTTATCCTTCAGCCCTGCTGCAACACTCCAAGGGGACAGGAGATGACAGCCCAGGAGAGGCGCCTTTGGGGAAAGGGCAGTGCTGGGCTGAGGCTCAGGGAAGTCCCCTGGGAGTTAGGGTAATGGTAGCTGGGGACACAATAAAGGTGACCTCACATCAGAATACTCCAGGCTGAGGAAAGTAAGCATGGGGCATTCCCTCTTTAAATGCACTTGGAAGGGCAAAAGCTAGGGGTGGAGCCCCACCCGCCACCCCCATACCAAGCAGTTAAGGCAACATTAGCTTCGGGGTAAATAACAATACTGCAAGGTCCAAGCACTTCTCCCAAATTGATCCATTGTTCCTTTATGTATTTTGACACGAATCTGATTGGTGCACCTATGGCTGTCACATCTTCTTGATCTAAGGTTCCTTTTTCCCATATTAATGTCTCTCTGACCCTTTGGATGTCCCTTGTCTTAAATTCTGTCTTAACCTGGTATCCCTGGGTGGCACAGCGGTTTGGCGCCTGCCTTTGGCCCAGGGCGCGATCCTGGAGACCCGGGATGGAGTCCCACGTCGGGCTCCCGGTGCATGGAGCCTGCTTCTCCCTCTGCCTGTGTCTCTGCCTCTCTCTCTCTCTCTCTCTCTCTCTCTGTGTGACTATCATAAATAAATAAATAAAACCTTTAAAAAAAAATTCTGTCTTAACCTAAAGTTGTTACCTCAGCTTCCTTTAATTTCATGTGTTCCTGGTGTATCTCTTTCCATTCATCCCTTTCAACTTTTCTGTATCCTTTTTTGCAACAAAATATGTGGGTTTAGAGCAGTAAGTTTGAGAATTTTAAATGTATTGTAATTACTCTTGTACTAGAACTTTTTCTATGGTCGTATTTCATACTTTTTATTAGCCATATTTTTGTTTCCTTTTATTTCTTTTATGGTTTTTTACTAGATAGTTTAAGCTTCCTTGATCAGAAATTTGCACATATTTTTGTCTCTCCAGGGAGCACCTCTTATATTCTAAGGTGTGTAGTTCTGTTTGTGTTTATTTTTCCCTGTTCAATTTCTTTATCAAGATCCATTTGTTTCCCTTGAGCAAGGCACTTTTTTTTTTTTTTAATTCTACTCCTACATCCTACTACTTCTTACCACCTTGGTTTTACCTAACATTTTAATCAAAGATTCTTAGAGATTTATATGTCCAGGGGAGGGGTTGTATTTGTTGTTTTCTTTTAAGACCTCAAGCGTATTTAATTGGATTAATCATGATATATACTCATCATTCTACATGACCCTCCTCAGTATTTTAAAACATATATATCTGTCTATATACTTTTTTGAAAATATTATGAATACCCATAACCATCATCCACAAACTAGAACATTGTAAATAATCTACACCCTCCTATTTGGTCTTGCCATATCTTATCTCTATCTTCTCATAGAGGGAATAGCTATCTTGAATTTTATGTTCATGCTTCCCTTGCTTTTTCTGTTCTACATTAGTATATGTAAACTAAAAACACAAAAATGCATAAATATTTTGCTATGTAATTTTAACTATTTTGAATTTTATACAAAGGGTATTATAATATTGTTGTCTTTTTGGTTTGAACTGTTGATTCAACACTATATTCTTAAAATTCATTCATATTATTGCATGCAGTTGTATTTGATTCATTTCCAGTGTAATGTACTAATCTATTGTGAAAACATATCATAGTTTATTTATCCACTGTCTGGCAGATGAACATTTGATTTGTTTACAAATTATTTGCTATTATAACCTAAGGTTCTAATACTGTTTTTTTTTCTTCCCAGATTCACAGGTATTGAAGTTTCTTATGTGCATACAACTAGGAGTGAAATGGCTGGAATGGGTTATGCAAATGTTTAACTTTACAACTTTACGTGATAAAGCTAGATTGTTTTCCAAACCATCACAAAAATAAGACTTAATGCAACAGTATTTATAATAAATGAAAACAGCTTAAGCTCACTTATCAAAAAGATGAAATATCTCAAATTCAAGAAGCCAGCTGGGAGGGAGAAAAGTAAATACAAATGAATAAATGAAAGAAAAAGACATATTTAGAAAATCACAAAATACAGAAAAAAGGCAACAAAATATTAACAAAATTGAGGTTTTATATAAATATAAATATAAATATAAATATAAATATAAATATATATATATATATATATATTTTTTTTTTTTTAAGAATGCATAAGACAGACAACATCTTAAAAAGACTTTGTGGAAAACTCACACACAGGCAGGCACCTAGGGGACCTGTTCAAGGATGTGCTGTAGAAAACCGTTTGTGGTGTCATGAAGCCAGCACAGGCATCCATTATTGGTAGAAGGAATGGATAAAATATGCCAGAGGAATGTGATGTAAGCTTATGTGGCAGAGGCTATAAAATAGATGCATCTTAAGCATTCAACATCTACCTATTATTTTTTAAAATCTCAGAAAACTAAGAATATAGAGAACTTCCTTAAGTGAAAAAAGATCATCTAGCAAAAACCTTTAACATATATCTGACTTAATGGAGAAACTTTGGATGCTTTAAGATGTTAAGCTCAGGAGCAACACCCTCTATCATAGCTTCTTTTGGATTCAGTACCCAAGGCTTTAGCCAATGTACCGAGATAAGGAACTCTGGTTTAAGGATTGAACAGAAGAAGTGAAACTGCGATTACTTGCCAGTGATACCATATTTAAAAACCTACATAATCAACAGATGGACTGTAGGAAATAACAGGATTTAGTAAGGTGCCAGAAACAAGGTCAATTTACATTCCTTTCCATGAGCAATTACCAAAGAGAAATAAAATTGAAAATAACAGAGCAATAAAGATAGCAAAGAAGTTTTATCTGGAGAAAAATGGAGAGTTCTTTTTTTTTTTTTTTTAAGATCTTATTTATTTATTTTTTAATGAGAGACACAGAGAGAGAGAGAGAAAGAAAGAGAGGCAGAGGCACAGGTAGAGGCAAAAGCAGGCTCCATGCAGTGAGCCTGATTTGGGACTCGATCCCAAGACTCCAGGATCATGCCCTGAGCCAAAGACAAGTGCCCAACTGCAGAGCCACCCAGGCATCCCTGGAGAATTCTATTAAAGGACATCACAGGGTTCGAGCCAGGGACCCGGACCTGGAACCTGAGCCAGGTCGGAGACGCCTGGGCCAGGTGCCGGGTCGCGGGGACCCCCGGCCCGAGATGCGGTAGAAGCAGCGCGCCCGCGAAGCCCGGTCCCCGGTGCCACCAGCCCGTCGCCCGGCCCATGGCGAGCCCCGGCCTGGGGCTGCTCCTGGCGCTCGGCCTGCCGCTGCTGCCGGCCCGCTGGGGCCGGGCCTGGGGGCAAACGCTGGACCCCCAGGTAAATGAGAACAGCACCATTACACCCTCTGCCCCCGGCTCTGGCTCCAATGGGGCCCTGTCTCAGGAGGCCATCACTGCCATCATTGTGGTCTTCTCCCTCCTGGCCGCCGTGCTTCTGGCCGTGGGGCTGGTGCTGCTGCTGCGAAAACTGCGTGAGAAGCGGCAGACACAGGGCACCTACCGGCCCAGCAGCGAGGAGCAGGTGGGTGCCCGTGTGCCGCCGCCCCCCAACCTCAAGCTGCCGCCCGAGGAGCGGCTCATCTGAATGCTGGGGCCTGCTGTAGCCGCCACCACTGCCCAGGACCGCCCGGTGCTCGCTCACACACAGCAGCCGCCACCGAGACAACAGCCTCTGATGGTTCAGGAGGACTTGGGGGGCCATGGGGCACCTGCCTGGCGGGCTCGGTGAAGCATGCCACCTCTGCTTGACTCTGCCTGCAGTTAGGGGTGCCGGGGCTGGGGGCCCGCCTCCGCGCTTGCTGCACCGTCTTCGCTCGGCTGTTTGTCCTGCTGCCGCACAGGCCCGACAAATCCTCTCCTTTCCTTTCAGTTCAACCATGCAGCCGAGGCCCGGGCTCCCCAGGACTCCAAGGAGACAGTGCGGGGCTGCCTGCCCATCTAGGTCCCCTTTTCTATCCATCTCCCTTGCTGTGTGACCTTAGGGGAAGGCTGAGCCCTCTCTGGGCAACCAAACTTACCCAGTGCTTAAGAGTAGAAGGGAAGAAGGTGCTTTAAAGACAGTCCCTGAGGGCTAGGGAGAGTGTGCTGCTCATATTTTATATATTTACATATATTCAGTAGTGAGAGATATTAAAAAAAAAAAATAAAAAAATAAAAAAATAAAGGACATCACAGATAAGTCAATTTAACATTATTAAGATGTCATTTTTCCTCAAACCGATCTAATGCCATTCCAATCAAAGTTCTAGCTGGTTATTTTTGAAGAGTCCAACAAACTGATTTTTAAAAATATATATGAAAGAATAAAAGATTGTGCATATCTAAAACAGTTTTGAAAAAAATAGAGCAAAGTGAGGGGCTTCTCCCTAAGAGATGATAAGCATACTATAAAGTCTCGGTAACAGCTTTTAAAAAAGGCACAGCAGCAGAATAGAAAGCTCAGGAACAGACCTTCATATATACTTAAATATAATCAGTATAGAAACGATGGATCATTATTAAATGATGATGGTAAAATTGGCTTTTTACAAGAAGAAAAGTAGATTCCTACTGTATGTCAAACATAAGGTTAGCTCCAGATGTTTTAAAGAACTAACTATGAAAGGAAAACTATAAAGGGAACAGAAAAAAATATAGGAGAATATTTTTGCAGACTTAAAGTCAGAAGAAATATTTTAAATGATATCCACATATTACAAGTCATAAGGTAAATTAAAAAATGGATAGATTAACTTACATTAAAATTAAGGATTTCTTTCCCACAGAGTACATATGAGATAAACTCATTGGTAATAGAATGGGAGAAAATATACCTAAAGTCTAAAAGGGATTTATGTCTAGAACAGAGAAGGAATCTGAACAAATCAATGACAGGAAACAAAATAAAAAGACAAAGGATATGATGCAATTTACAGAAGGGGAAATACAGGAGACTAACAAGTATATAGAAGCCAAATCCTACGATTTGTTGTCAACATGCAAGCTGAATGAACTCAAGCCTTAAGTAAATTTAGATAGATAAATAAACATCAGATAGACAAAAATCAGGTAATCAGAAAATGTCAAGTTTTAGTAAAAACGGGGCAACAGGAATGTTTATGCATCACAAGTGGAAATGTACTGTTAAAGCCATTCAGGAGAACACTCAGCAGGTCCCATGAACAGGCAGTCCTACTTCTGGGGTAGTCCTACAGGAGCCTTCACACAGGCCCACAGACAAGGGGCCTGCCTGCATGCAGGGACACCTCTACAGAGCAGAAAGTTAAGAGCATTAAAGATGTCCAATACCGGGGGAACAGATGACTGAAATCTGGTATGTTTTTGTTATCAATGTCATGCTACAGTGAGAAGGAATGTGGAATATTGAGTTTTAAATGTAATGAAAAAAGATCACTAGTACAATACTATTTAAATAAATTTAAAAAACAGATCTGTGGGCAATCTGCAAGATATTTTGCAGAATACATAGATCTATACATTTATATTTGTGCATTAAAAAAAATAAAATAAGCCTTTAGGGCTAGTGAACCTAACTTGAGCTGCTACAAGTAAGAATCATGGTCTCACATCCAGCTCTCAGATCTGAGCCACTTATAGAATCAGCGGCCCTTCAATGAAGAGGTGATAGAGTTTCCTTGAGGAAATACTTTTTTATCACTGTAATTATGCCCTATATATGTTCTTCCTAAATCTTCAACAAAGAAGTATGTGGTCCTTTACCAGGATGACTAAGTACTGGGAAACTGGAACCCATTATTAGACGAGATCTGAGCTGACCCCAATCACTATGGGACCAGAATCCCTCTCTTGTCTATCTGTCAAAGATGTCAAAGAGGTCAAAGAGGCAGATGAAAATGAAATCTTGGCCTGAAAAGACATGAAGAGAAATCTCACAGAGGAAGACATGGACATGGCCAACAAGCACATGAGAAAATGCTCTGCATCACTTGCCATCAGGGAAATACAAATCAAAACCACAATGAGATACCACCTCACACCAGTGAGAATGGGGAAAATTAACAAGGCAGGAAACAACAAATGTTGGAGAGGATGCGGAGAAAAGGGAACCCTCTTACACTGTTGGTGGGAATGTGAACTGGTGCAGCCACTCTGGAAAATTGTGTGGAGGTTCCTCAAAGAGTTAAAAATAGACCTGCCCTACGACCCAGCAATTGCACTGTTGGGGATTTACCCCAAAGATTCAGATGCAGTGAAACGTCGGGACACCTGCACCCCGATGTTTCTATCAGCAATGTCCACAATAGCCAAACTGTGGAAGGAGCCTCGGTGTCCATCGAAAGATGAATGGATAAAGAAGCTGTGGTTTATGTATACAATGGAATATTACTCAGCAATTAGAAATGACAAATACCCACCATTTGCTTCAACGTGGATGGAACTGGAGGGTATTATGCTGAGTGAAATAAGTCAATCGGAGAAGGACAAACAGTGTATGTTCTCATTCATTTGGGGAATATGAATAATAGTGAAAGGGAATATAAAGGAAGGGAAAAGAAATGTTGGGAAATATCAGGAAGGGAGACAGAACATAAAGACTCCTAACTCGGGGAAACGAACTAGGGGTGGTGGAAGGGGAGGAGGGCGGGTGTTGGAGGGGAATGGGTGACGGGCACTGAGGTGGACACTTAATGGGATGAGCACTGGGTGTTTTTCTGTATGTTGGTAAATTGAACACCAATAAAAATTAATTTTAAAAAAAAAAATCTTGGCCTGAATTGGTCTCAAATAGTCTGCAAACTCGAACTGTGATGATTTCTCTAGTTTCTGAGTACCTAGTTGAAAGACTTCTATTCACATCCTCCAACCGTGAAGTAAGGGATATTGCCATAGAAAAGACTAAACTAAGTGGGAATCCCACTGACTGCCTCTTCCTTCCAAAATAACAACTGAAAACAATAGCATACCCCTAACAAAATTACAGAGATCAGTGCCACCCACCATCAAAGACTTGGAAAACATAGGGGTTGGATCGAGACTCCTATGACACCCCTACTTGATTCACTTGCCTGGCTTGTATAGGAGATACATGGATCATGGAGAATGGCTTGATTATCCTAAATATAATCACATGTGGAATGACTCTAAGTTAAGGTATGCTTACAAGTGCAATCTCTTTCCTGAAACACATCAACTCAACTCAGACCCTGCCAATCACTTGGGGAGGGGGAGGGAGCAACTGTCAGAATTTTCATATTCAGTGACAAATTTTATGCAAGCCTAGAACAACTCAACAGAGATCAGACGACTCAGGGCTCAGACCATTTAGGCACAGTGGTAAAAAATACGCAACCAAATAAAAAAATCATTCAACCATACAAAGAATTCCAACCAGCCTAAGGTCCTGGCAAAAGGCAAAGGGAACATGAGTGGGTAGAGGATGAAGAAAAGTATAAATATCAACTAACCTTATGATAATTTGCAGAAAAAAGTATTAGACTAGTCAGAATGTACTAGTTGCATGGTTGAGGAGACTATTTTTTTTTAATTTTTAAAAAAAATTTTTAAATTTATTTATGATAGTCACACAGAGAGAGAGAGAGAGAGAGAGGCAGAGACATAGGCAGAGGGAGAAGCAGGCTCCATGCACCAGGAGCCCGACGTGGGATTCGATCCCGAGTCTCCAGGATCGCGCCCTGGGCCAAAGGCAGGCGCCAAACCACTGCACCACCCAGGGATCCCCAGAGGAGACTATTTTTCAACTCTGAGCATCAGTTATCTTATTGATAGGATGAAGGCTGAGGATAATATCTACTCTGCAAGGCTGTTCTCAGGATAACAATTAATATATTGGTATTTTGCATTTCATGGGAATTCAGTACATAATCATCTCTTAGGGAGGCAGAAGAGTCTAGTATAAGAGCAGAGACTTTGGAGTCTAGTATAAGAGCAGAGACTTTGGGGTCAGAGTACAGGTTGGAATTCCAGATGTGTCCAGATGTTGGAATTCCAGATCTGGGGCGTGTTGATTAAGTTTGCAAAGTTTTAAGTTTCCTCTTCTATAAAAGGGAGTTAGATATATCCATTCAATGGTTTTCTTTAAAATATTGAATTAGGTAGAATAGAACATTTAAAAGCACTAAAAAAAATAGCTATTATTTTTATGAAGGAGACTCCATGTTTCTTAAATTTAGTGGGAAAAAATACTGAAGCAGATATGTTCAATATGCTGTGATAGAGGGGATAGACAGATATATGACGAGGGTGCAATGAGAACATGCCAAAGTGAAGACACTGGAGCTATTTAATACAGTCTGTGGACACTGTTAGTGGAACCAAGTCCAGAGAATAAAAGTAAATTTGCTCATGGTCCTGGACATAATTAAGGAAAGAGCTAGGCCTAAAATCCAGAACTTCTACCTCTTATATAAATTTCTTTTTCATTTTTTAAGATTTTATTTATTTATTTTAGAGAGAGAGAAAGCACAAGTGGGAGAGGGAAAGAGAATCTGAAACAGACTCCAAGCTGAGCACAGAGCCTGATGTGGGACTCAATCTCACAATCATGAGATTGTGACCCGAGGTGAAATCAAGAGTCAAATGTTTGAGCCACCAGGGTGCCCCACAAATTTCTTTTTTGTGATGAAATGGTATATTCATATGACATATAAAATGAGTATATCTTATTAAGTTTTTCTGTGCAGAATTCTCAGAACATAAAGATATATCTACTAAATAATTATATCTTTTTGTGATTGCTAAAATATAGGAGTCTTTTATTTGGAACCTCTTATTTCTCATTCAAAACCATCTTTTAAACACAATACCATATGGTATGACCATTAATATCTTTAGGAGGTACAAAGGAAGGAAAAGACATTAATTTACCCACTCAAATCTTTTAATGTCTTTTATGTGTCAGGTACTATTCTAGGTGGTAAGAATACAGAAGCTAACAAAAACAGACAAAACTGGAGAGGAGAAAGGTAATAAATACATAAGTGAAATATACAATATACTTCCCCCATAGGGAAGTAAAAGAGAGATTGTATCTGCCTTTACATAATCAAATGGGCCAATATGGTGATATCTCTTAAATATGTTTTCAAATCTTACTGTTTAAAAAAAGTAGGCTTAAATATACTTTTTTTTTTTTCAAGATTTCATTTACTTATTTGAGAGAGAAAGAGCAGGGAGGAAGAGAGAGAGGGAGAAAGACTCTCAAGCAGACACCACATTCAGCTTGGAGCCCAACTCAGGGGCTCGATCCCATGACCCTGAGATGATGACTTGAATCCAAGTCAAGAACCAGACACTCAACCAACTGTGCCACCCAGGAGCCCCTGGTAGTACTTAAAAATGCTTTTTAAGATGAAGATTTGTTATTACTATGTGTTTTCTATCTAGCCCACCTCTGAGAGAGATGGCTAGGAAGACTATTCAATGTACATTAAGAAAATAATAAAGCAGGGGCTGAGGTTGAGAGATGAAAGAAAATATTCCCTGATTAGGGAGACATTACCTATAAGGTTTTATCCAGGCTACTGTAAAGCTCTTTATAGGCAGATACAATCTCTCTTTTACTTCCCCGTGGGATAAAAAAAAAACAAAAATTTCCGTGAGAGAGAATGAGAACCTCTAAAAATTACCTTAGAAGTAAGCCTTGAGGGAGGGCTGGAAAAATAGGCAAGAATTTTAATATTCAGCAGTCAGAAAGTTGCAAGAAAATGTTAGGTATTTTGCCCCAAGAATTGGGTAGAATTCTAAAAGCCTGAGTTGCATAACATGTGACAGTTTGGGGCACAGGAAGTATTGAGATTCAGAAAGGAATTTTTAAAGTATTTATTCAATGACGAAATGAAGAATGAATAGAAAACCAGCACTTATGAAACAAGGAAGAGAATGTTAATTATATTGAAGTATTTGTATTTCTTTGATTCTTGTTCTCATATTTTTTAATCATAATGATAATAACTGTGTTTATTCTTAAAGTTCTATGATTTCCTTAGAAATCTATAACAGGAAAAATGCAGAGCTCTTATCTGAATCATAGCTCTAGTATGGTGACTGTTCATTTGGACCTTGAACCAAGGCACAATTGATTCCGGCATATCCTCCTTTCAATATACATTCCTGACACTGAGCTGGTAAATTCCAGCGAACATAGAGTAATAGCGATCATCATAGCCAGCCAAGAAAATCCACACACACAAAGAACTTCTAAGAAACCAACATAGTTCTATGGTTTGTTCCCTCAAATATTTGACAGGGCATACGAGGCAATGTAAGAATAAACAGTCCTACACTGTCATCTCCAGCTAGATGTGGAGCTCTTTCATAGCCAGTTACCATCACTTTAACTAGCTTGTTTGTGTCCCACATTCTAATCTTCTACAGGCAGTCAGTTTCACAAGGATTGCTGAGAAAAAGGTTGGGTTAGTGAACATTCTTCTTCTTTTTTTTTTTTTAAATCATGACCAGAAAAACAACTCATACCCTAGGAATAATGAGTCAATAATAAAGACTTCTTGGGGTGCCTGGATGGCTCAGCTGGTTAAGCAACTGACTCTTGGTTTTGGTTCGGGTCATGATCCGAGGGTCCTCGATTGGCAGAATGGGGCTCCACACTCAGGATGGAGTCTGCTTCAGGTTCTCTTTCTCCCTCTCCCTCTGCCCCTCCTGCAATTCTCTCTCTCTCTCCCTGTCTCTTTTCTCTCTCTCTCTCTCTCAAAAATAAATAAATAAATAAATAAATAAATAAATAAATAAATAAATAGACTTCTGGGGCACCTGGGTGGCTCAGTGGTTAAGCATCTGCCTTTAGCTCAAGGTATGATCCTGGAGTCCTGAGATCAAGTCCCACATTGGGCTCCCTGCAGGGAGCCTGCTTCTCACTCTGCCTATGTCTCTGTCTCTGTCTCTCTCTCTCTCTCTCTCTCTCTGTATTCTAATGAATAAATAAATAAAATCTTTAAAAAGAAAAAAGACTTCTTTAGCAGCTGACAGAAAATTTATGTTGTATATCTTTCTAAAATCTGCACTTCATATCTTCTGAAATGAAAAGTTTCAGGAAGTTTGAATAAAAGCATTTATAGACTCTCTTTCTTGACAACTATGGCTAATTAAAAAAAAAAGTTCTCCAAATATAGATCTTTCTATCCAATAATAGATAACAAAACCGTTCTCTAGTTTTTAATAAAGGAATACCCAGTGTCAGCATTTGAGGCCTCCCCTTAGACGTGAAGGAGATAAGAAAAATTGCCTGTTTCACTCTCTGAAATCAGAGGAATGTGCTGCCAACCCAAAGTATTTCTCATTCTATTCTAAAGAAAAAGAACAGCTCAACACCAATTTAAAAACATTCTAACTCAAATAAATAAATAAATAAATAAATAAATAAATAAATAAATAAATTTTTAAAATTTAAAAAATAAAAACATGCTAACTCTTAATGCTCTGAAATTCCTGTTTTTAAGCCATGCTTTAGGTTCTTCAGAAATGTTTGACTCCTCATAACAAGTCAGAAATTTCTTAAATGGTCAGCACAAATCAAGTAGGTTGTGCAACTTCCCCTCAAACCACAATGACAGGATAAACAATCATATCCTTAAAGGAGCAACTAAAAATAATAGATTAGACTTTGTGACTATGGAAAAGGGACAATTTTTTTTGAAAGAAATAACTTTTATTTACTATGCACAAGATGCTGTACTTCTTTACATTAATATCATTATTAATTGTTATCCCCTTTTTATGGGTGAGGAAAATAAGATTTCGAGAGCAGATGACTCAGCCCATGATGATAGCAGCAGAAGCAGATAGAAATGGTCAGGTTCTGGGCACATTTTAAAGGGAAAGCCAAAAACACGTGCTGATGAGAGTGATGTAGATCTGAGAGGAAGAGAAATCAAAGTTGATCTCATGATTTGGGGCCTGAGCATCTGGAATAAAAGAGATCAAGTGCAGGAGACATAGGTTGGGGATTGTAAAGACCAGGAATCTGGCTGTGGATGTGCTATGTTTGAGATGCCTGTTAGACACCAGAACACAGGTGTTCAGTAGGTAGTTAGATATGCAAGTCAGGCCCAAGGAAAAGTTCTGGCTAAAGATGTAAAATATTCCGAGGTGGAGTCCATGAGGAGGAACCAGCAGAGAAGAAACAAAGGAACAGGCAGGGTTACCGAGGACTCACCAGGGAGTAGTATCTCAAGGTTAAGAAAAGAAAAAAGGGAGCATCTGGTATGTCAATTGACCTAGGTCTGTTTTTCTGATAAGTCAGTGAAAGGCATCTGAAGAACTGCCTGACCATTGGATTTAGCAAGACGGGAACTTTATGAAATGCTGTTTCACTTTGCTATTGGGATCATTCTCCTTATCATTTAAATGGGAAACATCAAGCACATCAACTCATTCATTTGCCCCCACACCAATAGTCAGCTACTAATTTAGATTATCCTTTTATTGTATCCATACCCACTCCTTTTTTGATGGACTTTGTTTTGTTTTGGTCATATTCAGTCTTAACCAACACTACAACCTACTTCAGACCTCTGTTATCTCAGGACTGGATACCGTGTACCTTCAAAAAGTAGGTTCCCATATCTGGTCTCCTTGCTGGCAACCCATCCTAATTAGTCATCTTGGAACAAAGCTTTCCTCAGGGATTCCCCAGGCCCTTTGGTTCTCCCACCCACTTCCCCAGCTCAGTGCATGAGTATGCCTTCCTAAAACACAGCATACCCCTAAGTGTAAGTGAACAGCAAAGCTCTACCTGAACTCCACAAAAGAGAACCCACGATGAGAACCACTGGTCAGGATGATTGGGCTCCTCTATTTGTTATAAATACCTAGTGGATTGATTGAATCTCTTTCAATCTAGGAGGAAGTGTGGGATATTGAATAATACCAACACTGATTAACTTGGCAAAAGACTGGTGCTTTCCAGTAAAATGTAAGCTCGCACATCTATTATACTGGTTAAAGTAAAATAAAAACAAACTTATACTGGCAAGGGCACTGGTAGGAATTAGGAACAGCTGGAGCTCTCATTCACCCCTGGTGGGAACGCAAAATAGTTTGGCCAACTCAGAAAATAGTTTAGCAGTTTGTTACAAAGTTAAACAAATACATCACATATCATCAGCAATCCCATTCTTTTTTTTTTTTTTTTTTTTTTTAAAGATTTTATTTATCTATTCATGAGAGACACAGAGAGAGGCAGAGACAGAGGGAGAAGCAGGCTCCATGCAGGGAGCCCGACGTGGGACTGGATCCCGGATCTGCAGGATCGTGCTCTAGGCCAAAGGCGGCACTAAATCGCTGAGCCACCCAGGCTACCCAGCACTCCCATTCTTAAAGTACTTACCCCAAAAGAAACTAAAACATATGTCCACACAAAATAACCTGTCAGGGAATGTTTCCAGCATCTTCACTTGCAATAACCCCAAACTGGAGACAACATAAATGACCATCAAATCGCAAACAGATAAATGTATTGTTGTACATTCATGAACTAGAATCCTGCTTGAGAGTAGAAAGGACAAATTCCTGATACATGCAACAACATGGATGAATCTCAAAGCATTATGCAGGTGAAAAAAGCCAAACAAAAGGCTACACACTGAATGTTGGCTTTAATATGGCATTTAGGAAGAAGCTAAACTGTAGAGGCCGAAAACAGATCAGTGTTTACCAAGGGCTAGGGGTGGGAAGAGGGTGTGAGTATAAAGGGGCTTTTGATTTCAATGACGAAAAATATACTATAACTTGATTGTGGTAGTAGTTACATAATTGTATAGGTTTGTCAAAATCATAGAGCTGTACAGCTGAAAGTGGCAGATTTTACTTCATGTAAATGATAATTCAATCAACTAGATTTTTTTTTATTTTTTAAAAGATTGTATTTATTTATTCATGACAGACGCACAGAGAGAGAGAGAGAGAGGCAGAGACACAGGCAGAGGGAGAAGCAGGCTCCAGGCAGGGAGCCCGATGTGGGACTCGATCCCGGGTCTCCAGGATCACGCCCTGGGCCAAAGGCAGGCGCTAAACTGCTGAGCCACCCAGGGATCCCAATCAACTTGATTTTAGAAAGAAAGTTCCATGGGAGCTTGTGCTTTGTTTTTGTTTTAAAATTTATTTATTTGAGTGAGAGCATGCGCGAAGGAGCTGGGGGAGGGGTGGAAGGAGCGAATCTTAAAGCAGACTTCCCTCTGAGCCCAGAGCCCAATGTGGGACTCAACCCAACAACCCTGAGATGAAATCATAACCTGAGATCATGACCAAGAGTGGGATGCTTAACTGATTGAGCTACGCAGGTGATCCAGTTTCATGCACTGCTTTATCCCTAGTAGCCAGAACAGTAACTGGCATATAATAAGTGTGCACCAATTTATTAAACATATGAATTTAAATTTCTTTTATAGCCTGAAGCAGAGGGTAAATATTTGACTTGATTCTGAAGCCCATATCGCCCTCTTTCCAATTTCCAAAACACACAGGTAAGAATTAAGAACCTACATACATTTCTGGATGAGATAACACAGCTGTAAAAAGAAAGAAGAAAATTTGCAATAAAACATTTTAAAAATTGATTTGGCATCAAGAGGAACATAGGACAAATTTACCTTCACATCTAACTATAGAATTTTCTATTCAAATTATTTAAGGTAGGAGTTCAAACTAGTCATTAAAGTTAGAATTCTCCATACAGAATCATCAAAGCAAATATTTGTGAGATCCAGTGGCAAAAAATAAAATCTGAGAGAGAATCTCCTTTAACCTCCTTTAATCAATCAGTTTGCTATGTGTGAAACTTCTGGTATATGATGTTGAAGTGCAAAAGCAGGCTGTGTGTGGCTCCCACGGTATAGCATATGGAGGACACCTCAATTAGTACAAACTTGAAGAATAACAGTACCCAAGCATAACTGACATAAGAGAAAGAACACACTGAAAGGTGCTAGCAGCTTACTACTCTAAATAGCAATAAATGAGTTTAGAAATCATACCTTCCACAATGGGGAAGGTTGTATAGCTATAGACTAAATCTTTTTTTTTTTTAAGATTTTATTTATTTATTCATGATAGACACAGAGGGAGAGGCAGAGAGACAGGCAGAGGTAGAAGCAGGCTCCATGCCAGGAGCCTGACATGGGACTCGATCCGGGGTCTCCAGGACCACACCTTGGGCCAAAGGCAGGGGCTAAACCACTGCGCCACACAGGGATCCCCTAGACTGAATCTTTGATTAAAAATGGTGCTCACAGGACGCCTGGGTGGCGCAGTGGTTTAATGCCTGCCTTTGGCCCAGGGCATGATCCTGGAGTCCCAGGATCAAGTCCCACATCGGGCTCCCTGTATGGAGCCTGCTTCTTCCTCTGCCTATGTCTCTGTCTCTCTCTGTGTGTGTCTCTCATGAATAAATAAATAAAATAAAATAAAAAATGGTGTGCACTTCTCTTGAGTACCTTAGAATTTCTGAATGCCCCGTCTTAGAATCTCTTGTTATTACCAGCCTTAGGCTTTCACTGTTGACGACAGATTGTCACAAGTCTAGCCACCTCCTTCCCTGGAAGTTGCTTATGGTCTCCTATGCCAGACCCTATCCCTCAGTCTCTGACTGGAGACAGTGACCCCTTCCTTTCTGAGATAAAATAGTGAGAAATAATACAAATACACTAATCATGGTAAACAAATCATACAATGAAACAAAGGAAATGAATTGATTTTGTACCAGAAAAAAGCACAAGTGGCAAGTAAACATGTGAGAAAATATTCACCTCCTCGAAGATTGAATGGACTCAATTTTTTCCCCTTAAACCAGAAATCTTTCTTAGTGATATAAGGAGTGATGCTAATAAGGATGCACAGAAAAGACACTTTTATATGTTGCTTCTAGGAGTACAAATTTGTTCAATATTCCTGAAAATATTTTTGGAAATATTTATCAAGTACATCTAGAGCATTCAGATGGTTTGGCAAGTGACTTTACATCTAGGTATCTATCTATAGTCAGAAGTGCAGGAAAAGACTTATGTATTAAAATGTCAACTGCCACATTTGTTGGTTAAAAACAATCTAAAGATTTCCTCTGAAGAATGAGTATACATGATGGTTCATTTATGGAATAAGAATATCCAGTCTTTAAAAACAATATTTATGAAGAATCATTAATGAAAAAAATGCTAAAATATAATATTAAGACAAAATAAGGTAGAATTCAAAGTTGAGTACTCAAGACATCTTAGCTATATAAATTTTTCTAGCATTTCATAGCTAAGATGTAAATTTTTAAAACATTTCATGTAAAAAGAATTGGAAAGAATAGTTAAAAGTCTTCATAGTGGTTCTCTACAGGAGGCAAGATTATGCTTATTATTTTTGTTTCTTTATGCTTCTCTGTACACTTGAGGCTTTCTATATAAGAATGTATTGAAATAACATCAAAAGACATTTTTAAAAATGATTGATGGTTACTGAAAGAAGCTAGACACGAGAGAATACATATAGTTCAATTCCATTTATGTAAAGTACAAACACAGACAAAGCCCATCTCTGGTGTCAGATGTCGGGACAGTGGTTCTTCTTGGGCTAGCGAAAGAGAAGATTGAGACCCAGAGACTTCAGGGAGCAGTTTGGCATAGGAGACAATGAATAACTGCTAGGGAACAGAGGTGGCTAGGCTTTATAGTGACAATCTATAGCAGACTTTTTTAAAAATATATTTATTTATTTGAGAAAGAGAGAGAAAGAATGAGTGGGTGGACAACCAGACTCCTCACTGAGCAGGGAGCCCAATGTGGGGCTCCATACCAAGACCCCAAGATCATGACCTGAGCCAAAGTTAGATGCTTTACTGACTGAGCCACCCAGGCACCCCATCTATAGCTGACATTTTAAAACTAAGACTGGTAATAACAAGAGATTGTAAGATTGATCATTTAGAAATTCCAAGATACCTAAAATATCTGGAAGATAAGTCAACTCGGGAAGTGAATACAGTTTTAAACCAAAGATTTAATCTATAGTGATATAACCTACATTTTGGAAGCTACCATATTTAAGCTAATTTCTAAACCATTTTTTTTCTTTCTCTTTCAGGCAGGGAGCATGAGGGGAATTCTAGGGTACTGGAATGTTCTTTTTCTTCTGGGTCTTGGTTACTTAGTATATTCAGTTTTTGAAATGAATAATGTTTTCTTCTGTATGCTTTTCTGTGTGTATAATTCATTGAAAGTTTTTTTTAAAGTATTATAGCTTTCTTCCAGAAAGAGGCAAATTGGATATTTTAAAGATCCTAGAAATCTTCATAAAACTATGGCCAAACATAATATTGTCCAATTAATCTATTTTCTCAATAGGGATCTTAATTCATCCCACTACAGCAAGCAACCAAGTAAAACATTAACAGTTCAGACTGTCTGGAGGTCTCCATCCTTGGATTTCCCAGGAGATTTATGTTGGGATCTTCACTCCAATAAAGAGAGCCAGAAACAAAGTAGCAAGCACAAAGCAGTTTATCAAAGCAAACCTACCCTCTTAAGGTGGAAGAGCAGGTAGGTTCAGAGGTAGAACCAGCCTCTGGTTGTTTTGGGATTGGATGTTATTGGGTCTCTGAGTTGGGAGGAGCTGGGAGGAACAGTGGAGTAGTCTCTACTGGAGGCTGCTTCCAAACATTTGGGAAACTCCTCCCACAGATTGGGAAGGAGTTGGTATTGACTCTACAATATTTGTACTGGAATCATTATGGCAGCCTTTCTCAATGGGTGAGTCAACCAGATCACCTGGCTTGGGACTTTCTCAATGAGGGAAGGGAGGGCTGTACTGCAATGCAAATGCATTTTAATGAGTCTAAGGGTTACTCTGGGGAAGAGGTGAATAAAGAGAATGCATATTCTGCACCTGTGACTCCTTAATCTGCCAGGTCCAAGATCTTGGAAGCCACACGTTCAGGACATTGTGCTCCCAGAGCTTTTAATGTGTAGCACATTTATCTAGGTCCTTGCCTCTAGCTCATGTCTCCATCATTCCCCTCTGAGCACGTGGGACTCTGCCTGTGGTGGTCCTTCTACTGCTAATATCCACTTCTTACCTAACAAGATCTTAATACTAACTAGTTCTCCAGATTCTCACAGATAGTACTAAATACCACCCCCTCCCCAAACATTGAAAGGCTGTCAAGAAAATGTTTAAGAGGCATACACACACAGAAGAGTAGGCTATGAATTTGACTCATCAGTGTGTGTCTACTGGTGGGAAAATTCATCATTCTTTCCTTCCTGGCCAGTAGATAGAACGATGCCTTTTAGAACTCTTTCTTGCAAGTGGGTAGAATACTGAAGAAGAGCCAAACAGAAAAGGAAGACAAAAATGATAAACCTCAGTGAGGTTTATTTAGTTAAGACCAGACCTGAAGGTTAGTTGAAAAAGACTCAAAAAACTGCCTTGTAAAGCACATGTGCAAGCACCTCTCGAGAGCTAGTTAGTGGAGGGGGTGGTATGGAAAGTAAACTACAACTTTGGGCATTTTTAATAAGAAATCGTTAAAATTAGTAAAAAATGTGGCAAGTGGGAAATGTAGTAAGAAGAATGTGCATCAGAAGGAAGAAGGGAAAATAAAAACTTGAACTGTTTAGTTTTAGAATAAAAATTGGTTTCCTCCCTTCCTTCACTTATTTGTTTTTAATATCAAGACACTCATCATCCTCCTGAAAAGTCCCCAAGATACAAATCTTTGCTTCCTCAATCTTGAAACAATGACTCATCTCTTTAGTATGACTCACCACTTTCCTCCTCCTGTGTCCAAAGCCCCTTTGATGAAAAGCAGACAAGATTATTTGACAACTTTTAAAGACATGCTTTCTGCAAGATTAGAGCTAAAGGGGTTTTCCTGGGAAGAGAGACTAGTCAGAAACATGCAAGAGTGCAAAGTGTCCTAGACACATGATCAAGAGCCCAGCCTTCAGGGTGAGTCAACCAGATCACCTGGCTTGGGACTTTCGGAAAGTCAGTTGGTCTGCACTTCTGTTTCCATGTCTATAGAATGAGAACAAACAGTATTGGTACTACCTACAGCTGGTAGTTGGGAGAATTCAGTAATAAAATGGCTGTTTATTTTTAAAGATTTTTATTTATTCATGAGAGACAGAGAGAGAGAGAGAGAGAGAGAGAGAGAGAGAGAGGCAGAGACACAGGTAGAGGGAGAAGCCAGACCTGAGACTTGATCCCGGGACTCCAGGATCACGCCCTGGGTCAAAGGCAGGTGCCAAACCGCTGAGCCACCTGGGGATCCCCTAAAATGACTGCTTAAAAGTACTTCCTAAACTTTAAGATAAACAAGTTCCTGTTACTATTGTTGTCAGTCAGTTTTGTGAGATGACCCCATGCTCAGGCCAACTGCAACATGAAAAATTAAAAGGATTCTTAGATACAGTACTAGATCAGGGCCCCAAGCTAGACCTCCTCCCTTTAGGACTTGTGTTTGTTTTTTGTTTTTAAGATTTTATTTATTTATTCATGAGAGATACAGAGAGAGAGGCAGGCTCCCCCTGGGGAGCCGGATGTGGGACTCGATCTGGGGATCTGGGGACCCGGATCACGCCCTGAGCCAAAGGCAGACCCTCAACCGCCCAGCCACTCAGGGATCCCTCCCCCTTAGAATCAGAATGTGTCTCTGAAATGCCTCATGGGTAAAAATCAGAAGCCATCCAGTGGCTTCTTTCACCACGTGCGTGGAAATGTTAAAACAACGAAATAACCATCCCGAGTAGCCCACGGGGCTGTCCTCGTCCCTGCCTCATTTCCCAAGGCCCAGTCTTTGGACCTCCTGAGATGCCCTGGTATCCTTCCCACCAAACTCTATTTTTGGACTAAAACAATGGATGATGTCAAAGCTTCATGGTGTTGCAGAGGAACCCAGGCAGGCAGCGCAGAGACGCGCTGATCCAGGAGGATCTGAGCGGGAAGACAGCTGACAGGGTGAGCGACAGGGACTGGGCAGCGGGTGGCAGCCTGTTGCAGGATCCCAGCAGAAGGCTCTGAGACCAACCTATGGTTGGTGACCCCACCTATGCAGAGAAGATGCCAGGATTGAATGACATCACTCTTTAGTCCTGTAGATATTAATGGGAGCCACGTATGTGATTTTAAGCTTTCCAACATTAAGTAAGTATTAAGTAAGTATGAAAAAGTATAAACAGGTGTAATTTTGATAACATTTTATGTAACTCGATACATCCAAAATATGATCTTCAACATGTAATCAATACTTTAAAAGTATTAATGATATGTTTTATTTTTTTCTTTTGTACTGAGTCTTCCACATCCAGAGTGGATTTCCTCCTCCAGCACCTGTTTGGATGAGCCACATTAAAAGTGCTTGGTAGCCACATGCAGCTATTGGCAAGTCTAGACTCCTAAGACATCTTTTGAGGTTTTAATCTTTATTTCGTTTCATTGCTTCAAAACTGGACTGGGTTTACAGATTTTTTTAAATCCAATCTTTTAAAAATAGATCATATATCCAGTCCACTTTTTTTTCCAGACTCTTCCACCTAGAATAGTTTGTTGACAGTAATCTGGACTAAAGCAATGTGAGTTTTCTATCGAGCATTGTAGCTAAAAACTACAATTATGGTTAAGCAAACTCCCCAGCTCTTCATCACTGCTGACTAATTAACACACACATTTTAAACCACAGAGTTGAGAAAACAAATCCTTTCAAGTGATGATCAAGTAATGATTAGAATTTAACACCTTCTAAAAAGGAAACTCATCGCTACTAGCTGTTTAAACTTCCATGCTCTGATTTAAAACCTCCCCAATTTTTTCCACAGAGAAAATGAGAACCATTTTTACCATCAAAAGATTGTTATTTATGTATTCTCATTCCTTTTCCTGAAAGAAATATGAAAATAAATTTAATACTATCATCATTACAATACCCATTTTATAATGAAACCACTGAGTTCCTGAAATTTTGAGGCACTGGTAAGAGATACATTCGAAATCTGCTTCCCATGAGTTTGAGTACCACCACGAAGGGCCTAAGGACTGGGCACTTTGTCTTCATCCTCACTTAGTCAGAAATGGAGCCCATTCATTTCCTGAATGTCACATCTGAGTTCCAGTTTTCCTGTGCCTAGAATGTGTGCAAAAACTGTGCCAGATATTAACTGCCTTCTTCCTGAGTGGATTTTGCTAATTTGCCTTTTCCTGGATGTTTTGCTTCCCAAAGGTAGTTGGAGCCAAGTTTAACTACCTGACTACATAGTTAGGGCTCTTCTTACTCTCCCAGGCCTGCTTCTGGGAATATGGTTTTGTGCCAGACCCTACTTCTTTCTTTAGCCCACTCAGAGACAAGTACCCTCAAATGCCAATAGGACACACGACCCAGTTCTGCCCATATTAAGCCGACAACTGAATGGGTGGGGAAAACCTATGTCCCAGTGGATGGCATTATCCTGAAAGAGTGTTAGGTCTATCTTATCTCAGTATCTATCTTGTCAAAAAATGGGCATTTTTTCCCTTTTGCAGAACAAATAGAGTAGTTGAAATTGTTAATTTGATGTATTAAGTTGTTTGGGCCACAGTGGTCAGATAATTGGTTAAACATTATTCTGGATGTTTCTGGGAGAGTGTTTTGGGATAAGATTTCCATTTAAACTGGTGAATTTGAGTAATGAATATTACCCTGTGTAATGTAGGTGGGCCTAGAATGAGGAGTAGACTCTACTCTATACAAAGCTCATGAATGCTATGCAGCAGAGGAGGTCCACTATGGATGTTGCAAGAGACAATCATAAGATTCCCTCATACTTTCCTAAGCTTGGTCAGAAAGGCTAGCAGTATACTCTATGAATTGCAAACTAAGCTTGGGAAACACTGAGTATGATTGTATAAATCAGGATTCTCCAGTAAAACAAAACCAGTAAGACATGTGTGTGCTTATGTGCATGTGTGTATACATAATATATCTATATCTAATATGTATTATATTCATATACATATTATGTATATATGGGGGAAAGGGAGATTTATTTTAAGAAATTGGCTCACATGACTATAGAGGCTGGCAAGTCTAAACTCTGCAGGGTGGACTGGCAGCCTGGAGTCCTGAAGAAGAACTGATGTTGCAGTAAGTCCAAAGGCCATCTGCTAGCAGAATTCCTTCTTGCAGGAGACATTGTTCTATGACGACTTGCCACTAATTGAATGAGGCTCTTACTAATGGCCCCACCCTGCTGCTTATCATGGGTCCCTCCCCTGCCATACTTCCCTTTCAGGGCGATTTTCTCCTGGAGCACTTCACATCAGTGTCTATGTTTCCTAGTCCCAATTTCAGGCAGGGCTCAAGATCATCAAAAGGTTCCTAGTCCTATGTAAATCAGAGATGGAGCTCAGCACCCATTTAAGGTTCCTCAACATTTCATGACAGCCAGCAAGTCCCCTATATGGCGTGACCATCCTCAGCTTGTCTGTTTCATACACCCTGAGGAACTGTAGCACGTGGCTTCATCTACCACTACCAGCCAATGTCTCAACTTCTGCCCCATTACAAAGCCAAAGCTAACACCAGGAATGTCGGGATGGAGTGGGCTAGTGCACAGAGTGTACTGGAACTGGGGGCCAGGAAAAAAAGGAGGAAAATTGTTGATGTTGGGAAAAGAGAAAGGTGGGCCGTGATGTCTCATACACTGTCTCTGGGCCACGTGCTGTGCTACCTTGTCACACACATTCACTGGATTCCCATATTTGCCCTGTTGAGGTATGACTATTATCCACATTTCACCAATGAGGGAAGTGAGGCACACAGATGTATAGTAACTTACCCAAGGTCCTAGAGCTATTAGATGGGACTGGGATTTGTACCCAGGCGGTCTGGTTTTCTACCCCTGTATTCTCCCACCAAGAGACTGAATATGAGCATGATCAGAAAAGGATGTCCTCTTTTTCTGGGACTCTACCAGGGACACACTGAACGATTTTGCCTCCTAGAACTCCATGATTTTCCTGTGTTTCCATCATAACAATTCTTCTTTTGATGTGATTTTTTAAAAAAATATGCTGGTGTCTCCAATCAGGTCATGATTAAATTGTTCCTCCATCTTTGGGCTTAAGGGATATATCTTAATTTTAATAAGCAAGCCCCTTCGTAGATGCAGAAAACAGATTAGTAGTTGCAGGGGGTGTGGGGGAGGCAGAGGGAGTTAAATGGGTGAAGGGGTTCAAAAAGTACAAACTTCCAACTATAAATGTCATAGGGATGTAACATACAGCATGGTGACAATAGTTAATATTATATATGGAAGTTGCTGAAAGAATAACTCTTAAAAGTTCTTATAAGAAAGAAATGTAGCTAGGAATGGTGACAGATCGTTGCTAGATTTATTGTGGTGATTATATATACAAATATGGAATCATTGTTATATACCTGAAACTAATAAAATGTGTATCACTTACATCGCAATAAAAAAAAAAAAAAAGCAAACACTTGTTATGATCTTCTACCAACCTGGTAGTGTACTTAAACCAGCCATGAATAAGGAATGGGGTGTGGTGGAGGTGCAGAGTTTGTGGATCTGCACACACTGGAGCTATAAAAACAAAGACAGGAGAAACGCAAGCTGATGATGCTTACAGATTTAGTATTTGGAATAGCTGAAATCAAAGCACTTTTTGTCAAAGATATAGTCATTTTCCATTAGTCTATAAGAAAATAACGCTTGTTGGGAGGGATGAATTTATTGTCCTTTTTAAGGTTCTTCTGCCAAACTAAGAATCAAATTGACATGAGACAGGTTAACAGGAGAAAATCAAATTTAATTTCATACATATGAGGGATCTACACGGACATGGAAATTCTAAAGATCTGGGAGTCTCAGTGGGTTAAGCCTCCGACTCAATTTCGGCTCAGTTTGTGATCTCAGGGTTGTGAGATTGAGCACCCCCTGCCTGCCTGCCCCGTTGTGCTCCTCATGGAGCGTGGAGTCTGCTTAGATTCTCTTTCTCCTCCCTCTTCACTGCCTCCCTTCACGCACACTCACATGCACACACGTGCACTCTCTCTCAAAAAAAAAAAAAAAAAAATCCAAAGACCGTCAGGCAAAATGAGGTATGTATGTCATTCTGAAGTAAGGAAAAGGGGGTAAGGATCTGGAACTTCTAAGGGAAGGAAGTCAATTCACAGGAAAATGAAAACGGGATAAATGGTAAATAAATGTTTCCTGGACCTTTCAGAAGCAATTGGATATGGAGGACTTTAATCAAACAGGCCTTTCAAGGTTCCTCCCTATTTGCCACACCTAGTCCATGTTATGACATAATTATCTATGGAGATAGCTCCCTTCCTGGAACAGAGCTTCTGTCTAAATTCTTGTAGGCAGTTGTGTGGAGGTAAAGAGATTTTTCTGATTCTGCCGAGTTTTGATTGCTTTTTAACTCAAAATGGTCTTCGTGCCAAAGTGGCACATTTTGGGGCATCTTGCCCTTGGCTCCCACATACTATTAAGATTTTCTATTTTATTTTCTCCACCACTAGTTGGTGGTTGCTGGATCCCAAGGTGGTAGTAGAAACTGGTTTCAAGATTTAGTTCAAAGTTCCCCTCCACTTGTAAAGAATTTCCCAGTTATTCTCCACCTCATTAAACAGAACTAACATCCCTTCTGTGTTCTTATAACAACACAAGCTTCTATTATAATACAAAGCTGTTTTTCCTTTTTTAAGATTTTATTTTTGTTTATTTAGAGAGAGCAAGTGAGTGGGGGAGGGGAGAAGGACAGAGGGAGAGGAAGTGAATCTTTTTTTTTTTTTTTAAGATTTTATTTATTCATGAGAGACACAGAGAGAGAGAGAGAGGCAGAGACACAGGCAGAGGGAGAAGCAGGCTCCATGCAGGGAGACCGACGTGGGACTTGATCCCGGTCTCCAGGGTCATGCCCTGGGCTGAAGGCAGTGCTAAACCACTGAGCCACCCGGGCTGCCAGAGAGGAAGTGAATCTTAAGCAGACTCCATGCTCAGTGCACAGAGCCAGATGCCAGGCTTGATCTCAGGACTCTGAGATCATGACCTGAGCTATAACCAAGAAGCAAATGCTTTAACTGACTGAGCCACCCAAGTATCCCATGTAATGGCACTTCTTGTTTATAATCCTCTGTCTCATAGAATAAGTTCTGTTTGAGAATTAATTATGGCTTATTCTTTAAGTCACTGTGGCAAGGAGTATCTAGAATATAATAATACACAGCTAATTTTTATCTACTTAATTTGTCAGGCATGGGGCTAAGCGCTGTTCACAATTATCTTATTTAACCTTCACAATGATTCCATTTGGAAAACATTATTCTACCTTCATTTCAGGTAATAAAGCTAAGGCACAGAGATGTTAAGTAACATGCCCATGGTCCCATGGCTAATTAATGGTGATGGATGCATTGAACCAGTTAGCCCATATTCAGAGGCTTCATGTTTGATCATTACACTATGCAATTTCTCTTCAAAATATCTAATGATGGACTGACTCAAGAAAAGACAAGTCTTGCTCATTCCTAAGGAGCAACTAGGATTCTGTAACAAGATTAACGATTTTCTACATGATAAATTTCCATGTAGATAAAGTTGTTCTCTACACAATTCGAAGTGTCTTAGTCTGTTCTGGCTGCTAGAACAGAATATCATAGACTGAGGGGCTTGACAACAAAAGAAAATTATTTTTCACAGTTTGGGAGGCTGGGAAATGCAAGTTCAAGGCACCAGCAGATTTGCTGGTGAAAGCCGTCTTGCTGGTCCATAGATAGCCATTGTCTTGCTGTGTCCTCACGTGGTAGAAGAGGCAAGGGAGCTCTTTGGGGTCTCTTGTATAAGGACACTAATTCTATTCAAGAGGGCCCCACCCTTATGAGCTAATCACCTTGCAAAGGCTCCACCTCCAAATACCATCAAAATAGATTAGGATTTAACAGATGAGTGTGTGTATGGGGTAGGTTAAATTATATTCTTGGATCTTATCAGGGCTCTCAATCAGGTTTCCTTGTGTAGAGGGATGCTTCCTAATACCAAGCAATTCTCTGTCAAAAACAGTGCATGACAATTCAACTAATTGATTCCATTTTGGGGCTGTGGTTTTAACTGTCAAATATATACTTTTTATAAATTGCAATATCACAGGGCGATGCAGTCATTCAGGTTATAGCAAGTAATAAGAAATTATCCTTCCATTGGTTTGATTTCTAGTCCAAAAAAAATCATATTATAAATTCTTCATTTATACAAACTCTCGATTCTCTTTTTAGAGGTCTGGATGATAGCACTTTCTTTGATCTAACTATTGATTATGATAGCTTGGCAAGGTATCATTAAGGTTTATTAAATTAAAAGATGATATAAGGCAGAGGTTCCAAGATGGAATTGCTTATGTTAGGCCAAGTCACCAAACTGGGGCTTTATACCTAACCTAATTGCAGTTTCAAGCTCTCCCAGAAATGTAATTTTACCAATGAGTCAAGAAATTTCTGGTCAGTACCAATGAGATATACTGTCAGAGCCCCCTTCCACCACCCACAATCCACCAAGGAGAAAGAGATAATCCATCTAATAAGACCCCCTGCCTTTCCACTAGGGGAATTTGACCTTGCCTAAAACAATTGTTTTTCTTATTTTGCTAATAACTTCCTGTCCACCCTCCTTCCTATAAAAACCTTCCATTTTGTACAATTCCTTGGAGCTCCTTGCTGCTTGCTAGATGTGATGCTGTCCAATTCATGAATCACTTAGTAGAGCCAATTAGATCTTCAAATTTACTGAGTCAAATGTGAGGTAATTAAAACAGTGGGCCTGTGGTTCAAGTGGGGAACAGAGGGCTGTAGAGAAAATGTATGTTTCTGTACTTAATTTTCTAAGCAAATTTTATTGACCTTTGAGGTCTGAGCTAAAACAAGTCTGGAAGTGAATTTATGAATGCTTAATGAGTATTGCAGAGAGATTTACCTCCCCAGAGCTTTATTGTTTCTTTCTTTTCTTTCTTTTTTCCTTTCTTTTCTTTTTTCTTCTTTCTTTTTCTTTCTTTCTTTTTTCCTTTCTTTTCTTTTTTCTTCTTTCTTTTTCTTTCTTTCTTTCTTCCTTTCTTTTCTTTCTTTCCTTTCTTTCTTTCATGTTAAAGAGCAACAAACGCTTCCAGGACCACGGAGATGTCTCCTGGGAAGTAAAGCTAGAGACTCCACTTTTATCTTCTTTCCCATGGAGGAATTTATTTATATCCCAAAGGGTGAGAACCCAAGATCCTTTTCATTTGTGTTCTAAGAGAGACTGGGACAAAATGGGAAGCAGAAAATTTCTCTTTGGGTCACCTGGATGGCTCAGTAAGTTAAGCATCTGACAATTTCAGCTCAGGTTATTATCTCAGAGTCCTGATCACGGGGTCTGGAGATCCAGTCTAAGGCCAGTGGCAGGCTCTGTGCTCAGCAGGGAGTCTGTTAGAGATTCTCTTCTTTTCCTTGAAAAATCTTCTACTTCTCCCCATCCCTGCTCATGCACTGCTGCTCTCTCCCTCTCTGTCAAATGAATAAAGATTCCCCTTCTTTATACCTCAGAAGGGGAGTGATGTGCAGATTCATTCTGTAGGGAAAACTTCCTTCCCAGCAGTAGTCACGGTTAGGACATCTGGTTCTCATCACATTGCTCCAGGGGGATAGAATTAAGACAAAGGAGAGATGGGATGACTATTTGCTGTATGTAAATAATAATCTGCTCCGCTGTAGAAACCCTGTATTGGCATACAGGATAATACTAATAAATACAGATATCAAAAACTTAAAAAGGAATGTATGCTCTGCCTAGAACCAATACAGATAAAATTCTCTGTTGACCAAACGAAACAGGTTTTCAGGATGAATTCAGTCCATGCGCTGCTGGTTTGCAGTAACTAGTATCAGGTGTGCCCTGTGTTTGGGACTATGAAGATAAATAAAGGGAACCTCGTTTAACATGGAGTCACAAAGCCCTGAAGGAAGAGCTCTTAGCAACCTGAATAACCAGTAGGAAAGAAAAAGATAAGAATTATTTTGATGGGACGCCTGGGTGGCTCAGTGGTTGAGCGTCTGCCTTTGGCTCGGGGTGTGATCCCGGAGTCCCAGGATCAAGTCCCGCATTGAGCTTCCTGCATGGAGCCTGCTTCTCCCTCTGCCTATGTCTCTGCCTCTCTCTCTGTATCTCTCATGAATAAATAAAATCTTAAAAAAAAGAATTATTTTGATAAAGAAAGACATTTTTCACATAGCTATTTTATGTCCTGCTTTTAAGAAAAAGAAGGAAGATCCCTCCCTGCTTAGCAACAATGCACTGACCACCACTTGCAGCCCATGAGAAACTGTGACAAATCTGAACTCTTGTTCTTCTCCGGTGAACTTTTGTTCAAAACCCTTGCAATTTCCTTCTAAATCCTAACAAAAGCTGCCCTTCCCTTTGTCTCTTTGAAGTTTGACTATGGTTCACCAGAACTTGCAATTGCAATTCCTTTGCGTTTCCCAAATAAACCCATCCTACTAATAAAATAACTGGCTGTTTTATTTTTGAAGGTTGTAGGAAAATATGCTGTTATATCATCATTTGAAAGGTACTCAAATGATCCCTTGTCCCAAAGCAAATATTTTTCTCTCTGCATACTTGTCACTCAAGACTTCCAATGTCAGTGTTGCAAATCCATTGTTTTGCTAGTTAGGAACTGTCATTATACAAAAATACTCAAGGGTGCTAACCCTAAAAATATTTATCAAATGCTGGTATCTATAAATTAAGCTGTTTATCCATTTTTACCCAAAGCCAGCTAAGGGCATCTGCCTGCAGATTATCATTTTACTAAATGTTGGTCAAAGATCAAGATAGAGAGAAGCCTTGAGCTGAAGCCTTAAGAACCAAGGCAGTTCTAGGTAATTCTCAGCTTGGGAGATTTCTTGGTATGGCAGCAAGAAGGCAGACCCTGGGCACTGGTGTGGTGAGGGAAAGCACTTGGAGAGGAAGAAGCAATGAAAGAGGAAGTGGGAGGAGGCCCTGGGGACAAACTGCATGCTTCTTTACATAGCTTCGGTTTTTAATTTTTTTTTTTAAATTTTTCCCCAGCAGCAGTTATGCAGCTCAGTGTTTTGTATGATATAGAGAAATGTTTTCTAAACCGAATATGGCTGGGGTGCTTGTGTGGCTCAGTCGTGAAGCGTCTGCCTTCGGCTCAGGTCAGGATCCCAAGCTCCTGTGATTGGACAGAGACACTCAGATTACCTTTAGTGACAAGGGATTTGAGTGAAGATGTGCAGGAAAATCAGAGAAGGAAACAGTTACCCATGAGCCAGTTTTCAGGGGCCATAGTGAGGGAGCAGCGTTCAGGGCACACAGCTGTGCTAGTGAGCATCTGGCTGTTGCTGCTGCTGCTGCCCTCAGACTGGGGCCTCTTGGTATCCCCTCACTGAAGGATTTTCTTTGCTTAGTTTTCTGAAGTTCCACTTTCTGTCTTTGAGTTTGTTGCTTTTTTTTTTTTTTTTTTTTTTTTTTACTTTCCTGCTCAACCCCAAACATTCTCCCTCACATTGTGGTGCAGATTCCAGCTCTCTGAAAGAGATTTAGGTTGGTGTGAGAGGGACTGAGAATTTCAGGTCAATGAGCAGAAAACCAAACTGGCAGTAGCTTAAATCAATAAGGTTTTATTTTTTCTCCTATAACAAGAGTCAGATATAGGTGATTGCAAACATTGCAAAGCATTCAACTGCTCAATGCTTCCATCGACTTCTCAGCTTTCTATCTTTCTAGTTTTCCATTTTTAGTCGTTGGCTTTTTATCCTCCATCATGTTGCCTCATGGTTGCAAGGTGACTGCTGTATAGTGTGTCTACATTCAAGGCAGAAAGATTGGGGCAGGGTCAAGTCTAGCAAGTTCTCCTGTTGGATCTATCACATGCTCTCACATACACAGACTTCTGCTTATGTCTTATTGACCAGAACTATGTCAGATGACAAGACATAGCTGCTGTGAAGGTTCAGAAAGTGAGTATTGAGCTTTGATAGCCTCGATGGTGGGAAGGCAGCAAGACAGAAGGATACTGAGAAAAGTTATTAGCAGCCAGCTTAGTGAACAATGTCTGCCACAGTTAACATCTTGTGTGTGGCATCTATCTTAGGCAATGCTCTAAGACAAGCCATCTACCAAAGACTTTGCAGTCTACAGTTTGATCCAATATGAGCAGATGTCAGCATAACAGCTTTCCTTGGAAGGGGGCTGTGTGCAGAGTAAGAACTAAAAGTACTTTAGTACAGTATGAAAAACAAACGTCTAAATTCTCATCAGTGACCCAATTATAGCTTAATCAACCATAAATTTAACTGTATCTGCCACACTCGCACATCTATTCACAAGCTTGCTTTGTTCATTTATTTTTTCAAAAGATATTAGTGCAATGACGGGTGCTTGTCTAGGTACAGGGGAGATATGGCAGTGAAGAAAATAAGGAGAGAAATAGAATTTATGCTCCAATAGCTTCATTGTTCTCTTTGGTAACGATTATCACAATTTTAGATATATATTTTAGTTATATATTTGTGGATATATATGTATATGCATATCGTATATATGTATCTACATAGAGATGGTAATAAGTGCTATGGTGAAAACATAAGAGGCAGTGTAGAGACATGAGTAAAGTGTGAGAGGGTAGGGGAGTGTTAGTTATAATTTATAGAATAATTAGAATTCAGAACTAAATGCTTTAGCTGCAGACTTTTCAATCTGTTGCCTTTAAAGGAAAATGGACATTTGTGTTCTAGAGAAAAAAGGAAGGACATACAGGGTGCCAAGAGCCAAAAGTGCATAGTTTGTACTACACAGTCTCTGTTCTCATTAGAACATTGTCGAATATTTTAAATTATTTTGCTTGGCTTATTAATTTCCTGTGTTGAATATGGCCTACAAAATGAAGCCTTAGCTCCCAAGTGACACTTCAGTTTATATGTGGCTTCGGAATTATCCACCCCTTGCTCTACATTGGTTTTTTGGTTTTAAAAACTCACCAAAGGATATAGGGGGACCAACATACACTTGGATATTCTCCAGCCCTTAGGCACAAGATTTTTACCAAGTCAACAGCCACTGCTCATTTGCCTTCTGTGTGGCTAAGATACATATATTGAAGTTTAAAATATATTTTATTGATCATTCTCCTACCTTTCTTACTATCTTGTGAGCCCCAATCCCTCAGTTTTGTCCAGACTAATCTCCTCTTATCTTTCAGGTAATATCACAACTGTAACTGCTCCAAGAAAGAATTTCCTTAAAACTTAGATTAAACTGGGACACCTGGGTGGCTCAGTAGTTGAATGTCTGCCTTCTGCTCAGGGTGTGATCCTGGGGTCCCTTGGGGAGCCTGCTTCTCCTTCTGCTTCTCTTTCTGTGTGTCTCTCATGAATAAATAAAATCCTTTAAAAAAAAAACTTAGACTAAATGAAATTTCTGTTTATTCCTCTATAAATCGATTGTTCTCCTTGATAAGGATTTACCACAAGTCCAGTATTTATTTATGTAATAGTTTGACGCTTGTTTAATCCCTCATAGACTATAAGCACCATGAAGGCAGGGGCCATATCTCTCTCATTCAGGTTTGAATGTTACTCGGTGTGTAACAGGGTTATATATACATAGCGGAACTCAATGATAGTGAATTAATAAATATCCTTAGTCTCCAAGTGACTAGCAAGGTGCCTCAGAAAGAAATGTCATGGATGCTGATTGGGAAGTTCTGCCCATACCGCCTTTAAGAACAGAAGATTTAGACCCATCTCCCCCTTGCTGTTGGGAGTACTGCTGATAAAAACCCTTAACTATCACAATTCTTTGGATAGTGCCTCAGTTAAAAAAATGGACAAGCCCCTTCCAGGGGCTGTTTGTATCCAAAAGACCAATCAATGTTGGGAGTGGAAGGGTCAGCCACTCATATCCACTCATGATACCTCTAAAAGGCTATCCCAGCTCCAAGGGGTCAGCTGAAGACCTTGTTAGGACTTTGTTAGGACTTTGTTAGGATGATGTCACAGATCAACTTCTCCCTCTGCTCACTCCTGTTTCCTCCACCTCCTTTTCACCGAGGTTGATCCCAAGAGTACACAACAGCATGTCTTGCATACTAAGCTTCCCTGCAGAGTCTACTTCATGGGTGATTCAACCTGTGATGGTTACAAAAAAATTCTTACTGAATCAAATTGAATATTATGTTTTGTCCTACTCCTGCAAAGACCAGTTCTTATTCATCCTTACATTCTTGCAATGACTAGGTGCCTTTCATATAGTGAGTGCTATTGTTTGAATGTTTGTGTCCCCTCTAAATTCATATGTTGGAATTTTAACTCCCAAAGGGAATGGTATTAGGAAATGTGCACTTTGGGGCATGTTTAAGTAATGATGGAAACCTCATGAATGGGATCAGTGCCCTTATAAAAGAGGCTCCAGAGAGCTCTCTCCCTTTCCCATCAAGTGAGAGTACAACCAGAAGTCTCCAACCCAGAGGACAGCTGTCATGTGACAATGCTGGCACTTAGATCTTTGACTTCAAGCCTCCACACTGTGAGAAATGAAATTTTGTTACTTATGAGTTGGTGGTATTTTGTTAAAGCAGCCTGAACAGACTAACACAGTGGGTATCATAATACCAAAGTATTCCCCTCTAATAGAGGTAAAGCATTCCTATTAGAGCCAGTGGGACTGGCATTCTCTCTATATTCTGTTACAAATGCAGAATCTCAAGGCCCAACTGAATCAGACGAAGTGAATTAGAACCTGCACAAGATCCTCAAGTAGTTCATACGTTCACCGAAGTTTCAGAGGTATGGAGCTTAGAGATTTACTCATATGAATAAAATGATCCTGTTAATAATTCCTGTTTTGTACATCATCTCAAAAGTTTTTCTAACATTGTGCCTAATGCCAGCGCAATCATGCATTCTTTTATCCAACAAATACCAAGGAGATGCCAAAGATTTCAGGGTAATGGAGCTTACATTTCAAAAGGCGGAGGAAATGAGCATTGATATGTGTATCAGAGAGTGTGGGGGAAGGTGGTAAGCGCCATGAAAAAAAGTTAGGACAGGGTAAGGTGAGAAGACGGGTTGTGATTTCAAATTTCTGCAAAGAGCCATGATAACAAGGGATCTGAAGCAGTGAGGTACTTAGCCATGTGCACATCTGAGCGCGAGCCTGGGATGTATTGGGACGGCAGAGGCCATTTGGCGGAAGAGGAATGTGAGAAATGCAGAGTAATATGGCCAGGGAGGAAGGAGGGCGGATCCAGTGATGACAGGCTGTTTAATAAATCGCTATGTGATGTTTAGTTGCTGAAAAAAAAAAAAAACACAAGTGGCTTTTCGTCCAAGGATGAAGTAGTTCTTGGCCGAGCCAGTTCGATGCAGGCTGCAGAGGTCCGCACACACCGTTTCACCACTGAAGCTTTGGTTTCCTCAAATACAAATGCAGGGATGAGAGAGGCATTTAGGGCTCTGTTCTGAACTCTCAGACTTCCAGACGCCTCGATGGCGAAGCCTAGCAGGGTTCAAGTACGGAGTGTGGCTGGGCTGTGGCCTCAGGAAAAGCTCTGCAACCCCAGAACACTGCAAAAACGGGAAGAAGAATCTCGGAAGGTGGTGCCAGATCGAAAGAACGGGACCTCTGGATCCAAGTTCCTCAGAACTGTGGGCCCTTGTCACGGCCACGGACTCTGACGCCCTTAACGCTGTGAGTCCTTGGAGCCGGCCTATCCTGGCCTCCTCGCCCCAGTCCGCCCTCCCAGCCGACGCCCGGCTGGGGAGTCGCTGCCCCGAATTCCCTCTCACGTCCGGGTTCCCAGCCTCCCGCCTCAGGCTCACGCTCCCGCTC
This sequence comes from Vulpes lagopus, assembly GCF_018345385.1. Taxonomy (NCBI): domain Eukaryota; kingdom Metazoa; phylum Chordata; class Mammalia; order Carnivora; family Canidae; genus Vulpes; species Vulpes lagopus. Next base: position 86,741,146 of record NC_054825.1, on the reverse strand, counting down.
GGGTTCCGCCTCACGGCTCTGGCCCCGCCTCCTCACCGTGACTCCACCTCCTGACCTTGACTCCGCCCCCGCCCTGTCCCGCTGCCGGGTCAGCGCCAGGCGTCCCCGCCGTGGCCCCGCCTCCTCCGCCGTGGCCCCGCCTCCCCGTCCAGCCCCCCGCCCCCGCCCGCCTCCCCCGCCCCCGCCCCCGCCCCCGCCCGCCTCCCCCCGCCACCCCCAATCCCCACTCGGGCTCCGCGCTGCGTGCGCGCCGGACCTCTCCTCAGAGCGCTGGTCCGCCGGTCCGGAAGTGACGCGAGGCCCGGCTGCAGGCTGGACGCCGCATTCTCTGAGGGCCGCACCCCGAGGCGGCTCCGGGCAGCATGGCCCTGCTCCTTCTGCTCGTCCTCGTCTTGCAGGCCGGGTGCTGGGTGGAGATGAGCCCCGCGGATCCGGAGCTGTCTTCGGGTACGTCGCTCGCGGCAGGGCTGCGGCCGGGGGGCGGGGGGCGGCGGTTGGGAGCCGCCCGGGGCTAGAAGCACGGCCCCGCGGGGCGCGCCCTCGTCCGCCCGGGACGTCGCGCGGGGTTCCCGGACGCCCCCAGACGTGCGCGGGCGGCCCCTGGGAAGGCCGCCGTGGTCTCCGCGGTCGGTGGACTTTAGTTCCCTTTCTCTCGCCTTATCCGTAGTTGCCGAAACGACTAAACGCGGCTGTGGGTCTCCAGTTCTGGTAATTCATTTTTAAAGAAGTGAGTTGCCCGGTCAGCGTGTGTACCCTGTGACCAGCGCTCAGGACTTAAGTACTCTGAGGGGAGCCCAAAATCGTCACGAAAAAAGTTGTGCTCCCCTCATGAAAATCATTAAGTGGCAGTGATTGGCCCTCTTACGTGTAATCTGGAAGCCTTGTAGCGCGTGCACTCGGTAGCAGGTGTGTTAGGCTGTACGTCTCGTAGCCTAGTTCTTGAGCATTTTATTTCTGCCTGTTCACTGAGATTTCCCCGGAAATAAATGCAGGGAATACGTTTTTCAAAGTTCGGCGTAATGTTGATTAGGAGCTCCGGTGAAATCAGTGAATATTTTCTGCAAGAGCCTTAAACCTAAAGTATCAGGATCCGCATCAGTTTTGAGTATCTTCTCAGTATCCACAGTTAGCAGTTGCCTCGAAGGGGTCAGGGAGGCCTGGTCTTCTGCACCCTTGGCAAATTCTGGGTCCAAACCTCTGTATTATGGCTTGGTCTGTGGGCTTCGTGTAGGTGTGTTGCATTCATGTCCACCTGTCCTCTGGCTTGTTCTTTAAGAGGCAAGCAAACCAATAATTAGACATTCTTTGGGATAGGCATTGTGCCAGATGTTGGGGATACAAAGATGGGAGTTATTCAGTTTCTGCTTTCAAGGATGATTATTTGGCTAACAGTTATTAAGCGCTAGGCACTGCTGTTAACTTATCCCATCTCATTCTCACAAAAACCAAATACAGTAGGTGCTATCAGTATCTCCATTTATGGATGAGAAATCAAGGCACAAAGAGGTCTGCCCAACTTGGAGAGAGGTCACTGCTACTCAGTGGGGAGCCTGGCAGGTGGACTCTAGAGTCCCAAGTTTTAACCACTCTGGAAACTGTCATTACCTAGGGCAGGTGAGTCATCCACAAGGGCAGTTGCAGCACATTGTGATAAGGGCCTGGACTCTTGCACAGACTACTAGACAAACAAGGTTGGGGTATCTGGCTCTGACCAGGGGAATCAGGAAGGACTTTATGGAGTCAGGTAACTCCAGAGTTGGAGCTGGAGGTACAGAGAGACTGGGTGTGCAGAGGGAGAGGGTGTGAAACAGCTTGTTCAATTAGTGGAATACTAAGGGTTTCGTTGTAGAATATGTGTGTGAGGATACAAGGGGAGATAAGACAGGTAGAGAGGTAGGGACTGGGAAATGAAGTGCCTTGTCATGTGTAAGCAAAGGATTAGCAACATAGCATTGGCTAACTCTGGCAGATTGGGGAATTTATTGGTTTAGAGAATCCAAGCAAGAGATAGAAAGGTAGAGATGCCACTTTGGCCTCCGAAAGCTGAGCCAGTCACTCAAAAGTGCCAAGACTCTATATCTTATTACCAACTCTGAAGGTGAACAGCTGCTCCTACTTGGCAGGAATCATAGATGTTGACAGTATTCGGGTTTTGCATCTTGCAGCTTCCGCCATCCTAACAAAATCTCAAGGGATTTGTTAGAGCCCAAAGGCTCTGATTTGCTCAGCTTGGGTCAGGCACCTGCTTGCCTGCGGTGGCAGTAAGGGAGTTTCCAGAAGAGAAATAATGTTCCTGAAGGAAGTACAGATGCTAGGGCAACAAAGTAAATATGCTCACTATGGTTGAGTGGGCAGTCACTGGATTAGCCCACCTAATTACTGACCTAAAATAGGTCAGTCTCCTATTTTAAGAAGAGAAATGATTTTATGCAGGATCAGTTGGGCCATTCAGAAAAACCATTCATCTTACAGAGTAGTTTGAGGGTAGACTCTAAGGAAGGAGGCCAGTTAGGCTCCTGCTTAGATTGAGACGACTCAATGAAAATGGCAGTTTAAATGGAGAAGAGAGGGCAGTTTGTAGAAAGTTTAAAAGACAGTCAGCAGGAGTCATTCATGGATGTGGGAAGAGAATGGCTCAGGTAGCATTATTAAATCATGTGCCATGCCCTTCTGAGTACAGACTGGGCCCTCCTAAGCCAGGTACCCCAATCTTACTTTCCAGTAGCCTCTGTGCAAGAGTCCAGGCCCTTATCACAATGTGCTGCAACTGCCCTTGTAGATGACTCACCTGCCTTAGGTAATGGCAGTTTCCAGAGTGGTTAAGAACTTGGACTCTGGAGTCTACCTGCCAGGTTCCCTGAGTAGAAGTGACCTTTTTCCAAGGCAGGCCTCTTAGTGCCTTGATTTCTCATCCATAAATGGAGATACTGATAGCACCTACTGTATATGGTTGTTGTGAAAATGAGATGTGGTAAGTTAACAGCAGTGCCTAGCGCTTAATAACTGTTAGCTATATACAATTACAGTCCTTGAAAGCAGGACTGGTACCTTCCATTTTTCTATTTCTAACACCTGAAAGTGTGGGGGACCCCTTGTGGTTACACAATTTGTACATCCTTGAAGCCAGCTCTGGGAGTGTTGCCTGTTTGCCCGCCCTCCTTTTTTCATTGCATTTTCAATACATTTGTCTAGATTTTCCATGTATTTCTCTAGTTTGTCTTGTGTCTCCTATGCTTTTAAAGTTAGTTTAAAATGTAATGTCTCCAGAGAGTAAGAGGAAAATCCATAATAAGGACAACCTACTTCTGGCTCTTGGCAAGCTTCCTTATCTCACCAGTGCCTGACATTTAATACACACACTCAGGGTATTAACTCTTGTTACAGTCTTGGCTTTTACTCTATTTTTGATAGTTCATTTTAGATGAGGGAATCTAGTAGGAACAAGGAAGCAGGCAAGAGGATATAGTCAATCTGCAAAATCCAAGTGGTTGGTCATGTATTGTGCTCCAGTGACGAGCTTTTGTTAATATTTCTTAGTGAATGAATAGGGAAAAGAAACCCATGCATGCTATCTAATAATCAGTGGCATTTCACTTTTCATACAGTTTTACCTATAAAAGTAGTGTATGTATGTGTGTGTGTATATATATATATATATATATATATAATATGTAGATAATCTATATATATCTTAAAGATTTTATTTATTTGTTTATTCAGAAAGAGAGCAAGCAAGAGCAAGGGGAAGGGCAGAGGGAGACTCTCCACTGAGCAGGGAGCCCAAAGGGCTTGAACTCAGGACCCTGGCATCATGACCTGAGCCAAAGGCAAGACGGTTAACCACCTGAGCTACCCAGGCGCCCCAGTAGTGTATATATATTTTTAAGTGAAGCAGTATCTGTCTTCTTGCAGTTTGCTCTTCCACTGTGGGTTTTAGTAATATTCAAGAGCATACTGTACTTTCTCAAATAGAAGTGGGGCTCTTACCTTAACTGTCTCCACTAATAAAGTGGAGAAAATCTCTTTTCTGACTAAAGGATAATGTTCTGGGTTGCTTAAAATTTTCATTATTTTCTTTGGCTCCTATTTTTATTTCAGAGATTCAAAATACTTAAGACCATGCATTTTAATTACATTTATTGAATAGGGTATTAATAATTTCTTTTTCATTTTATTCTTATTCATGATTCCTTTTTTTTAAATTCATGATTCCTATGGACTTTGAAAGGTTCTCATTTTAGTTCCATATAGAGGAAAACCTAAAAAAAAAAAAAAAAGAGAAAAATAACCCTTATAAAAGAGCTATCTCATAAAATTTGGCAGCAAACAGCAATAGTGCCGTTGTTGTATAAACTAGATGAATAATTAATGGTTCCATTTTAATTGGATAGAAACAGAATGAGAATTGAACCAGAATTAAATTAATTCCTGACAGGAAGGAATCCATTTACCCGTAATTTTCTTACTAAGGGAGTCTCTTTGGTTTAGATTACCCCAGTGCATAGAAATCAGAATACCAATATCCATTTCAGTCATGTCCATTCCAAAGAAATGATTTCCTTTAACACATTGTTCATATTTTGCTGTGGTCATCATATAATTGTGATAGTATAATAAATCATGCAAAACTACTTGAATTAGATGCTTGTGAAGTGACCAGAAAATAATCATCTCCACTTTGTATTAATATATGGAGATCATTTTCTTATTTTAAACTATTACCAAAATTATGCCTAAGTTGCTTTTCTTAACCAAAACCAACAAAACTTTATAGACTGTCAAGTCTTTCAATAGCTTCTCTACACCTTTGTTTTTTCATTGATAAAAATATGTATACCAGTATCACCTCTCTCATAGAATGGTTTGTGTTGGTTAACGGAGACAGGGCATAACAACGTGGAGCACATTGCTTGTCTTGTGGTAAATGTTTAATGCACACATTAGTGATTACCATTATGTTCATTGTTATTTATTTTAACAAATATATTTTAAAATATTAAATTGTTGTAGTTGTATATGAGAAATTGTGTTGGCTTTAAAAAAAAAAATCATTCCAAATCAGTATGAGACCTTTAAAATAGGTTCAGCAACTAACTTGTTCTTCTCTCTTTCCCCTGTTTTTCAGAAACTGAAAAAAGTTTTTCAGCTCCTATTTCTCAACTATTTCTCAACTTGGAGTGAATTAGTCCAAATGGGAACTAGTCTTGAGAAATGACCTCTCTCAGGGTATAGGTGGATCTGGTCCAAGTAGAATTTGTTGGCATGCCAAGCAAACCCAACTAGACAAAATTGAATAAATAGGAGCACATATAAAAATCCTGCATTTTAGATCAGAAAGTGGCTAAGCTAAGCAGGTGTTTATTGGAGAAGCTCTAACTTATCCAATGGTGGTTTGGGTAAAAGATCTGGGGGGATTTTAGTTAATTGCAAATTCAGTCTAAGCTACTATTTGATTATATCCATCTCTTTAAAAAAAAAAAAAAAAGGAAAGGATTTCATTCATATCTGTTGTATTCTGGGCTCCACAAATTAAGAGAGAGAATGAGTGATAAAATCAGAATAGAGCCTGAAGACAAATAGAAGAGCAGACCTATTAAGAGTATTGACCCAGGGCAGCCCAGGTGGCTCAGCGGTTTAGCCCCGCCTTCAGCCCAGGGCGTGATCCTGGAGATCCGGGATCGAGTCTCACGTCAGACTCCCTGCATGGAGCCTGCTTCTCCCTCTGCCTGTGTCTCTGCCTCTCTCTCTCTCTCTCTCATATATAAATAAATAAAATCTTAAAAAAAAAAAGAATATTGACCCAGCTAGGGAACTATTTTATAGAGTGACAGCTTTATTATTTTATTATTTATAATAATAATTTTATTATTTGAACCCTTAGCTCTGAATTTCTTTTTCTAAAGGTAAGGAAGTAATAAAAGTGGAAAATAGACTTTTTGTATATTCATCTCAAAGTGACAGATGATTCAAAGCCGAAAAATACTGAAATGTTTCAATTAAAAAACTTTTATGAACATTTGAAATGTGCAAGAGTTATCAAAATGTCTTTATTCATCTTAAATCTAGAAGACACTCCTGCTTGCTAAGAAAAAAATTTGGAAGGCACTAAGAAAATAGCTATTTTATCAGGACCATAAAACCATTCAGGAGGTAGATTGTGCTCATATTTAAATATATTCTGAAAAAAAATTGCAGAAGTCTTGGTTTGATATTTCTCCCTTTTCCTCCTTGGATTGATTTCTTGATTTCTTTCTTCTTTCTTTCTTTTCTTCTTTCTTCTTTTTCTTTTTTTAATTGAAGTTCGATTTGTCTCCCTGGATTTCTCAATGCCATTTCTCAGTTTGTAATGAGAGAAGAAACCTTTGTAAAAACACCCATGACTCTATCTTTCACCAGGGGAAAGGTGCTAGAGAGCTTTTCTCTGAAAGTTGTTCATTCACAAAAGGGTCTGATGCTTTAATTTGGAGCACTTGTTTTTGAGCTGTAGTGTCGGAGGCTTAGAATCCCCCCAAACAATTTAATTACTGGCCCCTTTATCTCCTTTATGCTTCTCAGCTCCTCCTTCCCAGAGCGAGGTTGGTTAAGCAAATTGTCAGATGGTGTCTACAGACTCCAGAGCTCTGCTCAGCCATAGATGTACGCACTTTTATAGTCTTTGTTAAAATCGGGCAAGAACTTCTGTGACTATCCCTTTTTCAGTAGAGGTACAGATGCTTTTGGTGGTTATGGGATGGAGGACACATAGCAGCCTGTATTCTGGCCATCATCCACACAGGAAATCTGGAGATGTCCGTAGGTCCTTGTTTCCCCAGCAATTGTTACAGAGCTGTTCTTTCTAGCTGAGGTTTTTTGGTCTTTTGTGATTTCCCCTTGCCCATTGTCTTGTGCGCTGCTTTCTCATGTACTGATCAGTTTTTCTGTCCTCTTCCTTGCTCTTCTTTTCATATCCTGTCTCTCCCAGTTTATCAAGAGGAAACAGTTGGTTGTAACCAGAGCTCCCCCCCCACGCACCCTGCATTGTAGAGTGGTACAAAAAACGGATTGTTCTTTACTGTGTTTGGTTTTGTTAAATCCTCAGCTGTTCAGAGGCATTCTGAGAAGCAGATTTTAAAACAGCAAAAGTTTATTCTAGGTAGCATGCACCAAATAACGGAACTCATTTCCAAAACAACATGAGTTACAGAAAACTATCTGTATCATTTTCAAGAGAAATCTGTAAGATTATTTTATGTGATGAGATACTCTTCCTTAAACACCACAGATAATCCTTTCTTGCTATTTCTACATATATTTTTATTGACATAAAATAAAAATTTATTTTGAATAGAAGTTTGCTGTAAGCCTTAATTATTTTAATTTGAATATAAAATGATTTAAGGGACGCCTGGGTAGCTCAGCAGTTGAGCACCTGACTTTGGCTCAGGGTGTGATCACCCAGTCCCAGGATTGAGTCCCATTATCGGGCTCCCTGCATGAAGCCTGCTTCTCCCTCTGCTACATCTCTGCCCCTCTGTGTCTCTCATGAATAAATACATAAGATCTTTTAAAAAAATAAAATAAAACAATTTAAACTTTAGGTCACAAACTTCTGAAACAATAGAAAACTACTCATGTCTACTTATCATGAGAGTTTGGCAAATAATGACAAAGGCAGATGTGTAATAACCACATGGTTTCTCTGCTGGTAGCATAAAACCACAAGTTACATCCTTTAGTGTATATATTCAAAGTTTCCCCTTTAGTAGAATGGTAAGTTCTGTTAGTATCCATTGAAACCTCCTCTTCCCACCACCTGTCTCTTTTTGCTTTGAAAGCTGTGATTTAAGCCCTTTTTCTAGTCAACCAAGTCAAGCTTTAACTTAAATTATGGGAGACATCATTTGATTAACACTAAAACCTAACCAACCTAGTGTGCCAGGCTACTTTGTGGGTTTTTTTGTTTGTGTGTTTTTTGTTTATTTTATTTTTTTATTTATTCATTTATTTGACAGAGACAAAGCAAGAGCAGGGGGAGTGGCAGGCAGAGGTGGAGGGAGAGAGTGAAGCAGACTCCCCATTGAACAGGGAGCCTGATGCTGGACTCTATCCTCGGACCCTGGGATCTTGACCTGAGCCAAAGGCAGACATTTAAGGACTGAGTCACCCAGGTGCCCCTGTTTGTGGTTTCATAACTATGATTCAGTAACTTCTTCTTAAATGTAAATGTGCTTTATTTAATATTGTATATGCCTGTTCCTTGAATATAGGAATCTCAGTGTGAGTCTGTACAGTTTAGTCATTCCTATTGGGAATGATTTTTTTTAAAAGAGACTTAAAAGGCAGTGAAGAACTCTTCATTTTTGGAAACTGGAGGAAAGCACGTCCTTGTTACCAGAGGCAGAAGGCTTAGGGACACCGTTGCCTTTAATAGCAGGAAGAGTAGGAAATGTGCTTGTTGAGTTCAAGACCTAGCCAGGAGGTTGCCGAGCAGTGCTGAAAGTGCCACATGGTTTCTTCTTGCTTCTGGTGGTAAAATGCAAGAATAGAAAGAGTAACCAAAAGAAGGGCTGTTAAAAAAGAACCAGGACCTGAAGGTTTGAAAATTCTCAGTCTCTGAAGAGGCAAGAGATGCTGAAGTTAAGAAATGGCTTTTGAGAGTTCACATTCAGTGTGAGTTTTCATAGCATCAGGTTCCTCCTCTCTTACCTGGTTAAAAATAATGTTTATATGTGTGATGATGATTATTATTAAAGATTTTATTTATTCATTCATGAGAGACACAGAGAGAGGCAGAGACAGAGGGAGAAGCAGGCTCCCTGCAGGGAGCCCAATGTAGGACTTGATCCCAGGACACCAGGATCACGATCTGAGCAGAAGGCAGATGCTCCACCAGTGCCACAATATTATTTTTTTTGTAGATTTTATTTATTTATTTGAGAAAGACATAGTACATGCATAAGCCAGGGGAGGAGCAGAGAGAAAGGAAGGAGCGGACTCTGCTGAGCCGGAAGCTCCACATGGGGCTCAATCCCATTTCCCCAGTATCCTGACCTGAGCCAAAGGCAGATGCTTAACTGAGCCACCCAGGCACCCCTGTTTATATTATTTGATATTAATGTTGATTTGACCCTGAGGAGTGTGTGTGGCGGGGGTGCCTTGTATTTCCTCCCCACAGATTGTAGGCTCTCTGAGACTAGGTTGTTTCATGAAGTTGAGGTGCAAACATCCAAAAATCTGCCTAAAGTAACCGAAAAAAGAAGCCTCAGTAGGCCCTGCTAAGTATGCCATGGAGCTCTACCGAAACCAAAAGAGAAGAATCAGGGCTAAATCTGCCAAGCCCAGTGCTGTCTGGCTCACCTGCAAGGAAATTGCTTAGAGAACCAGAGATGCTAGGAACCAGTAGCTGTCAGCAGTATTTCAGGAAGAGTAAATAGAAAACTTGTAGGTGTCTGATCACTGGCTACAGAAGGAGCATATTAGGAGCACCTGGGTGGCTCAGCAGGAGAGTCTGCCTTCGACGCAGGTCGTGATCCCAGAGTCCTGGGATCCAGTCCCACATCAGGCTCCCCAGAGGGAGAGCCTTCCCTCCCTCTGCCTGTGTCTGCCTGTCTCTCCCTGTGTCTCTCATGAATAGATAAATAAAATCTTAAAAAAGGAGAAGAAGCAGCATACTATAAGCATGCAGTGTTTGAATCTGTGAGACCTCCTCCAGCTTCATAATCTCAACCTTTTGGCACAAATTGTCACAGTGCTTTGATAAGTAGTTATAGAAGTTAGACAAAAATGAAAACCAAAGGTACTCATTGTGAGGAAGCCATGTAATATATTGGTTTATCAAAAGGATTCTATTTTTAAATTAGTTTTTCCTCTTAAGCAATAATTAAAAATTCCTAAAGTTGTGAACATATGAAGCATGATCCCTCAACTTTAGTGCTGTTGGCATTTTGGACTGCCAAACCTTGGAGAGCTGTCCTGTGCCTTTATAGAATACTTCACATTCTTGGCCCCTATTCTCAAGATGTCAGTAGCACCTTACCACTACCACTCAGTTGTGAGAACCAAAAATGTCTCCAGACAGTGCCAAATGTCCCCTGGGAGACAAAAATCACCTCCTGTTGAAAACCAGTTACAAAGGAAAATAATCATAAAAGGAAGGAAAAAGGCGTAGAATTTAATTGTTCATAACTTTTTTACTGAAATAATTCTGGATCTGTGTTCTGTTTTATTTTATTTTATTTTTTTTTAAGATTTTATTTATTCATGAGAGACACAGAAAGAGAAAGGCAGATACAGGCAGAGGGAGAAGCAGGCTCCACTCAGGGAGCCTGATGTGGGACTCAATCCTGGGACCCCAGGATCACGCCCTGAGCCGAAGGCAGAGGCTTAACCGCTCTGTGTTCTGTTTTAAAACAATTATACAAGTTTAAATAATTGTAAATTAAAGCAATGTACCAGTTTGGGTTTGAATATTGGAATTTTGCTTTGGGAAAAAGTACTGTAGACATTTCCTTCAAAAGTAAGCAAATACTTTATGTATGTGAAATTAACACCTCATGTATCAGATTAGGAAGTCTGAAATGACTAGGAAAGAACCCACATTTCTTAATGTCCAATCCAGGGAATATTTTTTATTAGAACAGTCCACTTTATATAACTCCAAGTAATCATCATTGTCAGCTAGGGAATTTTTATTTTTAAAAAAATATTCATTTATTTATTTTAGAGAGAGTGTGTGGGAGGGGGAGGGCTAAGGGAGAAAGAGAATCACAAGTCACCTCCCCACTGAGTGCAGAGCCCGATGCAGGGCTCAATCCCAGGACCATAGGATCCTGACTTGAGCCGAAATTAAGAGCCAGATGCCTAACCAACTGAGCCACCCAGGTGCCCTGTGCTGGGGAATTTTTTCTTTTTTTTTTTAAATAAATTTTTGGCTTTCTCAGAATTTTTGAGGCTGATAATTTATGTTTAGAAGCCACTGTACCTGACCACAGTGCCATCCTTTCATTTATTTTAATTGTAATTGTAAATTATGTTTCATGGTGTTCAGGTAGGTAGGATTGAATACTCTTAAAATTGGGGTCATATTGCCAACTCTGTATCTTCCTGTTCACTCATAAATAAGGGTAGGAAGGGAGAGAAAGAAGGAGGGAGAGAGAAAAAAGGAAGGGAGGAGATGTATGTGTGTTTGTTTGCCAAGGGGTGGTGGTCAGCAGCCTTTCACACTGCACAGGGGAGTAAGTGGCTGGTTTTGATAATTAGTTACAGGATATCAAAGTGACTCCTGCCTGTTCTCTCATGTGACTCCCATCTTCTCAGCAGACATTTTCTGAAATGGTTTACAAGAGCAAAGGCAAGAAGAAATATTAGGTGTGTTTTGTAACGAGCCCTTCATACCTCAGAGAGCAAAAAGTTAATGAAACTGACAAGGTGAATGGCTCCTGGAGCCAAGTGAGGCCTCGATTCCTGTGCTATTAGAAAAGGTGCCAAGGTGTGTGATAATACCAGGTGAGGGCTGAGAGCCTACGTGGTGGTATTTTAGAATGAAATTGCCCCTCCCTGGCATAGCCAGTTCTCTAGACAATGAAGGCAATCTGTGGTTTCAAATATGGGAAATTCTAGTGAGTAAATGAATTAAAGATTATTATTACAACAGACAGTGCATTTATTTAGAAAAACTCCTAAAGACATTATAGAGATTTATTGCCTCTACTGTATTTGTATTTACCTCATATTACAGTGTTTTAGGAATTTAGAATGAACCAGAACTCTATACATTTTACATTTATTCATAAAATTAGTTTTTTAGGAATTTAGAATGAACCAGAACTCTATACATTTTACATTTATTCATAAAATTAGTTTTTGTAAGTCTCAATTTAAATAATTGTATTTGTTCTGGTGAATTCTGCTTTTCTTCAAAATACATATTTGGCTAACATGGCTCCTTACAGGGTTTTCTAATGTTAATGTTAGTTTCTTACAGTTGTCCATTTTACTTTTTGAATCTCTTACAGTGCCAGTACCAACCAATATTACAATTGAGGCCTATAACTTTAATACTGTCCTATTTTGGAACTACCCACCCATGCCACAGATTCCTGTTTTTACTGTACAGGTAAAGAACTATGGGTAAGTATTACTCTTTTATCTTTTTAATTCTGTTTTTGTCTAGGTCTTTATACTTCCCATAACTTTATGTTTTTTCTCATCATCTTTCTTTCCTATGTGGAAGAACTTCTTAAACTGCTTGTACTTCCAGAAGTGCTAAGGATGCAGATTAGTTATTTTCAGAGTATTCCTGCCTCTTAATTCTTCTTTCTATCAAAATTGAAGTAGAGGAGTCCTGACTTCTGAGATTTTTTTTTTTAAAGACTTATTTGAGAGAGTGCACATGTATGTGTGCTGATGGGGAGAGGGGCACTGGGAGGAGAGGAGAGAGAGAGAATCCTCTAGTAGACTCTCCACTGAGCAGATAGGCCAACTCCGGGCTCTGGCTCAGGGCTCGGGCTTGACACAGGGCGTGGGATCTTAGGGTCGTGGGATCCAGCCCCACATTGGGCTCTGCACTCAGCGTGGAGTGTGCCTGTCCTTCTTCTCTGCTCCTACCCGTACTCTCATTCTGTCTCTCTTATAACTAAATACATAAAATATATTTTTTTTAAAAAAGATGTCCTCTTACTTTCCATAGTAAATGTATTATTGAGTAGAAAGATCAAAATTTCAAAAAATTTTTCAACAAGTGTCAGGAGTCTCTGTAATACGTTAGATTCTGCAGTCAAGTAATGATTATGTTCACAGAATCTAGAGTGGTTTAAAGATCAGATTTTTAAAAACTGTATGTGGAATGTGCTTTGTTCAGGTGTTGTATTTTGAATTGAGCCTCTTTATTGTAGAGGGATTTCTAGTACTTCTGATAAGAGTAAGACTTCCTACTTTGTCTGGCTCCTCCATCCTATCCTTGATCAGTTCTTTCTACCAGCTCCATGCTGTACGTGAAAAGCAAAGCACAGACAGAGATTATTCAAGTTTGTATATTGACAGTAAATGTTACTGTTGTGTTTCTTTATTCCTAATTTTAGGGAAGCAGTATGGATTGATGCCTGCAACACCTCAGATCATTACTGTAATATTTTTCCCGTAATTAATGATCCATCACTTTCTCTCTGGGCCAGAGTTAAAGCTAGGCTTGGGCAAAAAGAATCAGCCTATGTAGAATCAAAAGAATTTATTTTATGTCGACAAGGTGAGTAGATCTTTGAAATTTGAAAATATTTACGCATATCTTCTGTATAGATTTGCTTTTATTAGCACTTGCTGAAAATAATTACAAGAAACCTTTGGAGGAATTTAGGGAGTCTGTGTCTTCCTGTTTGCCCAAGCCCCCACAAAATTGGGGTGAGAGGTGCCCATCACTGTACCCCTTCTAAACAATTACATTTCCACTCCCTGAAAGCATGGGTCAGTGCTGCCCCCAGGGACTCTCGAGGAGCCTTCCCCCTCACCCCCTTCCCTATCACTCCTTGCTGAGTTATACTCACTGATGTCTCCCTCTTCCACACTGTGCCTAGTCCCCAAGACCTTGAGGAATTTTATCTACCAACTTAATACATTAACAAATGTTAGATTTCTATCATCTCCTCAACCCCAGTGATTTTCAGCCCTGACTTCTGCCAGCCACGCATTCCTGTGATATATTATCTTAGTTATTGCCTCAGGCTCCAAAATCTTCATGGCCCATTCCTTTGCTCTGACCAAACCCTACTGTGTAGCTCTCATACCCTCACTCATGAGTAAAGAAACGATCACTTTGTCCTCTCCAGTACTCTAGGCCTTGTACCTTGCTATCCATCTTCACTTCCTTCTTTGCTTCTTCCACCATAGCCTTGGTTCTGCTCCTGCTCTTTAGATTGTGCTTACTTATTAGAGGCCCTTCCTTTACTTGCCCTTGAAATAATGTTATATCCCAGAGTCCATGCCTTTGTCATCTGATAGCTACACCATCAGATTTATCAAGGGCACACTGTGCTAGAAAGTATGCCAGGCCCTGAGGAACAGACCTGCGTGGCACATAGTAAGTGGGCAATAAACACATGAAGAATAGGTAAATGATTCACCAACAAAGTGTCAAGCATTGGTGACACATAATCCTAAGCATTTGCTGAATGAATGAATGAATATCTAGTTTTAATTTTCACAATAAAAGTTCAACATATTTAGCAAGCTTTTATAAGAGCCTTCATGCCAGACGTCCATAGATATTGGTAATACAAAGAGTTTCAGTGAGTGTGGCAAAGGTAACTAAAATGCCTTTTCTGAAACATTTTTTGAGAGAAAGATTTTCCTTTTTATCTGCAGAACCACAAAAAAAAGGAAAAATATCCTGATAGAGCTTACTGTTATGTCAAGGTTTTTTTTAACCTTGTAAAACAATATTTACCTTTTGGACTAGAAGTGACTTTAAACTATTAGAGTTTAGATTTGATAAGAATACTTCCTGCTTGAGATTAACATTTCTTTTTTAAGGGCATTTAGAATATCTTCTAGGTCTTTGTGGAATAGTTTAAACATGGTCCTGCTTTAGAGCAACAGAAAGAGTAGGTTGATTGATTTTGGCAATTTTATGTAATGCGCTGTGAAGTTCCAGGGGTAGTACTAATTCAGCTTTTGTGTGTCCTCCCCACCACGACAGGGAAAATTGGACCACCTGCACTGGGTATCAGAAAAATGGAAAACCAAATCATTATTGATTTATTTCATCCTTTAACTGCTATAAGTGGAAGACAGGCAGTACCCATATATGATGAAAATAATTGTCACACATTCATGTATACCGTGTATATGAAAATAAATGGAAGTGAGGTATGTGTTTCTGTTGATCTGTTTTTCTGTTGCTAGCATAAGTTGTCTCTATATGTAATGTAATGAAAGTAGAATGCTTATGAACACCTAGGCAGGACTTACGGATCATAGATGTTGGTAAGAAAAACCACATAAATAAATGTTGAGGGGAGTCAGTATTGTAGTAAATCACTAATGCTGGGCAGGTGGATACATTTAAATTTTGTCTTGCCTCATTTAACAGCATGGCTCTATTCTAGGATTTTAAACCTGTTTACTTCTATTTCTCCACTGGTAACATGAACATAATTTTAATCTTTTCTTCTTCATGGCTAGTGATGTAAAATAATAGGAAGCTATAATTGGAATCCTTGTTTTTGAAAGTAAAGGTTAGTGGTACTGCTGTGGAAATATACTTACTACAGTGGTGTGCAGGCCACACTTGGATTGGAATGATTCTAGTCCATCCATTCTCCACAGCGCTGCTGTTGCTTTATTTAGTAGTATTTGTCAGGCATGTGCTCTGTGCGTTCCTGGCACCAGCAGATAGCAGCAAATAGTACAGACAGTGCTCCAGTGCTCCATGTAATGGAGGAAAACAGAGCAGGGACAGGGGATGGGCAGCAGGGTTGGGGGCAATAGTGCTTTTCTGTAGGGTGGTCAGAACAGGGAAAGGTGAGACTGGAGCCAGGTCTGGAGGAGGTTAGGAGGTGACCTTAATGGGTATATATGGGGAAACTGTTGGGAGGCATAGATTCTGGCAGAAGCACACTGGGTGTGAAGAGCAGCAAGATGGAGCAGATGAGGTCAGAGGTCACCGGGGGCCACATCTCTTGGGGCACTGGAGAGATTTGATGTTATTCTGACAAAGACGTTACATCTTTGGAAAGATTTGAGCAGCAAGAGTGACATTTGACATAGATTTTAAAACATCACTCTGGATGCTTAATGGAGTTGTCCTGCTGAAGTGCACATCTAACCTTCCTTCACTGCTTAAAATCCCTTCACAAATCCCTGTGAGCTACAAAATCATATCTAAATTCCCTTTCATGGTATGGCCTACAAGGCCTTTATGATTTGGCCTCTGTGTCCTTTCCAGCTTCCTGTCTCCCCATTCTTTTCCAGCCTATGTTTTATTTGTGCTTTGGTGAGTGACTTTTGGCTCTTCGTTCCCTGTGGGTGCCATGCTCTTTCTCAGAAGGCCCTCTCCACCTTCTCAGCTTTGGCAAGTTTCTACTCACTCTTCAGTATTCAGCGAGCATTTCATCTCCCCTTTGAATTCTCTTCTGACATAACAGACTGCTTCTGTGTGGTTCGATGATTCCTAGCTCCTTTGCAGGCCTCGTGGCTCACATGTCTTTCTGCTCTGGTGGCAGTTGTTTGCAGTCCGGCATCCCTGTTCTGCCTTCGTGCATGCAGGCGCTCCCTGGCACAGGTGATGCTTGTCCTTTGGCTGCCCTAATGAAGGATAAACTGGCAGAGGCTGGCTCAGTGCCTTCTGTGTACTACCGCTAAGAGAAGCCGCAGTCATTGTAGAATAACTTTTGCATTCTACCTACAGATGCTTTTCTCTCTCATCAGCTAGGTATTTAGCACTATTTTCAAAGGACTAATGACCATTTGTCACTTTAACAACTAACAGTGAGGGACACCTGGGCAACTCAGTGGTTGAACATCTGCCTTTGGCTCGGGGTGTGATCCCGGGGTCTTGGGATCGAGGCCCGCAGCAGGCTCCTGCAGAGAACCTGCTTCTTCCTCTGCCTATGTCTCTGTATGTGTCTCTCATGAACAAATAAATAAATTCTTTAAAAAAAAAAAAAAGCAAAACCAAAAAAACTAACTGAACATTCCTGCTATTTGAGCTTTTAAATTTGTTGTCACTACAAAGAACATGTTCATGGATACATAGCATAGCACTGTGTTGAAATAACAAATTGACTTATTGTTTGACATCAACACTATTTACAGACCTATTCAACTTACACCACATAAATTTCCTTCAGGTGTTTGATCAGGATAAATACGGTGCTTTTTTTGGTTTTTGTTTTGTTTTCTGCAGAATGAAAGAAGCCATGCATTTTCTCTGTTGTTGTTTCCCCCATACAGACAACATACACAACGGGTATAGAGGACGAAGATGATTGCAATGAGACTCAGTGCCGCCTTACGATCCCAGTGTCCTCCCTCAGTTTGAACTACTGTATTTCAGCAGAAGGAGTCTCAAAAGAATGGTCTGTTGTAACTGAGAAGTCCAGAGAGCTTTGTATTACCACTTTTGATGATGACCACATAGAAGGCAAGTTTCTGCTGGTTCTTCCTAAATACAGGGAGGGATAACTGAAAAGAGGCAGTTTCAATAAATCTCTGTCCTTTTTAAAAATACTTAGCAATTCCATTTCTTAGAGAAGTCCAAAAGTAAAAATAAGCTATTTTTCAGGCACTGAGAGATCTAAAACAACCGATTTGGAAAGCTATGTGATGACCTTTTGACCCAGGGGTAAAGAAAGCACACCTAAACCTCCAAGCATAAATGTCAGCATTTCAAGATTACACTGTAGTGATATAAGGCAACTTACTATTTACACGTAGCAAGAAGTTATGTTTCCTTTAGAATGTTCTTAATGGGGGTGGTAAGTTTAAAAACTGAATAGCAAAAATATTCATTGGCATGTGTGATGCAAACTGGACAAACACTGGAAATTAGTATCCAAAAATAAATATTGATAGGTTAGGTTATGGGTCATTTTTATAACACTTAATAATTTTATTTTATTATCTTTTCTTTGTGTGTGTGTGTGTGGGGGGAATATATATGATAGAACTTTAGAACTGATATTCTCAAGTGGCAGGTACCTTAACAAAAATTTGGGCTGTTCTTTGCACTTATGAAATTTAAATGTTCCATTATAGATAATTTCTAAAATATAAAAAGCTGGAAGAAAACAAAATTATTTGTAGTTCTTTCATCCAAATATTTAGTTAACAGTATGGTATTTTTTTTTTTCCTCATCCCATTTCCCTTTTTCTACATAGCTATGATCGTTAGTGTATAGTATATACAATTTTATACACTGCCTTAAGTATATATTATAAATATTTTTCCATTTTAATTCATATTCTCTATTAGTATTATTTTTTAATGTATGTAGACTGTTTTATCATGAAGAATTTGTATTCATTTTAATGTTCCTCAATTTGAGACTTCTAGATTATTTACAATTTTCTCTATGATAGCATGTTTTGATAACTCTGTGTGAATATATATATATATATATTTTCCAGTTATCAGGCTGTTTTTAAATATGGCTTTATTTTATTTTTATTTATTTTAAAGATTTATGTATTTATTTTAGAGAGAGAGCATGAGTGGGAGTGGCAGAGGAAGAGGGAGGGAGAATCTCAGGCAGACTCCATGCTGAGCATGGAGCCTGAAGTGGGGCTTGATCTCACAGCCTTGAGATCACGAGCTGAGCTAAAATCAAGTCAGATGCTTAATTGATTGAACCATCCAGGTGCCTCCCCCAACCAAAATTTTATGATACAAATAACTTCTTGAAGAATGGGATCTAGGCCAAAAATTGGACCAAATGCCTAGAATTTAATATTAGTAACTTTTAGGCTATTGTAACAAAGGTTTCAAATGGTTTTTTTTTTCCAAATAGTTTTTGACTTAAAATAATGCAGTGCATTTTATGCCAACTTGCATTGCTATTTTGAAAAAATAAAATCCTAATTAATCTACAAAGTGTGAAATAATGCAAATGCCTCAGATTTATTTTTTTTAAACTGAATTATAAACTGAGTTACTACTGTGGCCACATGGTGGCAGCACGGTGTCTCAGAAACCGTATTCCCTGCCTGCCTGCTTGTGCCATGCTTCTACATACAGTGCTGGCATTAGTTGTTATTTTATCTTTACTGTTGTAATAATTTTTTCCACATCCTGTTAATAATATATTTTATACACTCGTTCATTTAGTAGTAATTTCTAGAGTGACAATTCCAAAAAAGTAACTTTGGAATAGAAATTAAAGGTAATAAAATGCTAGTAAGGAAGACAAATGCCACCAGGATTGTAGAGCACTGTTAATTTGGAAGAGAAGACAGTGAAAATAGAATACTGAAGATTGTGGGGCAGCCCGATGGCTCAGAGGTTTAGCGCCGCCTTCAGCCCAGGGCCTGATCCTGGAGACCCAGGATCGAGTCCCATGTCAGGTTCCCTGCATGGAGCCTGCTTCTCCCTCTGCCTGTGTCTCTGCCTCTCTCTCTGTGTGTCTCATGAATAAATAAATAAAATCTTAAAAAAAAATACTGAAGATTGTGCTTTGAAAATAAAAAGCAGCATTAGAACAAAATACACAATAGTGATTATAGATGTATGTGCTTTGAAACAGATCTTTCCTAGTTTAGGTTATTATTTCTGGTTTGCATTTAAGGGCATCTAATTCTTATGCAACTTTCCTGTCTGTGTATGTTATGTGTATGTCTATCTCTTTAAAGGTATTTACAGCCTCGAAATAATTATAAAATGTGACAAAAATTCTGAGGAGCAAGATTAAATTATTACATTATCAGAATTTACTTCTGAAGGGATAGATTTTTTAAAATTTTGTCTTTTGCCTTATTAACGGAGAGAAAAGTGTAACTCTGGAAATACCCTATATTGGGGGGCTTTAAGGAAGTTCTTATGAAAATCTGTTCTCGCCACTTTGTGTCATGGAGATGGAGTTACAGAAAGTAGAGAATTGCAAGTTGAGAAGAGCCCTCTTCATATCTAGGATATGTACCTGAGTGTTTTTTTTGTTTTTTTTTTTTTATCTTGCCCAACTTCTGTGGCAAGGGTTCTTTGCAACTCTGACCGTATTAATTTCCCAGTTGGCAAATCTATTAAAGAACAGCACTAAGACTTTAAAACTATTTCATAGATATAGCAGTATTCTATCCTAATTCTAATTTGTGATTTTTCCCTTTTTTTAGATTCTGTTTGGATTCCAATTGTTGCTGCTCTCCTACTTTTTCTAGTACTTATCCTGGTATTTGTGTATTGTTACATTAAGAAGATGAATCCATTTAAGAGAGAAAGCATCATGTTACCCAAGTCCTTGGTAACATATTTAAATATTTTTCTTTAATTATATACCGTAGAGTGTTTATTCGTACCTTTTTGATAGTTCTAATTTCTTTTTAAGTTAGAATGATGTTCAGCAGCATGTCAGTCTATCATAAATCATTCAATCTGCCACACATCCAAAACCACCTAATTTTTACTACACATCAGGTAGTTTTTAATGTACAGAACAAGAGCATAATTGGATAAGTCTGTTAAGAGCTTAAAGTTTAGTTGGAGAAGAAAATAAGTATTCAGTGGGAGTGTGGTGTTCAAATATAGAAGTTTACGTGCATGCCAATGAGGACTGTCCATCTTTGGAGGGTGGGGCTTAGTTGTGGCCTTTCTGGAGGCAGTGATGCTTAAGCAGTCTTGAGGGATAGATAGGAGTTTACCCAAGTAGTAAGAGATAGTATGTGCTAAAGCCTAGCATCAAGAAAGCATGGCTTCTGAAACTCCAAAAATACAGAAACACCTTTATGGTTGGAGTATAGAAGGAAAGATGGCCACAAGAGAGCGCGCCCATACACGCACATGAACAGGGGGAGGGGCAGAGGGAGAGGGAGAGAAATCCTTAAGCAGACTCTCCACTGAGCATGGAGCCTGATGCTGGGCTCCATCTCAGGAACCAAGATCATGACCTGAGCCGAAGTAGAGTTGTATGCTTAACTGACTGAGCCACCCAGGCAACCCAGAAGTTTGAAAGTTTGATGTTTTAATGTCTAACATTTAAAAGCCCTTTGTAGCGCAGCCCCGGTGGCTCAGCGGTTTAGCGCCGCCTTCAGTCCAGGGCGTGATCCTGGAGACTGGGGATCGAGTCCCACGTCAGGCTCCCTGCATGGAGCCTGCTTCTCCCTCTGCCTGTGTCTCTGCCTCCCTCTCTCTCTCTCTGTATCTCTCATTAATAAATTTTTTTAAAAAATTAAAGAAAATAAAAGCCTTTTGTATAATGAAAAGAACGCTTACAGGTAACAGAATGGTAACTGTTTGAATGAAATAGGACAGGAATAATACCTCTATAACACGCAAAGGACCCATTTCAATTTGTTTTGAAAGCACTTTATGTAAAGTGAATAAGAATTATCAGTGGTAGGTAATTCATGTATGAATTATAGTACTTATTCTTACTGATTTAGGATAAATAAGTAAGTAAGCACAAAGTGACTTTGTAGTATATAATTTTATACCCACTAGAGAAGGAAAAATAAACCTGACTATCCAGTAGTATCAGTAGTGGTAAAACTGATATATACTGGTAAAAATAATACAACTCTGGTAGAAAGGTAAGCTTATAATGGATATGGAGTGTAGTAGTGCCATAAACAATGCCACAGCCTTTGACTTAGTGATTATTTGCTGACACTACTGAATATATACCCAGAAACCACACCTCTGCCCAAACTCCTAACTTCCTGCTCTACAAAGAAGTCTACCATCTCAGTATCATAATCTTTGAGACTGGACTCTTGACCCTAACTCACAAGACAGTTATCCTTTCCTTGTTCCTAGACTTTTAAGGATTTATTCTTTAAAAAACTAAAAAACTCCATAAACAAAAAGATGTGTAAAAATATTCACTTCAGCATGTTCTATAAATAATAAAAATTGGAAACTCTTCAATATTTGCTATTAGAGAAATTAATCATCAGTATAAAGAAATTATATGAGGCAGTGAAAATTCTAATAAAAATTATAATTATGAAGATGAATGGTGAAAATATATAAATAGGTGTACTCCCATTACAAATTTAATGTGCATACATGTGGAGACAAAATAGAAAAAAACAGCACATACTGGTTAGATGGTGGATGACTTTAAAAATTCTAAAACTTATTTTTAATATAGTGTATTTTCATTTAAAAGCAAGAAAAGGCAACCACCTGATACTGCTACATTGTTCCCATAAGTATGCCCTTTAGTGGTATATTTCATTGTCCATTACCCTTAGACCATGACTTTTAAAGGATATGCACTTAAGCTTACTACTTTATTATTTTTAATCATTGACTTCTCTTCCCTTAGCTGTCTGTGGTAAAAAATGCCTCTTCTGAGACCAAATCTGAATCAAAATGTGTATCACCCGTCACCTACCAGCCAATTGTTCCAGAAAATGAGAAGATGGTCTGGGAAGAGCAGTTGTCGCCAGCAACAATTGTAGGTATGCCTACTGAAGACAATGCCGGAAAAATGGAACCCCGAGAAGACCTTTTCAGTGAAACAGAAGTGGTGACCACTGAACAGAATACTTCTGACATGGCTTCTAGGTGCCCTCTGACCCCAGGAATGACAGAGAATTCTGTCCATTCAAATAGTAACCAGTCTGAACCCTGTGTTGTCGCTTTCAACTCCTATCACTCCAGAAATGGTTCTGACAGTGGCGTTGTGGAATCGGACAGCTTCTTATCTGACTCAGAACTTCCCCCAAATAATAAAACTGAAATAAAGACTGGAGAACAGGAGACTGTAATGCTGAGAAACACCACCACCTCCTTTGGTTATGACAAGCCACATGTGTTAGTGGATCTGCTTGTGGACGAGGGTACTAAGGAGTCCTTGATTGGTTATAGACTTACGGCAGATTCTGGAGAGTTTTCCTAAGATCAACAAAGTTGCAACAACTTTGAAGGATTGGCTTCTCCTGAACAGTTTTCTTGCTTTCATGATAGGATCATGATTTCAGAAATTATTCTTTGTCAATATCAACCAAATAAGAGTATCTGGGTGTACATAAAGTGCAAAGAGCCTCTCTGGCATTGTCACATTTGGTCTGAAAACTGCAGAGGCTTTGAAAGAACAAACCACTGTCACATTTGAAATTTTCCATCTAGATGGGTTGAGTAACTGTGAAAGCTCTTAAGAACCCTGCTTCCTATGATAGTAGGTAAGATGCCCCAGGGCCCTTTCTAATCACTTCAAGTCCTGTAATAGATTCTTTTTCTTTTTCTTTTTGTGCCTCAGCATGGTATTTGTTTTTGGAAGTCTGTATATAGTTGTTATTTTTTTTAGAGAGAATGTGAGAGCATGAGTGTGTGGATGAGAGGCAGAAGAAGAAGGAGAGAAAATCTTAAACAGGCTCCATGTTCAGCGTGGAATCTGATGCAGGACTTGATCTCACGACCCTGAGGCTAGGACCTGAGCTGAAATCAAGTCGGGTACTTACCGACTGAGCCACCCAGATGCCCCTATGTATATAGTATTTTTAAATGTTTACTTTCAGAGGAAAATCCTGAAAGCTTTCCAAAATTGAATTTAAATTGTAATTCAAATCAATAGACTTAGTTAAGAATATGTAAATAGAAACATGTATATATTTTTTTATGGAACATTGCATTTAGAGATTTGTAAATAAAATATGTTTAAAATAGATTTTTGTACTCATTTATTCAAGCACTCAGGCAGTTAATGTAGTATTTTTTATCCATTTGTTGTTTCTATGCACTAAGACTATGGAATTATTTTCTAATTCATATCTAATCTTTAAAATGGTGCTAAAAATAATGTAATCTTTAAAAATGGTCCTTTTATGGTCTCTATTTCAGTTATACCACCCAGGGTACCTAACACTATTCCAAGCTGTTTGGGGAGGGGAACAAAAGGATTTTCTGTTGAGCATGAGGATTGAGGGGTCTTTAACATAAAGATGGTGGTCAAAACCATTGGAATGGGTGGGAGCCCTGAGAAGCATGTGGTCTGAAGAGAGAGTCCTCAGTGAGAGACAAACCAAGAGTTAATTTCTATATTACACAAGGAGTTCTTGGGAATTACTAAGAAGGTAGTAAATTTTAAGATTCAAATAATTGACCAAAAAATATGTTTTAAATACAACTTCTATGAGTAAGTTAACCAGGGAGAAATATTTCCCTTCACTTAAAAAGTACAGATTAAAATGAGGTGCTATTTTATTCTATTAGTGGGGGAAAATGTAAATACTAGTGAGATTTTGGTGAAACTAGTATACTCACTTATTTGGGAACAATGTCTTAACTGCTATTTTAACTAATATATAAGTACATATATTTCATAAAAATACATATCCTTTTCAGAACTCAATCTATTCTATGAAAATTATAAAAAATAAATCCTTAGAAGCATACATTAGAAAGGAGGAAAAGAAAAAAAAAAAAAAAAGAAAGGAGGAAAAGCAAAAATAAATGATTGAAATAGGCAAGTTAACTCCTCTCTAAAAGGCCTGTGCTAATCATAGACACCACTGCCACATGTGAATAAGGTACATGGTTTTATATTTAAATTTAAGTGATTGCCTAATCTTATCCTTTGTGCATTCCTTTGGGTACTGTTTATTTTTCTGTTGACTGTATCCTTTGCCATGAATTATATATTTATTTTATAGTGTATCTCTTATCCTGCTCATGTTTAAAACGTTTATAAAGTCAAATTTATTCATCTTTAACTTCCATCTTTAAGAAACTCCAGAAGATATGAACTTATGCCCACATTTTCTATATTATTTGAGGGTCATTGTTTATTTCATCTTTATGTTTAATTCTTTTTTTCCCCCTCTAGATTTTTTTTTTTTTTTTTTGTATAAGGAGTAAGCTGCCATAGTAAATTACCATGAACTTGAGTGGCTTGAAGCAATCAATGGAAATATAAACCCTCACTGTTCAGAGGTAGGTCCAGATTATACTGGAAAGCTTTAGGGGGATCCTCCTTTGCCTATTCCTAGCCACTGGTGGTAATTGGCAACCCTCAGTTTTCCTTGAGTTTTCGCTATAGCATTCCAGCTGCAGCCTCTTGTCATGTGGCATTCTGTCCTGTGTGTCTCTGTGTCCAAATCTTTGTCTCTAAAGACAATGGTCATTTCCAAATAAGGTCACATTCATAGGTACCAGGGGTTAGGGCTTTAAATCTTCTCGGTGGACACAATTCAACTCATATTTTCCTTGACAAATCAGCTGTCGCAGTACTTGTAAGTCATCTAACTTCTTTGCTGATTTCAAATGTCACATTTATGTCCTGTGCCAAATTAAGACTTCTGGGACTGTTTCATTTTGTTTTGTATTTATATCCTATTATCTATCTACCTTTCTTTATTCCTTTCTTTTTTAAAGATTTGATATTTTAAAGTAATCTCTACACCCAGCGTGGGGCTTGAACTTAAAATCCTGAGATCAGCAGTTACATGCTTTACTGATGGTGCCAGCCTGGTAGCCCTGCATCCTACTGTTTTAATTGTTAGAGCTTTATACTGGCATATTTGAGCTTTCGAGGCCCTCCTTAATACTTGACGTCAATGCTTACTGCTCATGTTTCTTCTCAACAATTGTTCTTTGAGGCAAACTAGAAGAATGTTTGCCAAGTTTCCCCCCCAAATTTTGCAGTCTTTTGGGAGTTGTGTTGGTGTTGCATTTACTTTGTACAATGTTTAGGAATACCTTACATTTTACGAAGTTGAAAGTTCTTCTGCAAGAATGGGGAATATCTCTCCCATTCTTAAGACTCTCTCGAGTCTTACATCCCTTATGGAAGTGTTATACTTCAGGGTGTAGGGCATCTCTTACTAAGTTTACTCCTCAATATTTGATGTTATAGTTTCTAAATGACTGTAAAAAAAAACCTTTTGTTAGATTATTTTTGGTACAGTCACCATCTATACTTTTATTTTTTGAGTTTTCAGTTGAATACTCAACTAGTATATTGGTTGTGCCAATATACAGCTATGTCATCTATAAATAATAGATGCTTGTTGCTAATATTATACTTCATATTTTATTCCCTTGTCTTCAAACTTTGATGAATTGGCATGGTCTATTTCCCTAGAGCAATACCTACTAAATCTTAGAGGAAAAGCTGGTGACTGTGAGTAAATCATTTAGCCTTATGGGAGTTGAATTAAATTCTCTCCACCTTTGGCTCCAAGAGTAATTTCCACTTACGTCAACCAGTAAGGAGATCCTCATCCTGACACCATTCTTAAATTAATTTTTCTCCTAAATTATTACTGGTTACCCAATTCTCATTGCATCATTTCATGCCAAGTTAAATTGTCTAAGATTATTGTGTCACATTAAGATACTTTTTATACCCGAGAAGAATATGAAAGGATGACTTAGATCATAAATTCCAGTTTTGTAGGGTGATTAGTTAGCTTCATTTATGAGGTGAGATACTTGATCTGAATTTTCTCCTCTGACTGTATTCTGGACTCTTGGCCACTTTCTACTAGAGCTACTAATGGAAAATAAAAGGAGGGAAGGAATGAACAAAAGAACAAATGTATAATTACTGAACTGTTTTCAAAAATACTCCACCTCATTTCATTTTCCAGCACCTTGTGGAGAGGAGGAACTGCTGTTCCCCACTTAAGATGAGAAAGCATGACAGCACAGTTAGTGACAACCCCTAACCCGCCCCTCCCCTGGTGCCTGGTAGGATAAAGATTCTGCTTCCCATGCTTTTCCCGGGAAATCTCAGCTGCTTGCTAGTGGTGGTTTGCATGCTTGGTGGTAGATCTTAGAGTAGGAAATATTTTCTGGGATGCTTAAGCTGTGTTAAGAGACAATAAAAACATTCCTTAAAAACTAAAAGGGTGGAGGTGAGGAGCAATTAAGTAGCTAGGAGAAAGGAAACCCAGAAACAAATCTGATGAATTATGTGTACCAACGAAGAGATGGGAAAAGGCTGGCTGGCTTGCACTAAGTTCCCTCACTGTGCCAGGTACTGCTGAGTGCTTCACTTGTGCAGCCTCATGGCTAAAATCCCATATAACCCATATTTATAAGTGAAGAAACTAAGACTTAGGAAGAATTACTTCTGTCACATAGCTACCCCATGCAAAGCCATTTTTTCAGAATGAGAGTGAGTATGAGTTTGCCAGACTAGAAGCTCTGGGAAGGGGAAGGAATCTATAGAGCACCATTGAGTAGCTAGGAAGAGGCCAAGGAAGGCATGTTATACACAGTGGGTGGAGTGAAGTGTGTGGGGGCCCAAGCAAAAGGTGTCCCCAACACCTACCCGTCCTGGGTTAGAAATTATGGCTGGAGAAGAGTGCTCTATATTCAAATCTCAAAGATGGATCAGTTTTGAATGATGATGTCTAAAAAATGTCTTCTTTCACCTAATTAGAGCCAAGCACGCACCCATAGCCCCTAATCTCAAATATGTGAGGCTAATGGTTGATTAAGAGCAGGGGCTCTGACGTCAGACCCTTGAGTCAGGACTCCAGCTCTGCTACTCACCCAAGTGGCTTGGAGCAAATCACTTGCTTTCTCTACCTTGGTTTACTGTGAAGCGATAGTATTGAGCACACACTTGCAGTACTTGCAAGGGCTATAAGCCAGTACTTCATGAAGATCAGCTCCCAAAGTGTGGGAAGGAAACAACAATTAAATCACCAAATTCTTAATTATAAACAAACTGACAAGTATAACGAAGAAAAAGGGTTGGGTGCACAGGGTGCAGCTGCAGCATAACAAGGGGACTTAACTGAGATTGGAAGTCAGCCTCTTCAGTGACATTTAAGCATAAATTGGGTGGTGAATAAATTGGGTGCAGGGAGAGCATTTGGGAAGAAATTTCTAAACCTAAGGAACAATAAATGTAGGATCCTGAGCTGCAAATTTTATTATTTTTTCATATTTTAACATACATAAGAATATTATTTTCATTTGGCTTCTTTCCCATATCAACATGTCCTCTCATCCTCACAGCTGAGCGGTGCCATCAGGCGGAATCAGGACTCCCCAGGAAGTGTTGCCACTTAGGGGCAAAAGATAAATGGCTTCGTGTCACACTGACCCAGACAAGGAACAACCAGACAGGGTCAGAGCTCTCCCATCTTATGTTCCCTATCCCTACTTCAATGCTGACATTTCATTATCACTCTCATTTCAAATGTTCTGTGCTTAACCTTCCAGTGGCTTCACCTTCTCTCAGAAAGCATCCAGAATCCTTGCCATGGCTTTCGAGGCCTTTGGCCAGCTTGCTGGGCGCTCCTGCCCTCTTTGCCAATGCTCTGCCCCTTCCTCCTTCCCCTCCAACCCCAGGGCCTCTTACTCTTTCATCTGGACTTCGCTGTTCTCCCTCTTATTGTTCCTCTCATTCCTTCCACCGTGTCTGCATGACTCCCTGCCTCGGGGGCTCAGGTGTCTGTTCACACAGCACCTGCTCATCCAGGCCTTCCCTCCCCCGTCACCTGCAAAGGCATCTGCGGGGCCTTCTTGCACCCTGCACCCTGCTCTGTCTCTCCACCATTGATTGTATCTATTCACTGCCTGCCTCCCACACGTGCTAGAATGTTAGCTCTGTGAACCAGAACTTGTCTAACCCACCGTATATTTCTAGAATTTAGGACAGTGCCTGACACAGAGCAAGTTTTCAATAATACTTGCTGACTTGATAAATTGTCTATGCAACCACTCCTATTTGGTTTATCATTATGCCCATGTCAATATTATTCTTTTTATAGCACTGTGTGTGGAGGGGGGGAGGTATGTGTATAGAGGAAGAGAGAATATATCTGCTTCTGCTAGTCCAGAAAATTTGAAAACGTGTACAGAATTGCAGAAATTCTTGCAAACCAGAATTGATGGAATCAACCAAATGCATGGAATAAATGGAATAAAGGTGTGGGATTATAATCAGATAATAAAATTAGACAAGCTGCCAAAAAACCCACAAACCCAGCTCTTTTATGTTGGAAGGATATTAGCCTCCCTGTCCTGTCACAGCTTGCCAAATTCAGTGAACTGGTTTCACCTCAATGATTCCACCCGAGTTATGTCATCTATAGAACTGTTTGTTCCCATCATTTCCACAGAGCTCATGCAGGACTAGCATGGAAAAAGGTCTGACTCCCTCCCTCTCAGGGCCTGAGGCAATCCTCTCTTTCTATACAGCAGGATTCTTGCTTGACTCCTGCCAGAATGTTCGGGAGATATTGTGGCCACTGCCCAACTCACCAAACCTGGAAAGAGGACTAATATTTATCATGGCTCTGCTTCAGGCAGGTGTTTGGCAAATGTCTCTTACTGGCCCTCCTTGCTCTCTGGTGAGGCAGCTAATATACATCTTTTCCAAGCGAGCCAAGGGCACAGGAAAGCAGTTGTTTTTTGGTAAACTAGAAACCAGGGCTATATCTTGGGAATGCAAGATAGTAGGAACTCAGAATGTACCTAAAACATGGAAAATGAGGAACGCCTGGGTGGCTCAGTCAGCTAAACATCCAGCTCTTGGTTTTGGCTCTGGTCACCATCTCAGGGTCCTGGGATGGAGTGTGGGGCTTTGTGCTCAGCAGGTGCTCAGCAGGGAGCCTGCTTGAGGATTCTCTCCCCTGTGCCCTCTGCCCCTCCCCCGGTGCTCTCACTCTCTCTCAAAACTCAAATAATGTAAAAAATCATGGCTGGAGGATAGCAGGGCTGGACCTTCTGGAGCAAGGGCTGTTGGTGGTGGTGGTGGATGGGGTTGCCCCAGAGCCTGGAAAAAGGTGCACGTCATAGGCTAAGGAGTCAGCCAAGCGCTGGGACATGGGAACCTAGGGCCTCTGCTGGAGTCGCATTTGGCTGGCAGAAGGACACAGGTGGGGAGAAGGTAAGCACCCTCTGCAGGATTAAGGTGGAGTCCCTACACTGGGCAATATGGGATTTTAGAAAATAGAAATGTAATTGACATAACATTCTATTAGTCTCAGGTATGCAATAGAATAGTTTGATGTTTGTAT
Organism: Vulpes lagopus; assembly: GCF_018345385.1. NCBI lineage: Eukaryota > Metazoa > Chordata > Mammalia > Carnivora > Canidae > Vulpes > Vulpes lagopus. The sequence goes on along the minus strand of NC_054825.1, from coordinate 86,711,542 downwards.
ATATTATGTAATAAACACCACAATAAGTCTAGTTAATGTTCACCGCCAAACATAGTTACAATTTTTTTTTCTTGTGATGAGAACTTTTAAGACCTGTTCTCTCAGCAGCGTTCACTTACACAGAACAGTCTCATTAACTCTACTCACCGTGCTGTACCATTACATCCCTCGGACTTACTTCTCTTAAAACTTGAAGTTTGTACATTTTGTATATGGGATGTTTAAATGGGTTCAGGTAAGAATCCAGAGATCCCAGAAATCAAATGAACTTAGCCTGTGCTCTAGGTTTGCCTAGGTATTTGGAGGGGAAAAAATGACATCCTTTGGGCCTTTGAGTACCCGGATGGGAAACCCATCACAAGTGGATAAAGCGGAGAGAGATGTACTTTGAGGGATTCGAACTCAAGCTTTATCTAAAGTGCAGGCTTGGGGCACCTGGGTGGCTCAGCGGTTGAGCATCTGCCTTTGGCTCAGGGCATGATCCTGGCGTCCTGGAATCGAGTCCCAAATTGGGCTCCCTGCACGGAGCCTGCTTCTCCCTCTGCCTGTGTCTCTGCTTCTCTGTGTCTTTCATGAATAAATAAATAAAATCTTTTAAAAAATAAAATAAAGTGCAGGCTCTTCCCATTTGTCTTCGAATATACATGATGCGTTAACTTTGATAACCAGGCAGCTTCCTCCAGAAATAGCCTTCAGTGAAGCTGGAGATACACTCTCATACAAACAAGTTTCTTAGGGTGGTTACTTGTGATGCTACAGTAAGATAAGACGACCAAAAAGTCATTACTTTAAAATGTAAACGGTACTTTCCTTACTCTGAGGTTCATGAGGATTTTTCAATTTTACGTAGAAACTCAGTGTACCCCTCGTTGAATGGATATTACACCTAAGCAGTTGTGCGACCATATTTTATCTTGGTCATGATAATAAATAAATACTAATTCCTTTCTGCTCTTCAACTCCTAGAAAGCAAAGCAATAAGAGGGGATTTCCAAACTGCACATGATTGCCTAAGTCAGCATCTTCTCTGAGAATCATGAAAAAACAATGAGAATTAAAATTAAAAAGCTTTATCCATGGATCAGAAAAAAAACAATCTAAATTGCAGAATTCTTAAAGAAAAAAATAAGGAAAATATCCCACTTCAGAGCAAAAAGATGGAGCCTCTGGGATGCATTTCAGAGTAATTTCCTAGTGTAAATACTTGTACTGGTATAAAACAAAGAATGAAACAAAACTGTACTTCAATAATAATTTTTTTAAGCAGGAAGAGCTTTTATGCGCATAAATGTCCATGGACACCTTATAACCCTATTCAAATATTAGGATTTTTGTTACTGAAGTTTTTGGTTCTTTCAAAAAAAAAGAGTAAAACAAATGAAATAAACATCTGACTCCTGGAATTCTTATAAAAATAAACAACAAATTAAACAGAAGATAGTAGGAAGGAATTTTAAAAGGCAAAAGAAGATATAAATGAAACATGAATTTTTTTTTAAAAAAATAGGAGGTACAACCCACTACAAAATCTGATCCTTAAAAAAATTTTAAAGATAAATAACTGACTTAACTAATAAAAATTTAGAAAAGGGAGAAACTGTCATTACTCAAAATAGGAAATTATTTTTAAAAATCACAGAAACAAAAGAAATAAAATATGTATATCATTAGGGAATAATTTGTGTAACTATATGCAAATAAACTTAAAAGCATGAATGAAATGGGTATTCTTCTAAAGAAAATACAGTTTGTAGAAACTAAACCTAAAATAGAATATCTGGACAGACTAATTAAGAGAATTCTAATTAGAAAATTGCCAAAGGAATGCACCCCACCCCCTCACCACGTGTCCTGTTCCCCACCCAGAGAAGTACTCAGATGATTGATCAGGAAAATCTCTCCAACCCTCAAGGAACAGCCACAATCACAGGTCACACAGATTACCCGGTCCAACTGGAGAGTTGGCAGTGGTACCACATGGTGTTGTAAAGCTCGAGTTGTCTGTGTGTGTCTGAATGAACCACAGTGACCTCATAGATCCCACAATCTCAGCCCTGTTGCATCAGGACTCCTACCCTAGACCATAAAAGCAGAGAAGCTTCTTCATGTCCTTTTAGCTTAAATCTTATAAACTTCTGCCAGCTGCCCATACACATTCCCTTTCACCGATTCACTAGCTATGCATTAAGGGCTTACCAGGTGCCTAGCACTCTCCATAGTGTAACAGTGAACAACACATACAATGTCAGGAGGGGACTCGTAGAGTTTATATTCTAGTGGGGGAGATAGACAACAAGAATAAAATAGTTTACCAAATGATAAATGTTATGGAGACAAATTAAGCAGACAAAAAGATGCAGACAGATGGTGAAGGGCAAAGTGCAACCATGTTGGGTGGTCATGGGAGAATTCACTGGTAAGGTAATATCGAGTAGACAGATAAAGGAGGTGAGGGTGATTCTGGATATCTCAGAAAGAGCATTCAAGCAAGTGAGTAAAAGACTTTAGCATGGGGATGAGCCTGGCATGCCTGAAAAACAGCAAAGAAAGGCCAGTAGGGCCAGAGCACTGTGGATTAGGGGAAATGTAAGAGGTGAATTTAGAGGTAATGGGGCCAGAGTACCTACAGCCTTGTGGGTGAGTATAAACATTTTGACTTTTATTTTGAAAGAGACGTGAGAACATTAGAAGGTTCTATGCAAAGGCTATGAGCTAACATTTTAAAGAAACACTCCTGCTGATGCAGAGGACAGTGGGAGAGGTGGGGAGAATGGACAGGAGGCTCCAACCACAACCCAGGAAAGACATGGTAGTGGTCAGGACCCAAGTGGTTGCAGTGGAGGGGGTGTCAACTGGGTGGATTCTGGTTTTGCCATGAAAATCTTTCCAGAGTTGAAACAATGTTCAAGCACATGCTAGTGGATGGGCATAATGATTGGTTATATCCAGTAGGGCTTTCAGGGTCAGCAAAAGACCTTGGTCAAGAACAGTTGAAACAAAATCAGTATCATCTTTTATCCAGAGCAATAGGAGTGAAGAGCAGAAAGTTACCCTAAGGAAGCCCTAAGTCTTATGAATGGAGATTTAAAATAATGTATTAGTGTTCATGGCCCAAAAATTAATCAAAATTAAACTGGATCAGATTGGTCATTGTGTTTATTGCATGTATTTGAACAATGAAGTTCCTTTTTTTCTGAATTCACATCCATAAACTATTGTGAAATGCATGCCAATTATTTCTAGAATGCAGAACTGCTTAAAGGTCATGAGTATTATTCAGAGTTATTGAGGTCCCAGCAGATAAGAAAGAACAAATAGTTTCCCAGTTATTGGTACTACAAACATGTAGTTCTCTCTAGGTCTGAGGAGAAGAGTGGATTTCAAATCAACATTCATTATTAACTTTAGAAAGAGGACCTGCTGCTTACCAAATCATAGAATGAGGGAAAGAACCTGGCTAAGAAATGATGCAGGCCCCATTAGGACTGGCTCTGCCCTCTTGTTCATCACTGCATGTCTAACACAGTGCGTGGGATACAGCATATGCTCAGTAAACATTCACTTGAGTGAATCAACACTTAGCGAAATGAATGGCCAAATTTTCATTGACATCATTCTATCCCTTTTTGGAATACATATTATAAGTGAAGAATAACACATAGTGATTTTATAATGGACCCCTTAGGTCAGCCAGACCTGACTTGACCCCTTGCTTTGTCACTACATCCTATAGAGCTGGCTAGGTTCCTTGAGCTTCTGTCTCGTTTTCTTCATCTATAATATCAAGATAATAATATTGACCGCCAGGGCTTGTTGTGAGGATTAACTAAAATAATGCATGGAAAGAATTTAACACACTCCCACATAGTTACTAGTTCCAGTCATCAACATTAAATGGCATTTAAATTACCAAAAGAAGTTTTATGAAGATAGTATGTTGTAGATAAACTTAAAATATTTTCCTTTTGTTATGAAACAGTTCAAATATATATAAATATATAAAAGTAGAAATTATAATGAATCTCCTTGTACCCAATACCCAGTTTCAATAATTATCAGCTTATGGCTGGCCAGTCACACTCTTTGTGAGCCCTTGGATTATTTTGAAGCAAATCCCAGGCATCATGTCATGTTATCAATAATACTTCAATATGTATTTCCAACAATAATAATAATGATACATCCCATATCACACTTCAAAATAATTAATAATGAGTCCTTAATTAGGTGAATTGTTGGTCTGTGGGAAGCCACGGTGAAAAAGAAGGGAATCGGGTCTATCCAAGGCAGGGGCTTAGGCAAGTTCTTTTCCAGACCTGTCATGATGAAGGCACCCCTGTCACTGTCCAGGTAGACTTTTCCTACTGATGAGTTAGAGGGGGTGAAGGTAGAGGGGGAAGATGGAAAATGAGTTGAAAGTCAGTATTTCATGCTTAAAGCAGAGTAGACCAGACATCTGCTATTTGTAATTTTCTTACTTCCAAAGGTAATGTGTTTTCATTGGAAATAATTCTGTACAAATTCTTCTGCTTCCAAATTGGTGGGATTTTAGATTTAATTAGAATTTACCTTCTCATCTACCTGAGGCATTGTAGCAGAACTGGCTTTTAGGCAGATTATGATATTACACAACTAAAGAGCTCATGGAGTGGTTATAGGACAGGTTTGGTTTCTGCAATTTAACATAGTGCAAAAGTTCACATGCATCTTTGCAAGAATTCGATTCTTAGTATATTCTGTGCTCTTCTTTCTCCTCTAATTGTCCCTTATTTGTTCTACAAAGTCATTAACCCAGTGCAAACCCTAATTTTATTGCCTGCTGCACTGCTTTTTAAACTTTGAATGAAAATAGTTTTTTTTTTTTTCTTAATTGGAATTTGGAGCAATGGAGTTGCTTCAAAACAAGAGCTTTGGTGTCAAAGGTGTTCAAACACAGGTTATCACCCCCCCACACACACACTTAAAAGCCAACATTAATGTGGGGCACTGGGGTGGCTCCACTGTTTGGGTATCCGACTCCTGATCTCAGCTCAGGTCTTGATCTCAGGGTTGTGAGTTCAAGCTCCACACTGGGCTCCATGCCCAGCATGGAGCCTACTTAAAAAAAAAAAAAAAAAGCCAAGGTTAATGCAAAGTCTAGAGTTCACTGGATAGCATCAGTAAGTAGATGCTGCTGAAAAGCCTAGAAGACAGGAAGCACCAAGAGGGAGCAAAGAGAGCCTAAGATCTGTTGCATGTTTCTTCTTTGAAAGCGTTGGTTCACTCTGAGCAATGGAAATCCCACCTGGAGGAGATGAGGGGTCTGGTTAAGAAGTCGGACACAGCATGGAGGTGCTGGAAAGCCTGGCGTTACCTTCACAAACCTGTCCATAGTGCTCCGGCAGTTATGTCTACCTCCCTTTTGAAGTAGGCTTTGGAAGGTAGAGACAATGTCTACCTTAACTGCTGCTGCACCCTTTCTGTGAGAATAATCAGCCGCAAATGTTCGTTCAATGTTGTTGAGCGAAGGCATGAATGAGAACTGCTTAGCAGCCCTCCCTAGTACTTACTACACAGGCTGGTCTACCAAGAACTTAAGAGAGACTACAGAGGCATTTCCTCTTTTACCTAAAAATCCTCATTCGAAAAAAAAATATTACTTTCTTCTTGTGCTTTCATGTACAATTATAGTGCCTCTACAAACATGTGGTTTTAAAAATCGGTAAGAAAAAATGAATATAATGAATCATAGGTGAAGCACAGATGACCTAGTTCGATCAGATTTCAAAGAAGATATGAAAAAGATACAATGTGGCTCAAAATGGTTGTTCTCCACATTCAACCTTTTAAGGACTCAGTTTGACAGCTCAAAATCTTTCAGATGGCTGGAATGGAGGGTGGAAATGGAAAAGGAAGAGCATTAGTGACTGCGGCCCTGGGCCACCAAGGATTAGCAAGACAGATGGACGAGTAGGGCAGGGAGGCCAGTGGAGAGCCAGGGGGGTGTGGAGGCCATGAGGTAAACACCAAGGAAGTTAGTCAGAGAGAGCTTCCAAGAAGGGAGGAAAAGGAAGAATCAACCAGAGATCCTACCAGCTTGAACCACTGCCAGGAGTCCAGATAGCTGCCACTGGCAAGCACATTTCTCAGAATCGCTCTGCCAGCTAAGTGTTGGTGGCTGGCAGTGTCTCTGCCTCCCTGGGCTAGATTCCCTGAGGGCCTTACGAGCTGTTTTGTTCCCTCACCTTTTCATGCCTTGCACAATTTCTGCCCTACCCTGCCCTCTGATCTGCCAATCCTCAGTGTTTTGCCCTTTCTTTTTTTTTTTGGTTTTATTTATTCACGAGACACACACACACACACACACACAGAGAGAGAGAGAGAGAGAGAGAGAGAGAGAGAGGCAAAGACACAGGCAGAGGGAGAAGCAGGTTCCACGCAGGGAGCCCGACATGGGACTCGATCCCAGGACTCCAGGATCATGCCCCGGCCGAAGGCAGGTGCTAAACCGCTGAGCCACCCAGGGATCCCCATGTTTTGCCTTTTCAAGGCTAACAAAGTCCCAGTCCCAACAAAAATAAGCTTCTACCTTGAAGTGACTTATGGCAAACATTTTTGAAGGGATTTTTATACTTTTATAATAAACCTAAAATAAAAAACATTATAGTTGCTTCAGGGAACCATGGTTAAACCCACGAGGGGATGTCCAGCATGAGGATTCTTCAGTTTCCTCTTCTGTCCAGAGCTGTGCTCTCAGTGAAGGGACCACTGGCTGCCTGACAGTCGCACACCAACCATGATGCCTAAACACTGCTTTCTAGGCTTCCTCTTCAGTCTCTTCCTGACTGCTGTAGTAGGTAAGTGCTTCACTTCTTTTTAATTGCTCATGATTTTGTCATCTGAGTCTGCTCAAGGGGCTGTTGGAAATGGCACCAGTGCTTTTCTGGGCTTTGTCAAATTTTCAGCTTTCTTCTGTTGTGAAATGATCAGAACAGACATGGGGTCGATTTCTGTGTGCAGCCTACATAACTCCACGTGGACTTCACAAGGAGCTGCTAAAGAGGAGGCGCTCAGGAAACTTCAAGGGAAACTAGAGCACAGTAGTTATGAGCAGGCTCCTTGCCTGACTACCTGAGCCTGGATCCCAGATCTGCCATTTACTATCTAGGAAACTTAGGGCAATTGACTTTACCTACCCTGTGCCTTAATTTCCTAGTCTGTAGAATGGGGATTGTAAATCGCCGTGAGGATTACGAGTTAATATGTACTCAGTGCTTAGAGCAGTGCCTGGCACAGAATGGAGACCATAAACTTCATGTGAGAATTTGCTGTTGGTCTTCACAGAGAACTTTTCAAGAGCAGTGAATATCTTGTCACCCCAAGATACCTCTGATCAAGGCCATTACATTCCCCCAGTGAAAGATAGCTACCTGTCAGCGTGACTTAACAAATGTTCCCAAGACTATACAATTGCTCAGAGACTGATAACATGAAAACAATTCAAGCCCTCATCTTTCAGAAATGAGTGGATTTGTGGGGCACCAGGTTGGCTCAGTGGTTGAGCATCTGCCTTCAACTCAGGTCATGATCCCAAGGTCCTAGTATTGAGTCCCGCATTGGGCTCCCCACGAGGAGCCTGCTTCTCCCTCTGCCTATGTCTCTGCTTCTTCCTCTGTGTCTCTCGTGAACAAATAAATAAAATAAAAAGAAAGAAAGAAAGAAAGAAAGAAAGAAAGAAAGAAAGAAAGAAGAAAGAAAGAAAGAAAGAAAGAAGAAGAAAGAAAGAAGAAAGAAAGAAAGAAAGAAAGAAAGAAAGAAAGAAAGAAAGAAAGAAAGACGGGTGTGGATTTGAGTGGACTATACCTTTGGTCCTTGGCAATAGAAAGGACTTGTTTAGCAAAATATAGCAGGAATTCAAGCACTAACAAAATGATTCTGGCTCTACTTGCTACAGCCCTGGAACTTTGGGCAAGATCCGCAATGTTCTGAAGGCTCAGCTTCCCCATGTGTAAAATGTACTACTAAAAATTCCTACCTTATTTGGTGGTCATGAATATGGGATACTGTGTAAAGCTTTCCACACAGTGCCTGATACATGTTTCATGTTCATATATGCTCACTGATCAGTGAGTGCCAGCCAGAGGAGGCGGAGATGAAAAGGAGGAGAAAGAATATCCTCAGACGCTCATTGCTTTTTTTTTCCACGTCTCTCCAGAGGCTTTGTTCTTGGTTTCTGCAGTGGAGGGGTGACAGGCAGGCTCTGGAGTCAGGTGCCTGGTACAAAATCCGCTTCACCAATTTTGTCTGTCAGAGGGAGACATCAATAGTACCTTTTTCATAGAAGAGTAGGGCAGATTAAGTGAGTTAACACAGGTACAGGCCCTCAGTGGCTGGTACCCGGTGATCTGCTTTTATTGGTGGTAGCAGTGGTGGTGTTACAAAAGTGAGAGAAGAAATCCAGAGACAGAGGGGATAAAGGACATTGAGCTGACCATCCCTGGGGTGGCACAGGCTCCAGGAAATTGTATTCATCACGTCCTGAGACTTCTGGAATTTTTCTGTACTGCATAGGACAGATCCGGTAGTGATTTTGGTGAGCAAAATCAATGGTGGCAGTAGACTCCAAGTACACACCACATTTGATGCACTGAAGGAGTTCCAAAAAATAAAAATAAAAGCAAACAAAAACCAGACAGCTCCCTTCAATAGAATAAAACAAAGCTTGAATGTTCCGAACTGAGATTGTGAGCTCAGAAGTATGTTCTCGCTTCTCAAAGATTTTTGAGCAAAGGCTTGAAGTTGGTAAAGAAATGAAGCGTGTGGGATTCCAGGGGAGAGCTAGGACCGGTGCAGGGACCCTCAGGTGGGAGCACACCCGGCGTGGTGGAGCAGGAGAAAGGGGGCCACCCTGGAGTCAGGGGGCGTGGGGTAGAAGATGAAGTCGGGCAATGATGAGGATATGTTTCCTGACGCCCTCTCCTTCTGCCCAACTTCCTATCCCTGATGAGAAACCCCACACTTGCTGGGAGGCAGAACTTCTTCACCCCTGCCCATCTTAGGCTTTCAGCTGGGACTCATTAACAAACACATCACAAGGCAGGAACCCACGCGAAGAGTCACTCACATGGTGCTTGGTATTCAGCTTCAACACAGAGCAACACGTTTACAGGGACCCGACGGGCCACTTAGGCGTCCAACGGTGGCAAACTGTGGTAGTAAGGTCAAGGACCTGACGGGAGGAACTGATGCAGGAAGGTTTGTGTGCAGACTCCTCTGGTGCTGTCCTGGGCTGAGAAGTCTGTCTCCAGTAAAAGGAGAATTAAATCCTGCCTTCAGGCAGGCAAACGGGAGGATATTGAGAGTTTTCCTCTATGTGTTGCTTCTTCATTGCCTTCAGCTCACAGTATTTTTTCTGTCAAAGAGGCCTATTTTGGAGTGACGTATTCTGGTTTCCTTCAGACTCTAGAATAAAATTTTGTCAACGTCTCTTGCCTCCAGGGGACTGAATGCAGATCAGACTGGGTCACTCACTCAGTGATTAAAGGAAGAAAGCACAAGCCGTGCCGGTACACAATGATCCCCTCTCCTGCCACAATTAGTGTCGAGATTCTTTTCAGAAACACGACAGCGTCTTGGGTGGTCTCCCTTGATAGCGTGGACGGATTCATCTCAGCAATTTTGCTTGAGTTCCTGGAGCCAGGATGCAAGCTGGCAAGTGCAGCCAGGACTGGGACTGCAGAGGAATAAAGCCAGGTCTGCTGGGACAGGTTGGGGACCAACGAGGCAACACCCAGCAGTTGAGCAAGAACCTGAGAAAGGAGAAACCTAGTGCTGTGCTGAGGTCTTAGGACCAAAACTGATCCCAGGCAAAATTTCCCCTCAGTGTAGCAGTAATATAATGGCTCCTAGGAAGGGGGGCAAGTGGCCTTGGTGTGGGCTTTTCATGTTGGTCATTACATTGCATCACCATCTTGGGCGGGACTGAGGACAATATTTTTTCACTGCTACTTACTCCATCTGGAACTCGGGAATGGACTCAGAGAATAGCATGTTTTTATAGTCTGGGACACAGTTTTTCTGGAACTTTAGCGTGCATAAAAATCCTCACATTCAAGATTCAAAATGTTGACTTCTGGGCTCCAGGTCTCCCAACTGCACTTACAGCAACTACTTTAGGAAATCCTCATGCAAGAATCACACTGCCAAGTATTGCTAATGACAATGGTGCCCATGTCAATGTTCAAAGCTTTTCCTTCTCTTTTTATTTTAGAAACTCAGTCAGCCCATGAGTCTCTGAAGCCTCAGAGAGTACATTTCCAGTCTCGAAATTTTCACAACATTTTGCATTGGCAGCCTGGCAGGGCTTGTACCAGCAACGGCAGTGTCTATTTTGTGCAGTATAAAATGTAAGTAATTTGAGCTTCCTCCAGCTGATGGAGATGGCCACTAGAATCAGATGTTCTAGTATGCAATGGAGTGTAAGGATCTTTTTTCAGTTTCAGAAGGGTTAAGAAGAAGCAGAGGTAGGAACAGGAGTGTCCTGTCTCCTTGAAGTCTGCCTGGGGACACAAAATGCATGATGAGGTGCAGTCTGTTGGGGAGATACTTCATCCTTCAGAGACCCAGGACCGAGACATTACAGGCTGAGCCTTTGGCTTCACAGTGGACCCTGGCACATGGTGGACCTTGTACATATCTACCTAATAAATGTTGGAAGCAAATTGCTTAGCACATAATAGGTACTCAACCAAGTTGATACGATTGATAGCTGAAGAAGCAGCTGTGTGACATATGGAGATGAGTGTACAAAATGTATTTTAAATTCAAAAGTCATTTTTGACAACTTAGAAAAAAATTCTTTTCAAAACCAAATACTCCTGTAAGCATGAACTTAAATCTGAGCATGCTATGGCACATTCCTCTCTGTGCTCTTCGGCAGCTTTTGGTGGATTATTGCCAAAACTCAGATATGATCAATTTCTTTCCTAGGTTGAAGCCTGGAAACAGAAGCTCCTGATTTGCAAATGACAGGTTTTCCCACCCATACATTTTTGGGGGTTTACTGAGGCTCCACCTTCTCTTCCATAGTTTGAAATGCTGGCTGAAGGATAGATACTGAGACAGGAGATATTATGGTTTTATATTCACCATTTTTCATTTGAAATTCAGAAAATCAGATGTAGCTGTGGACCAAAATAGCAATTTTTATTCCACAAAGTCATCCGTGTCTCTCTAGCACGGGGTCAAGTTCAGATGTTACCATTAACTTCTTGCTAATATCACAAGAACTATTTCCAGAAGTTTCTCAGTCTTTAACTGCTGCTGCTTGTCTCAACATATTTTATGTAGCAACTGTAAAGTTTATACATCTTTACGATAAAGCTTTCTCCATTCTAAAAATAGATTTGTGCATAGTTGGAGATACTCCATCACATAGAATGCAGGCATTGGGTTTTTTTTTTTTTTAATACTTTCCCCTTAGGTAACATAAATAGGGCCTATTTGTGATCCAGTGTTAAAAGTGGATGAGAAGTTGTCTAATGAAGATTAAACTTTAGGGCCCCATGGGAAAACTTTATACTTGTAATTATTTTTCTTAAGGAGGGTTCCCAAATTCATATGAGATTCAGAATACTTGGATCCATTCTCCTCTATCTATGTGCTCAAGAGCACAGTGCTGATATATATTTTTGAAATCTTTCACTTTGGTTCTATTCCATTCATGTGGGTCTACTGTTAATATTGGTCCCATTTGAGACAGGACAAAAAATGAAGTATCACATTACAAAGGGAAGCCAGCCACTATAGCTAAATTCAGCTAGCAGAGACAATGTCTCAACAACAAATAACAATGAAATAACATCAAATTGTGCTCAATATATGTAATGGTTCTGCTCTGATGATATCCTTTGGTAAAATGCCACTGGTGGCATCATAGAGTTTACAGAGCACAGACACCAGAGATATTCCTCATTATATGGCTAGAAAGCTAGATTTCAAGTCTTTCCACAAATATTTTGGGCAGACTTTCACCCCAGCTTCTAAATTCTACTCTGTTCTCACCATCATCTTATTGCATCCTGTCTGATTTCTAACAGGAAAAGAAGAGAAGCATTAATCTTCCCTTTTGCTGTTACACCATCCCATCTCTTTGGCTGAGTCAAACTATCTGCCTCTTTCCCTCATACCTTTTTTTCATAGGTTCCCCTCCCTCCCTCCTAGTTCCTGATTAAGTACTCCCTGACGACAACCCCTGCTCAATTTGCGACAAAAAGACTGACCAAATATGTTGGGTAAGCAATACCTGGGATGAAAAGTGGTAGCGACTTCTCAGAATTGGCCCATTACTCAACAGCAGGCTGATGAGAAGTGAAGAAAGCTACAGGGTCAACACCTCAGAAGCATTAATGATGTGGGAAGCTACTGCTCAAAAGTGGAAGTTGGTTCACATACCAGAAGAAACACTTTGCTAAGTATTTAAAACCCCAAAACCCTTTTGTTACTGATACAGAAGGTGTCAGGCTTGGGTTTATCTTTCAGCAAGATAACGCTTTGATTAACAAGAATAAATTTTTTTTAAAGATACTTGAGGGTAGCCAGAAGCTTTCACAGAGGTACTGATGCTAGAGGACAAATCTCAATGAATCTAAAAAATTCATAGATTGAAAAATGGAAGACTCCTTCAATGGGGGAAAAGAAAATAACTCTCAGATCTTTGTCTTTATAGGTATGGACAGAGACAATGGAAAAATAAAGAGGACTGTTGGGGTATTCTAGAATGCTTTTGTGACCTTACCAACGAAACATCAGATATACAGGAACCCTACTATGGGCGGGTGAGGACCACCTCCGCTGGGATCCACTCGGGCTGGACCATGACACAGCGCTTCACCCCATGGTGGGAAAGTGAGTTCCATGGAGTTTCTTTGCATTTGCTCTTCCTGCCCCCTAAGTAGTCCCACAGAGCAGGCCCTGTACTTTGCTGAACTCTATGGCATCATCTCATTTGACCTAATTCTCACAACAACCTTAGAAAATGGCTTTTGTTATCCTTCTTTTGTAGCCCATGAAACCAAGGCACTGAGGCTCCAGTGGTTGGGCGGGTCTCATGGCTTGCACAACTCAAGTCAGGGTTCATATTCTGCTGCATCTGACTGCAGACCCCACAGTGTAGCTTGCTGCCAGACTTCTACCTCCTAGGAAGAAAAGTAGTTTCAGATAGCAGAAAAGGAGTCCTTTCCTGAGCATGGGAGTTAAGTTCCTGGAAATATTCCTCAGAAGGATTTTCTGTTGAGGAAATTAAGACTTTTTATCATCTCCCCAAAGGGGAAGCCAGAGGTTTACTCTTATATCCATTCCTCAGTGACCTACATTCTTTTTCTAAATTAATCATAATCCTAGAATAATCTAAAATGTAAATTATAAAATAAACCATTACCATGTAAAATAGTAGACAAAAGGGAAAAAGAAAAAGAAGTCTTAAATCTATAAATATAAAGATATGCATAACAAAACAAAGAAAATATGGATATTTACTGCAGTCTTCATAATCACCACTAGTCATGAAGCCATAGTTAATATTTATAACTTCTCTCAGTATTAACACAACATTAGTTTTCTTTCCAGCTAGTACTTTAGCTCTTCACTCTCGAGGAATTGGGGTCCTTTTGGTCTTTCTTGTATTAGTTTAACATAACCTGACATATCATAGAATATAGAAGCTCTAAGAGGCACCCCGGAGTTACAAAGCATACTTCTACTTGGTCCTGTTGTATATATAGCAACTCTTCTTCCCCTTGATACTCAGAGCCAATTCCCCTGGACAACACAAGGACCTTGTTTTCTCCTTGTTGGTTAAATGGCATGAAGAGCTCCAAACAGTCAGGAGGCACTTTGACTTCCAGTTCTTTGAAACTATTGTTATAATCAAGTATGTGGAAAACAAACCATTTCATGAGTTGTTCACCATGTCTAATAGTGAGAATAGTGAGCCCTCCAACTTCCACTTCTTATATCCTAAACCAGTGAATGCTGTCTGTGAAAGAAATAGCACCATATATTGGTCACAAGATTAGAGCATATATCAGTTCATATACAACTTTGACAGATCTTGTCTCTCAAACTGAGTTTCCAAATAGCCACTTTTTCTTTTGATAAAGCCTGGAATTTCTAAGTGATGGGCTATATGGGAAGGCCAAATATTCTTGTGGGTATGAGACTAACTTCACCTCTTCCATATTAACTTGGTTCTACTTTCATAAGCAATGTATTATCAAGTATTATGCTCATGAATAAGAGAGTCACTACATTCACATTGAGGTGGTCAGGGGCACTGCTGAGTAGAGAAGCACTGAGGTAGAGAAGACAAATCTATAACAAATCTATAAAAATGTCTATTCCACTGTCTCTTGTCCCCTCATTGTTAGAAGGGATAAAAAATATCTACTATATAAAGTGAACTATCCTAGGGGTGCAGTATTGATCCTCCTTACAGGGAAGTTGGACTCTCAATAGTGTCAGTCCAGCCTTGGCAAAAGGAATTCAATTCATATTGTAGAGTCTATATATAGTCTCCATCCCTTTCATAAAGTCATTTTGTTCATGAGCCTAAGGAGCAAGCATGGGGAAATAGGCTTTCACTGCCTCCACATAAAGTTTTTGAAACAACTTTATTGAGATATAATTGACACCCCTTTCAGTGACCTATATAATGTGAACAATTCAGTGGTTTTTAGTTTATTAATAGATATTACAACCATCACCTACAATCTGTTTTAGGATATTTTCATCACCTCATAAAGAAACACCATACCCCTTGGCTATCACCTTTATATTCTCTCATTTCTCCAGCGCCTTAGCCCAAGGCAACCACTCATCTACTTTCCGTATCTATAGAGTTCCCTGTTCTTGACATTTCATATAAATGGAATCACATAATATGTGGTCTTTTGTGACTGGCCACATTCACTTAGCATAATGTTTTTAAAGTTTATTCATGTAGCGTGTATCAGTACCTCACCTCTTTCTGTGGCTGAATAATATTTCAATACGTGAATGCATCACATTTTGTTTATCCATTCTTCAGTTGACGGACATTTAAATTGTTTTTACATTTTGGCTATTATAAATAGTGCTCCTATAAACATTCATATAAACATCTGGTGCTCAAATAAACATTTGGGTAAACAAATGTTTTCATTTCTCTTAGGTATAGGAGTGAAATCCCTAGGTCTCATGGTAACTCTGTGTTTAGTCATTTGAGGAACTGCCAGACTATTTTCCAAAGCAGCTGCAACAATGTATATTCCCTTCAGCTGTATATGAGGGTTCTGATTTCTCCACCTCCTTACCTGACTTTTTGATGATAGCTGTCTTCGTCAGTATGAAGTGGTATCTCATGTGGGTTTGATTTGCATTTCCTTGATGATTAATGGTATTGAGTATCTTTTCATGTGTTTATTAGCAGTCCACTTCTGGCCAGTACCATCATGTCATGCAGAACCTTCTGGAAACCAGGCTTCTTTTTTCCCCCCTTATGTTAAGTGGTCATAAGGGATTCTTCAAGATGCCAACTATAGATGAGGAAGTAATAAGACAGTAGCCTCTCAGTTGCACTGAGAGGATAAACCACCTACTTTCGTAAATTAATTTGATGTTTAGACCTGCTAGAGGCTAGACTCCTATAATCCATTTCCATGTAATGTTGGCATGTTTTTGTGTATTTTATGACTTTATGTATCAGAGAACACCCAGTTTATGATAGGAAACTCAGGTCACATGGCTCCTTGATATCCCTTAATTCAAATATTCAGTTTTTTTTTTTTAATCAGGGCTCAGTAACAAGGAAATCTGGAGCTTTTTCTCAAAAGAAAATAAACTATTTTTTAATAGTTATTTTCTAGAGAGGGTATGACTTTTTTTTCCCAAAAAAACGTGGACTTAGAATTTACACAGTCTCTAAATAGCATCCTGATATGCCACAGATAATTTGAAGATTGTTGGATTTTTTGGATCATAAAAGACAAGTGGCTGAGCTCCTTGTTTGCAACATGAACTAGTTAAGAAGTCTGTCATTTAGTCTGGGCCTTCTCAAAGCTGAAAATCTTATGGGCTGCTTTGCAAATGGGTAACACAACTAAATGTGGTATGTGTCTTACAAAATACATACAGGCCCAACAAATCTAGTGAATCTTTCTCAGCAGCTGAGGATGCAAAGTGAAGCAACTTTCCTTTCACTCGAGAGGAAATGTCTCAATAAACCCCAGAGGAAATTTAAAATCCAACATTCTGCTTCAGTGTACCTTACTAAAGTATCTACAGTGCCTACAGGACTTTAGGTATACCAAGTTCATTCAGTATCATGTGATAAATTCAGTGGACCAACAAGATATCCTGTGGTACAAAGATTAAAGATTCTGTAGACTATCTGTGACAGATCCAGATGACAATGAAAGCCAAGTGAAAGGAAATTGTTCTGATGCTTTCTAATTATTGGACAAAGGAAGGAAAAAATTCTCCAGTCAATAGCTATATTGATTGGCTCCAGAACATAGACACTGTAATTGAATACCAATACCCTATGGTCACCACCTGAGTATATTTACAATTATCCCTTGTATTTATTCAAGATTCATCTTTTTGGGAGAGGAAAGCATACTTCAAATAAATGAGTTAAGTGGAGAAGTGATGCATCTTACTACCCCTGCATTTTTTTTTAAGATTTTATTTCTTTAATCATTAGAGACACAGAAAGAGAGCAGCAGAGACACAGGCAGAGAGAGAAGCAAACTCCATGCGGGGAGCCTGATGTGGGACTCGATCCTGGAACTCTAGGATCACACCCTGAGCTGAAGGCAGGCGCTCAACCACTGAACCACCCAGGCATCCCATCCCTGCACTTTGAAAGCTATTTTTGAAGGACAAATTTTGTTCAAAAGAGAAATTCCATGGATTCCACTTGGCCTTTCATCCCATAATAACTTCCATGTCACAGACTAGGAAACCCAAATGGAAATGAATTCTGTCAGTTGTTGTGTATATCTTATTAAATTTACTTTTATTACATGACCACTATAAGAATGCACTATAAGAGGCATTCTGAATCCCCAGAGGTTATCATCTGCTCAGAATCAAGGTCCCATTACTGGCCAGAGTCTGTACTTAGCTTTCTCATATTCCTAATTATCCTCTGGAGAACAATGAAAGAAATTTTATCATAAAACTGGTAGCATTATTTCTTCACTTGCTTTCCAAATCTCACCCTAGTGATTTAACTAATGCAATGCCCAATTAAATCCAAACTAATTAGTTCATTCCCAGAATGCTAGATGCTTTGGAATTTAGAAAAGGCCATCTTTAGTTCTGCAAGTCTTCAGCTAGTAGGAGAGTGGAATGGAGATTGAGCGAAAAATCTATGGCATCCTGCACAGTATTTCTTGAAATAATTTGAGATTCAGCCCAAATACACTCCACCAACAATTCTCTGGTTGAGGAAAAGGAGACTGTATGACTAAGCTGGTATATAGCAGTGAGGGGAATTTGCAGAGTAGTTTGATTACTGTATTAAAACATTAAAATCCAACATAGAAATGGGGTCAAGTTCAAATTTATTCCTCATACAAAGCTTTCTTGAGTGTGATCCACGGGCTAGTTGGTAAGATTAGCCAAAGACATAGGCTGAGATGAGCTGAAGCTTCAACTCAGTTAGATTTTAATTTAGATGGTGTTGCATTAAGAAAGGTTTGAGTTCTTTTCATATGACTGTACCACGAAGGAAAAAAAAAATCCCAGAACTAAGAAAGCCTTCTGCCTGGACCTCTTAAGAAGAATAAGAAAGCAATGTGTAACACAGTCAAAACTGGAGCCACTCTTGTTGAAGGGATAGTGAGAGCCCTGGCCCACTTGCCTATTTCCTTAGCTCCAGCTAAGGAAAGCTTCTCCTGCCACAAGTTCTGAGGCTTTCTGAACAACAAAAAAATTTGTTTTTAAAAACATGACATCCTATTAAGACAACATGTTCCTAGAGTCTGATACAGGTCTAATGAATCAACTGGCTGCACTGACTCACCTGAGACCTGTTTCTGAACATTGGGGTGTGGTTTTAGGTTAAGGGTGTGGTTTTAGGTTAAGAACATCTGGCTTGGTATCTATGTAAAGACAAAGCAACATTAAAAAACTTCTTAAGTTGAAGCAGCCTTTGAGCTCTGTATGATTTTGGTATTACCTAAGACCATATTTTCTTGAATTAAAAATAGCTGTGGAGTTTTGAGTGGGCCTGATTTTCTAATGGAGTGACTTAAGGTCAGATTAATTCATCACCTTGGCTCCATTCATCCCACAAATATTTATGAAACACTTCCTATGCTCTGGGCATTATACGAGGTCCTGGGGAGAAAGGAGCAAGCACAGCAAACACAAAGAGGTTTCTTTCTTCATAGAGAGATTTTGGTTTAATAGGGGAAGATAGACATTAATAAAATAATAATACAAACAAACATAGCATGATGCAGGTGGTACAAAAGAGATCAATAGTGCTAAGACAGCCCTGGACAAGGACAAGAAGGGACCTGGTTAGGGATGTAGGAAAAGCATCTCTGGGGAAATGACACTTGAGCTGATATCTAAAGATGATATGATATGAACAGTTAACTAGACAAAAAAAGTTGGAAGACTTCCAGGCAAAGGGAATAAGGGAATAGCATTGGCAAAGGCCCTCTGACAGGAGGAAGCAGGACAAGTACAAGAGACTGAAAGATAGATGCATGGTAAAGAAGAGCAGGCAGGAGGACTGTGAAATAAGATGGGACTGGAGAGATAGATCAGGAATGAAAATTTTCTATTAAGGAGTTATGATTTCTTCCAGAAAAATATAAAGTAATTTTTAAAAAGATTTATTTATTTATATTAGAGAGAGAGAAAGGGAGAGTGCATGAGTGAAGGGAGGTGCAGAGGAGGAGAATCTCCAGCAGACTCCTTGCTGAGCATGGAGCTGGACATGGGGCTTGATCTCACCACCCTGAGATCATGACCTGAGCCGAAATCAAGAGTCGGACACTTAACTGACTGAGCCAACCAGGCACCCCTGGAAAAATACAAAGTAATTTTAGTCAGGGATGACATGATCAGATTTGTGTATTGAAAAGATCACTTTGGCTATATTTGACAGAAAAAAAAGAGATTGGATACAGGTAGGTAAGTTAATGAATTCCTATAAGAGTCTGTAAGTCAGGATTTGGCTTGAATTAGGATAATGGGAAGGACTATAGAAAATTGATCATTGAAGAGATACTTGGTAGGAATAATTGGGCTTGGTGACAGGTCACATACAGAAATAAAGAAGAAGGACATGTCAAAGACAAC
Source organism: Vulpes lagopus (assembly GCF_018345385.1). Taxonomy (NCBI): domain Eukaryota; kingdom Metazoa; phylum Chordata; class Mammalia; order Carnivora; family Canidae; genus Vulpes; species Vulpes lagopus. The sequence goes on along the minus strand of NC_054825.1, from coordinate 86,692,204 downwards.
CTCCAGGTTTACGGCTTCCATAATTAGATGAATCACTGAGATTTTTTGGTGAGGTTTGATGGAAAAAGACCAATTTGACAGAGTACAGAGTATTAGAAATTCAAGATCATAAGTTAATTTTGACTATGTTGAGTTTAACATGCTTTTCAGATATCCAAGGGAAATCTCTGTGCAGATCCAGGATTCTATTAGACACACATTTGTGAGTCATTTACATAGAGTACAATGGGCATTGATAAGATTGCCTAGGCAGGAAGTGATGAGGAGTGCTGTGTAAGGCCAGGTGTTGAAAGAATCCCAACAAAGGATGCCTGAATAGGGAAGATAAATCTCAAAAGGAGACTGAAAAGAAATAACCAACAAGGTAGGAGAAAGCTAGAGGATATATTTGTGAATGCTCCAGGGAATGAATGTATCAAGGAGAAAGCAGTTGAGTAAAATAGCCTTGTGAGGGCAAGTAATCTTAAACTGTTCATTGTAACAATCACAATTCAGTGCGTAGGTCAAGAATGGTCCTCAGTTACAAAGCTCAGCATCCTAGATCACACGCCAGGAGCTCCTGTGATGCCTGCAGCCAGGCTCACTAGTACTCTAGGCCAATATTCGAAATATATACTTCACCTGTATTTAAGATTCAGTGTCACACAAAGGAACCAAATCTAAGATAATGAAGGTATACATTCAAAGGACAGGTTTTGCATGCACAAAATTAAAAGAAAATTCTTCAATAATGATAACTTGGGCCAGAAGGGATAAGGATTGGTCAGTTTACACATAAATATTTTAGTGAAAAAATATATATAGTAGTATTTAATCTTGCCAGTATTCATTCTTTAACTAATGTCTGCCAATTGAAGTAAGTCTAAACTCTGAGTCACATTATTAAAAAAGGGCGGATTTTTTGTGTGTGTGCTAGATATATGACAAGAATGTTAGAAATACATTTTTTATCCTGGAGAAAATTAAACATTCATTAAACTAGCCTACAAATCTAAACAATAACTCATTCTTCTCAGCTTGCAAGGGATAGACACTAGAATTTGGAGCACGGAAATCACAAAGAGGATTAAATGCCAACTACTTCACAAAATTAAAGTGTAATCAAAGGGGAAATCCTTCATCTTCAAGCAATCAGGCAAAATTTCTGACATTTGAAAAGTGAATTAACAACTTTCGTTTCAGATTACATGGGGTGAGGTGGGGGTTGGGAGATTGCGAGGGTAGAAACTGTCCTCTTCTAAAATGCTTACAAAGTCTGGTAAAACATTACACATTCTTTTAACCCTGCAGAGGAATATGAAAGAAAGTAAAGGAAATCTCCAGGAACCAAAACAAAGTAGGTGGAAACCGGAGGGGAAACCAGAGAGTAAACAAGGTGAAGACTTATTGTCCTGAGAGGATTTTCCCAACTGAGTAATTAGACCCTGAATAGTAACAGTCATTCCCAGGGCAAAAGATGAAGTGTAGGCCAGCACAGAGTGAGGAGTTACAACTGGTACTCTCACAAAGTCTTAGACACTTGGAAGATCCCTATAAATAAAAAAGCAGACTAGGAGAAACCCTTCCAAGAAAGGAAACAGAGGAGGGTGTACGTTTCTGTCTTGACTCTGTTAGCAATCCGGTGTTTCCTAAATTCATAAAGGCTTGAGATTCAAATATATCCAACTTTTGTGTTTCAGAAAAACACCAGCTTGAGGTGGTACCAGGTTGATGGTGCCACAGGATAGCTTGCAGATGCAAAACCAAATACCAGAGTTCAGAAGCAACACAACACATATATGGTCATTTGATTTGTGTCCACAGTAGAGTTCAGTGGAGTCACTGTGATCTAAATGAGACTAAATAAAACAATAAATCTTGTTCCCCTACAATCCCCATTTACAAAATCAAGTCTGGCTGACTGAAAACAATAAAACTCAGCAGCTGTAGCTTATGGGCCAAAGTACTTGCTTCTATTTTTGTAAATAATATTTTATTGTGACGTAATCACACCCATTCATTGACATTTTGCCTGTAACTACTTTTATACTGCAAGCAATAGCAAAATGGAGTGGTTACAACAGACACACATATGGCCCAAAGGCCTGAAGTATTTATTATCTCTCCCTTTACAGAAAATGTTTGCTGACTACTATTCCACAAGATAACACGGGAGAATATTTTCATGGCTTTGGGATAGGCAGATCTCCAAAATCACTAATGCTGAGGGACATAACTGATAAATTGGACTACATTAAAATTAAGAATTTCTGTTTATCAAAATATACTACTAAAATGATGAAAATGCAAGTCACAGAGTGAAGTTGTTTACAATGTCCTTGATTAAGGACGATGTTCAGATGTATAAAGACTCTTACAAATTAAGAAGAAGAAGATTAGACAACCAATTAAAAAATAGGCAGAAGACATGAACAGCTCTTTGCAAAAGAGGACATCCAAATGGCCATTAGTCTTCAGAGAAATGCAAGTTAGAAACACAATGAATTGGTACTACACACTTGTCAGAATGGCCAAAATTAAAATTTCCTAAAAAGAATAATGTCACTTGTTACAATGTGAAATATAGGAACTTTCATATACCACTAAAGGAATATAAACTGGTATGTCCACTGAAACAACGGAAATCTTTATAAAAGCTAAAACTATATAAAAAAACCTAAGTCTGTGAATAAATTATGATATTCATACAATTAAATACTACATAGTAATCAAAAGAACAAACTCTTGACACAGGCAATAATATGGATGAATATATATGTATGTGTGTATACATATATATGTATATATATATATAATATATAAAAATATATATATTAGTTTGCTAAGGCTGTCACAGAATACCATAGACCACCTACTTAACCAACAGAAATTTATTTTCCCACAATTCTGAGGTCAGAAGTCCAAGGCCAAAGTAAAGGCAGGTTTGGATTCTTCTAAGGCCTCTCTCCTTGGCTTTCTTTCCATGTCCTCACATGGTCATCTCTCTGTACTCATGCATGTCCATGTCTTTTTATAAGGACACCAGTCATATTGGATTAGGGCTCACCCATATTATCCATGAAGCCAATATGACTTCATTTTATATTAATTTCCTCTTTAAAAGCTCTATCTCCAAATAGTCATATTCTGACATATTAGGAGTTAGAGCTTCAATTTATTAAATTTCAGGGGACACAATTCAGCTCATAATTTCATATATATATGAAATTTCACTATATATACATATATATACATACATATATATATAATGAAACAAGGCAGACACAAAAAAGTGTATATTGTGTAATTTCAAAAACTAATGTATATGGGGGCATCTGGATGGCTCAGTAGTTAAGTGTCCAACTCTTGATTTTGGCTCAGATCATGATCTTGGGGCCATTGGATTGAGCCCCAGGTAGGGCTCCATGATCAGCATGGAGTCTGCTTGAGATTTTCTCCCTCTCCCTCACTCTTTCCCTCTCCCCCTGCTCAAGTATACATGCTTTTTTATTTTCTCTCTCTCAATAAATAAATAAAATATTTTAAAAAATAATATAGAGATGGAAGTCAGGACAATTGTGGTTATCTTCTGGGGTTAAGTAATGGGAGAGAACATGATGGAAATTTCTGGGCTGCTAGAAATGTCTTGTTTATTAATCTAGATTACAGCTATTCAGGAGTGTGTATTTTTAAAGATTTGTTGAACCATTGATTTATGATTTATTTATTTGTCAGTATCTATCTTACAGGTCAATAAAAGTTTATTTAAAATTTAAAAATTCATACTTACCTGGCAGGACAGATAGCATGATCATGAAGGTAGTTCTCTCAGGGTGAGGCTCATCTATTGCATTCAGGTCATTCTGACCCCTGCAATTTCCTCAAGCACAGGGAATTCAGCTGTACAATTTCTGTTGGTAGAGGACTATGTTCCAAGTTTCTTCTGATTAAAAAAAAAGAAGAAAAATTAAAAAATTCAAACAAAAGCCACAAAAAAGAAAATTGTCAACTTTAGACATGTGCTCACAATAAAAACACAAAGGGGCAGATCATTTTAAGCAAGTTGTAAGAAACCATCATCTACCTGACTAGCCTTTCAAGAATTTATAATAGGGAAGGCACATAGCAAAATAAATAACTTTAAAGACATAACAGAGGAAATAAAAGCACAAGCAAAGTACAAAATATTATTTGGGGGGGCCAGGGAGATTGAAGAAGACCCAAATAGAGCTCATCAAAATGAAAAAAAAAATCACTGAAATAAAAAAATTGAATATGGGAATTTAATGATCAATTTAGACATGGCTGAATAATGAATCAGTGGACTGGAAGACAGGTCTGAAAATAAATTCTAACAAATGTTGAATTGAAATTCCAGAAGATAAGCTTACATATCTTTTTATGTACCTATCTGGCTATCTAGCTGCCTAGCTATTATCTTTCTTAGTTAATTTTCAAGAATTATAAAAGATATGAAACTAAAAACTGAAAACATGTAATGAATACCAACCAAGAAGACAACAATATCCATTAGATAATTAATTCCACCTAGAACTACTGTAGTTAATCTGAAAAATTAAAGTGACAATTTATCTAATTTTCTTTCCTAATTCATAATGATTTGGTTAATTCTCTCTCTGAAAGAAAAATTAAAGTGACAATTTATCTAATTTTCTTTCCTAATTCATAATGATTTGGTTAATTCTCTCTCTGGATCCTTCCCACACTATTTTATTGCATATAATATAATCCTGTTGAGGGGTCCCTGGGTGGCGCAGCGGTTTGGCGCCTGCCTTTGGCCCAGGGCGCGATCCTGGAGACCCGGGATCGAATCCCACGTCGGGCTCCCAGCGCATGTCGCCTGCTTCTCCCTCTGCCTGTGTCTCTGCCTCTCTCTCTCTCTCTCTCTCTGTGACTGTCATAAATAAATAAAAATAAAAATCCTGTTGAATGAATTTTTTTAAAAGATTTTATTTATTTATTCACGAGAGACACAGAGAGAGAGATAGAGGCAGAGACACAGGCAGAGGGAGAAGCAGGCTTCATGCAGGGAGCCCAATGTGGGACTCAGTCCTGGGTCTCCAGATCACACCCTGGGCTGAAGGCAGTGCTAAACCACTGAGCCACCAGGGCTGCCCCTGTTGAATGAATTTTATAACAATTTATCTTCAAATGATTTAAAGCTGCTTTGAAATATTGCAATTTTAAGAACCTACAAAATATCTGTCCTTCTTTAAGATCTCCAAATAACTTTTCATGCCTCGTTTCTCAAAACAATCACTATGGGCTGGGGAAATGATTGATAAATATCCTCTTAAAGCTGAATCAGAAGGTATCTGTTTTTTCAAAGAAAAAATGATCTTTAAAGAAACAGACATTCATATTTCAGGTGTCAGCAGTATCCTTTCATAATGATTTCTGCCAAATCTCTGAATTTAATAGTGACTTGTTATGTACAATGTGTCCATGTGAAATATTACACTTTTTAAATGATTTGTCAAACTTTCCTATTTTTCTCCAGCAAAAATAGATCCTCCAATCATAAATATAACCCAAGTTAATGGATCTTTGTTGGTGATTCTCCATGCTCCAAGTTTACCATATAGAGACCAAAAAGGAAAAAATGTATCAATAGAAAATTACTATGAGCTACTATACCGAGTCTTTATAATTAATAATTCACTAGAAAAGGTAAGTTCAGGTGAATAGATAAGTTTGGTATTTTTCTTTTGTTCATTTGAGTAACATTTTAGCTGTAAAGTATGTCCTCTCTTTTCCACTCAATCTCCTCTTACTTTTCTTTACCTTTTTTAGTTCCTTCTCACTTCCACCCTCATTGATGACAATTGGCTCTCGGCATCATCATCACATCTCATGTGTATGGTGCCTTTGTTGTACTTGTCTCCACTTAATCTTGCTTGCATATCTAAAGATTGGTGTTAACAATATTTGATTCCATTTGATGACCACAATACTCATTTTTATGAATTTTACACACACTTTTTGAGCAGCGTTTGGATCACAGCATTCTGTATTTATCCCAATATTGCTATAATATTTTAATCCACCATCAGTGCCTTTACCTTGTTTGATGCTTAATTGAACGCTCCTTTTCAGTGTCCATCTAAGACAAGATTTCTTTGGTTGTGAGGAACAGAAACCCATTTGACCTGTTACAAATAGGAAAGGGGAGGGGGGAAGGGAGGAGTTTTATTAGGAAGTACCAAGTGATCTTAGGGACAGGCAGAAGCAGGAAATTAAAGGAAGGACACATGGAGAAGCAGGTCTTAAAGGATCCCAGTCCACCTCTCTGGCCACAAGTTGCGTATTGACAGTGGTTTCCAAGTCTCCTCTAGTCTCCTCACTGTACAGTCCAAATTCTTGAAAAAGAGACTCTGGCCACTGGGTCAGCCAGTGAGCAGCCCTCATGTCACATGTACATAACAATGACCTGTCCCTTTATCAGGCTCTGAACGAGGACTCTGGGGAAGGAGGATGTGTCTGGGAAGAAACTCTATAACCCGACTACTACCTGAGACCAGGGACAGCTTATTAATTTTATCAAAAATAGAGCAAATCAGGCAGCCCGGGTGGCTCAGCTGTTTAGCGCCTCCTTTTGGCCCAGGGCATGATCCTGGAGACCCGGGATTGAGTCATGCATCTGGCTCCCTGCATGGAGCCTGCTTCTCCCTCTGCCTGTGTCTCTGCCTCTCTCTCTCTCTCTCTCTCTGTGTGTGTGTGTGTGTGTGTGTCTCATGAATAAATAAATAAAATATTTAAAAAAATAGAGCAAATCAGTGACTAACCAAGAACCATTTACCATCTTATTTTTCCTCTTTATGTATAGGAGCAAAAGGTATATGAAGGAGCCCACAGAATTGTTGAAATTGGAGCTCTGGCACCTCACACTGGTTACTGTGTGGTGGCTGAAATGTATCAGCCCATGCTAGACAGAAGAAGTCCAAGAAGTGAAGAGAGATGTATGGAACTTCCTTGAAGGGGTAGGGAATGCCCTACAACATGGAAATCAAAAGCTCTCTGAGAATGAGATGGCTCATGGTTGAAGGATCTCACTGAAAGTTGTGTTTATATTTTCTTGATGCAGTGTTCACCATTAGGTGATCTTTGTTTATCCATTCTTTCTTCCTTCACATTTTACTTGTAAACTAATTTAAGCAACACCCAACACCACTCAAAACATTGGAACTTAAAGAAAAGGCAGAGAAAAAAAAAAAAGAAAGAAAAGGCAGAGAACAAAGGGCTCTCTGAAATGCAGAACTTTATTTCTGAAGGTAACATCCCAACGACAATCTGTATTGCTCTAAGACAGCTAAATAAACATTTAAGGGCCAAGGTAAGGGTAGGCATTTAACAAAATATTGTTGGATTAATTTTTTTAAGATAGCATTATAGATGGAAGCAATCCTGAAGCCATCCTTTCTCGCTCTCTATTGAGACAGTTAACATGACATAGATAGGCCAATTTATACATAAAGGGAACTTTTACCTGAATGAATATTTTCCCATTCATTTCTTATTTCATATGAATATACTTTTTCCTACATTTCTATTGTAAAATATTTCTACTTAATGAACCAATATTTTCTTTTACATTCTGTTCTATGTAAATAAAAAAGTATTTTAAAAAACCTCATGATCTCTGGATTAATATCTAGATTAATATTGATAATAACATCTAAATATTAAAGGAATCCTCCACAATACAATTTCCCTCATTTAATACATACATTAAGGTTTTCTTTTCTGTGTTTGTTTGTTTTTTAATGTTGCCCTAAAATAACTTATCCTTATTCTCAAAATCAAGTAAATATCTTTTTAAGAACAAAGTAAAAAGAAACTTTGACTCCAAATTATACTGTTCTACTCAACCCTCCTGGGCAAAGGGTCTCTTGCTGGTAATACCTCCATATTCTCTATATGCAAGGATGTTATGAATGACATTTTGACTTGGGGACATGGGGGATGGTTAGGGATCAGATAAAGAGGTTGACTTGGAGCTAAAAGCACACCGTGGGTGGTAGGCTTATTTGGGAGAGGGCCTGGAGTGGGCAGATATTATAAGGCCAAAGAAAATCCATCAGTGACCTCCCAGCAGCTCTGCTGTGTCCTGGCAAAAGGTCTAGGGCCTAAGCCTCAGTGTAGGCAACAAAGAGCTGCTTTCTTCACTTTGGGCTTAGTCTTGTATGTGTGTTTAGGGTTGGCTTTCTTGTGAAGAGATACATATCAGAGGATATTTTGTACAGTTCCTCAAGAAAACTGGTCCAAAATGTGATAAAAATACAGTTAGTGCTTCTGGTTATATACAATTACACACAATGATAGATGGCTGAAAAATTACTCAGAATTGCCTGAAGGGGCAGAGTAACAGAGCAAGAGCTAGAGAATTCATTTTCTTGCTTTCCCACAGGGTCAGAAAAAATAAATTTGAGCATAGATCTAGAGACAATCTCAGCCCCATACTGAGAACTGACCATAAAAATAGGTGAAGGATGGTCATTTCCCCAGGGACATCTCTCCACAGGTCTAGGCTTCAGTGTGTGTAAGTCTGCATTGGTACATACATTGTATCTTTAACCCTCACGCCTGTCCACAAGGCAGTCATGATTATCATGAAATAGATGGTCACTTACTTTACAGGCAAGCCTCTGAGAAGTTGTGATTTGACAAGGTCAGAGACCATATCTATCTGCTCCACAGCTTAAGCACTTTATCAGACCCTCTAGAACTTCCTCTGGGATTTTGTACACACAGATATCTCTTTAGTCTCCTAAATTAGTTTTTCTTTTTAAAGACAATTTATTTGAGAGAGAGAAAGAGAGACTGTGTGTGTGAATTGGGGGAGAGATAGATGGAGAGAATCTTCAAGCAGACTCCTTATTGAGCGTGGAGCCCAACTCAGGGCTCGATCCCATGACCCATGAGATCATGACCTGAGCCATAACCAAGTTGGATACTTAACCAACTGAGCCACCCACACACTCCTCACAAATTCCTTTTTCAAATGTCAGTTTCATTCTGTTGAACTTCAGGATTTTCTCTTTTTTTCTTTGATGTCATTCGGTATATTGAAAGACAAGTATTGACCATTAGGACAAGAGAGCAATGGGGGCAGAAAGATCTGATGGGACAGCTGTGCAACTGGGTAGCCATCTGCTTTCAGGGACAAATAGAGCAGCACCAGTAGTACTTGTTTGCCAAAGATGGTTGGGAGGTATGTATTCAATGGAAAGATCTCTTAGTCTATGCAGTTGTTAGCAAACATTCACTGGTATGTTCCATCTCCAAGTTGCCCTGAAAGCTAGTGTCAAAAATTTCTCTGGTATCTTGATTCTCAAGAAGAAATTCAGAAATTCATTTTATAACAGAAGACCCAATGTTTTCAAGGCAAAAACAAATCCAAAGAAACAAAACCCAACAATGACAACAAAACAAACTGATGAGTTGAAAAACTGATTTAGAATGAACTCTAGACAAATCTTTTAAAATGATAACCATAGAAATTCTTACACCAAACTATATGATTCCCTTTAATTATGTGTCATTTACCCAGAGGCATAAGTGAACTGGGAGAATAGAATATTTTTTATTGTTTGGGTGGACTTCCTTTTGTTTATTTTACTTTATTTTTTTAATTTAACTTCAATTTGCCAACATATAGTACATCATTAGTTCCAGATGTAGTGTTCAATAATTTATCAATTGCATATAACACCCAGTGCTTTTGTTTATCATGCTGGTTGGGACCACATTCTCCAGAAAGGAAAGTGAGCCTCTGTGTCTCAACAATAACAAAACTCACTACATAGCCCAGTGTTTGGTGTTGTCCACATTGAGCAACTGAAATTGATCTCTACAGAACAGGAGTGATCCGGAGAGATCTTGACCCCAATGACCCAAAGATGTTGATTTTTTTAAAAAGCTAAGACCTCAATCCGTTTCAGCACTTCAATGATAGTTAGCCTTTCTTTACTCACCTCCTGGACCTGATGTGGGCAGGGGCTGGTCCATTGGGCATTGCTTCCCCTGTCTAGGGCTTCCTCCTTTCTAACCCCCCCGTTGGTGACTGAAAGCAACCAGGAGCTGGCTCTGCCAGATATTTGCACTGGGACTTTTTATCTATCAAAGATGAATATGGAGCAATATACTTTGCCTTAGGGAAAACTAATTCCAGACATTCTGTGCAACTGGAAATTGATATTTTAGGCAGAAAGGCCCTGTTCCCTGCCCTTGAAACCATATAGTACTCAAGGCTGATGATACTGGAGACAGGTCTGTTTAATCCTATTAGAGCTTTAGGAAGGTAGGAGATGGTGAAAAGAGGCTGTACAGCAGCTAGGGCGGACACTGCAGGGTGGGTCCTTTCCTCCCACTCACCCCTCATGTCACCCACCGATCCCAAGATTGCCCCGTGATGACCCCATAGCTCTATTCTTCTTTGTTAGTCTTGTTTGTCACTCTATCAAGGGGTTTCCTCTCCCTCACACCGCGTCTTCACCTGGTGGGATCTGACTTAGGTCAATCAGGGTTCTTCTCAAATCTTGAGAGTGAAGGAGAGAAGCCTGCTCTCTTCTCTGGGATCACGCACTGGAAGGATCAGCCAATTGTGGAGCCACTACCAGCCAACTTTCCCACCAGATAGAGAAGCCCATTACGGACTGAAGTGAACACCAAGGAAAGCAGGGTAAAGATGGAAAGAGATTTCTGACAGAACTCAAGTAAATTCAGTTGCACTAAAAATTAATTTAAACTACAGTAAATCCGACTGAACTTTGACTCAAGTGAGCAAATAATTTACTTTTCCTCCTTTACTTTGACTAAATTTCCATCACTTGTAACCCAGAGATCCTTGACTAGTAGAATAAAATAATAAGCATGTGTGGCATGAATTGTGTGCTGTATTAACAAAAGTAAACTTTCTCCGTGTCTACTATAACCCTTAAATACAGACAGGAGCATTGCTAGAAAGTGTATCTTTCTACAAATGATATAATTAATGCAGTTGGAGTTTGGAAAAGCCTTACAAAGGTGTATCATTCTGGTCAGGGCTTTATCAAAGATTGGGGCAGCCACAGTCTTACTTGCTCAGCAAATTCTCAACTTGGGTCTATCACTTGGTTCAATTTGCTTCCACCTTGGCACTCAATATATGTGATTTTCATTTCTACTCATTTTTGTAACAGCAAATCAGGGTCCCATGTGATGTTCTCCAGAAATCATATGGCTGTATTAATACCATAACTAAAGGGCAAGTATCTCCCTCTTGTTGTCTTAATAGAATCTTTAGGGTCAAAAAGTTCTTTTAGAAGGCTCTGCGTTCAGGGGCACAAATATTTGTTGATGCCCTAGTATATGCCCCTTGCAGTGCTATTGACTTTATTCCATGTACCACACCTACAACGCCTTCAGAACTTGTTTCAAATGCTTACAGCTCTCTTGTTCTCTCTCCCTCTCTCTCTCTCTCTCTCTCTCTCTCTCTCTCTCACACACACACACACACACACACACACACACACACACACCAGCTGCCAGTAAGTGCTTCTCATATATCACTTCTACTGGTTTGAGAACAGGGCTTTGTAACTGTCTAGATTCTAGTCAAGACCTGACTTCACCACTATCTTCCATATTTGCATGAAGAACAATATTTTGCACTGTTTACAATTAATCTGTTATTTTATGTTTTCTCAAAATAGCTTTAGTGAAGAGGAATGTTTCCAGAAACATTGTTTGTCAACTCCTTAACAGAACCCCAGTTTACAAGTGTATTTCTGTTCTTATTTTTAATGTTGTATGGCACCCCGGGGCACAGATCCTAGGCATCAATAGTTTTGCCACAGTAGCAGGAATGGAGCTATGGAGATAAGCCACTGACAGTCTGCTGAGACCTTCACAGGCTGGGACCCACCGCCATTAATATACATAGAGTTCCAGTGGTTCAAGTTCATTATTAAAAGCAGCAAATCTCATTCTTTCAAGAAAAGGTAGTTGAGATCATCACTCTTGCTTTTCATAAACCTCTAAAAAGAAAAATGAGCTCACATTGTTCTGTAAGGAAAAGATCTAACATCTGAACTTAATCTCTCAGCACCTTCACCCCGAGTGGGTGGAAATTCCTTTCCCTTCCTGCAAATAAGTAGGAAAAATAATCTAACAGGAAAGTGGCCTAAGTAAGGATTTCCTTCACTAGCACAATAGCTAGTATAATATAGGCAAACTTTAAGTGTTTGTTGACAAATTGAATCACCTCCCCTGCACAGACCTTTGTTATTCTTTCAAGATCCTTCATATGGGAACCACTGTCTTATATTTGAAAACTTTCCCCCCCGCCCGACCCCCCAGGTTTATGAAATAGCAACCAGTGTTTTCTCTCCATACTTCTCTTGCAACTAAGGGGCAGTACTGAGTCTCTGCCAACCTGTAGCCCTGCCCCAGGCTTTGAATCCCAAATAGGTTTTAAATGAGCAGTCTTGTGCAGAATCCCTTCTGGCCAGAGTGGTGAGAGTGGCACAGAGACAGCCTTGGCTGCATTTTTGGTGGCAGCACCAATGGCTGGCGTTTGAGCTTTTAGTGGCGTAAGCTGCACTGGCTATGCCCACTGCAGCACAGGAGGCTTTAATGGGCCAGTCTGCAACACAACTGGAACATTGTTCCCAGCTGTGTAGCCCCCTAATTGGGTTCTCGTCCCTGCCACACACACCCTCGCCACCAAGAGCCTGTGAGTTATCCAAAGTACATTTCTTTCTTTCCATTAAAATGAAGTTGTAACTTATATGCCAAAAAAGGACACTAGTGTTAAGGATATAGGTCAGTTACTCTTACATATGTATTCTGTGTGTATTTCAGATCAAGATGTAGAATATTTCCAACAGGCTTCTTTGCATAACCCTCACACTTCTTGCACTTAGTATCCCCAAGGGGTACCCACATCCTGATTTCTATCTCAGAGACAATCTATATCCGTTTCTGAACCTCACGTAAGTAGACTCATACAGTATGTAATATTCTGCATATGTCTGCTTTCATTATTGTTAGGTCTGTAAATTCCATCCATGTTATAGCATGTATCAATAGTTCATCTTTTTAAATTAATGCGTAGACTTCCATCGTATATTTAAAACACAATTTATCTATTCCATTCATGGACATTGGTTGCTTCCAGTTTGGGATATCACAAATAAAGTTTCTACAAATTTTCTTATGTATGTTTCTGGTAGGCATACTCACAGATTTCTGTTAGATATATATACCCAAGAGGAGATCATTAGGTTTAAGTATGATTAGCTTTAGTGGATACTAACAAACCCATTTTTTAAAGTAATTATTTTAATTTATATTCCCACCAGTCAATACAAGAGAATTTGAGTTGTTCTATATTCTTATAAGTATTTAGTATTTTTAATATTTTAAATTTTAGGCATACTGGTGGGTGTTTAGTCATATTTCAGTGGGGCATGTGTATTTAAATGAGCATGTATTGAAGATATAACTCATGAATGAGAGTACTAGAAGAATAGTAAACCTTATAGAAAGGACTACAATAGAGAGAGAAGTATTTATGGTCATTGAAAAAAAGATAATATAAATACTAATTTAGGGACAAACCTGGTTAATGTCCTCCAGGTAAATGAAACTGTAACTTTTAGTGATGTCTTCTGAAAATCATATACATCTCTACAGGAAGAGAGAGCATTTGCATTGCTGTAGACAGAACAATTTACATGTCATTCAATTTTTGGAAGTTAACATCTATCTGAAGTTGTAAAATATCCTAATAATAATTAGCGGGTCAAGGATAACCCTGTTTGACAATGAAAGGACTGCACTCGTCCTTTTCCCTTTACACCTTATGGATCTCTTTTATTAATAGTTCCTTCACTGTTATCATCAATAATCTTGTATTTCCACCTGATACACTTACACGGATGCAACATGAAGCATTATTTAACATATAGAAACCAACTTGTGGTATAATCAGTGAGCCTAGAGCTATACCTACTTAAGCATTTACTAAGACCACAAGGTTAATTTCTATTTCAAAATTTTGTAAAAATTTCATTTTTAATAGTCCCCATCTCTCCAAAGATGTTTTTTTAATTGCTTTTTTATTCCAAGATTAGAAAACTAAACCTGAGAAATTCATCTTGACCAGTTTTTAACCTGTAGCTACTAAAAATGTGGGTGAGTCTCTCTCTCTTTAAGGTCCCAAAAATCTTTTAGAACTCAAACCTGGGACTCCTGGCTGACTCAGTTGGTAGAACACAGAACTCTTGATCTCACAAAGAAACAAACACCAAACCCATCGGGAACTGACCTTCCTTAGTATATAAGACTGGATCTCTGTGAATCAAAGCAGGTACTAGACCATTTTACTAGGGGGCTTTTTAGGTGTTGGTTCTATGTGTAAAGAACAACCCTTGTTCCATATGGTGGGTTTATAATATTTATTTTTAAAAATTTATTTACACTTTCAAAAAATCAGTTAGGTTGTGCAATCAATTTTCATCAAATTATATTCTGGTTTAAAAGGCTGTTATTGACTCCTCACAAGGAAATATGTTGCCACTAAAGGGGAAAGCTTCACTTGTAATAATTATTCCTGAATTCCAAGGGGTTGGTGAGAATGATAACCTTTCACAAGTGTTCTACTTAATTAGGATTAGAGATAGAAGAGTTTGAGATAGGTCAAGTAGCAATTATCTATCAAAATATAACAACAAATATTAGCCTTATTCCAATAAAAAATCAATTACATGTTTCTCATCAGTTCATTGTGTTTTATTTGATTAATTCTTGCATCCCTAGATATCGAGGATGGGTAGTCTGCACTCATGGATTCCTCTGTTTCTGGACTGAAGAGAGTTCTGGAAATCATGACTCAGACCCATGGTATAATCTGACAGCTATCTAAGCACTATCCACTCCGAAGCTATGCTATTCTAAGTCTAGCCTTTGAAGTAACAATAGATGCAGAAGTATCTGGTAGAGTCCTTTTGATGAAGTCTCTGAAACCATCTTTTTCTGTTAAGGGTCCATTTCTAGAGTTGTAGCTTATGGCAAAACCTTTGGGCAAATATGTGAGGAAGACTGAAACCATTCATCTATTAGGAGACAGAATGGCTGCCATTAATTTGTTATAATTGCTACAAATATCAGGATGGAGGGAACTAAAATTTTCTATCAGGGTATGATACCCATTTATCTATCCTGTAAAGTTGTCCATGCACTGAAACACATTTGTCAGTAATCCTTTACCAACACAGAATTAATCTATAAATGGCTGAGCCTCTCTTTTATTTGAAAAATTTTCCCACCCAGCTCTTATAACAGTGTTGAGCTAACTAAAAAAATATGAGCCATACCAAAGCTAATGATTTTTGGCATCTTTCTTTTTATAAAAATAAATATATACATACATACATACTTACATCTGGAGTGAGTGCCTGGAGGACCTCCAGGGAACCACAGCTTGTAATAGGTTATTTGTAAAATGTCTTGAAAAAAATCTTTTTATGCATCCAAGATCTAACATTGGGAAGACACCAATAGAATTAACACAGAAGGAAGTCACATGGCTCAATAACATATATGTGTCATCAGTGATCAGAGAATGACCATAGTATACCTACTATGGTCTGGCCACCTACTGATAAGAGTGACCAGATAGCATTTAAAAATCAACAAAATCTGAATTCATCCAGAAGTAATTTTATGACTGATGCTTTTATAAAACCAGGGAAATTTAGACACAGACACAGGAAATGTAGCCATGTAAAGATGGAAGCAGTCTGGAGTTATGAAGTCACAAAACAAGGAATGCTAAGGATTGTCAGCAATCCCCAAAAGTTTGAAGTGGCAAAGGAAGGACCCTCCCTGAGGCTTTCAGAAAGAGAGTATGTCCTTCCAATGCCTTGATTTCAGACATCAGAACAAAGTCCTTGTCTGGACACAGGTTTTCAGACTGACTTAATTCCTACCTTGTAGGTTTGACACACTTTTCCTCATTTGAATGGCAGGTAGCTCCAAGGAAGCTACGTGGGGGGAAAAAAATCAAATTGAATAGGAAGGCAGCACTCTGAATGTGTTCTTTACCAGAGACTTCTCTGACTGAAGAGCCTTGACAAGCTTTTGAGAAACGCTCTGAGTATTGGTTTATCTCCAACAGTTTGGGAGGTAGAGTCAGTTGGCTTTTCAAACTTTCTAAGCCTCCCCTTTCTGGATGCTATTTTCTTCATCTGTGTTCACAAACCTGCTGATTCTTAAAAAGTTCATCACGCTTTAAAAAGCCTTCTTACAAACAGAAAAAAGTAGTAACACAGATTAACATTGTGACTCTTTCCAAGAGCTTCCTCTGCAGAAACAGAGGAAGCAGTCTGCTTTCCCCATTACTGTAGATGATCATTTTTCCAAATGTGTGTGTCAACCAGAAAAAGAGTCATCAGCCTCTGAGCCTGAAATGCTGTATGTACCCCCATTACCTGCTGTTCTCCTATTACACCAATGACACATTTTATGTTTAGCTATGACAGCACCATTTCCCAAACCCGTATTAGGGCAAGGGCTAAGCTACTGTAAAGGGAATCCAAAGCATCCTGGTTTAAGTATGATAGCTTTCTTTCTCACATTATAGTACAGGGTTGAAAAGTGAGTTCTGCCCTGGGAAATCATTCAGGGACCCATTAGAATGAAAGAGGGCTGTAATCTCTAATACACAGCTTTCCAAGGCTGCCACAGAAATAGAAAAAGGAAGAGTGATTCGAAGGAAACATCTTTAAGAGGATGAACTGGCAATTATGCACATCAATCACATTCATTTCCCATTGGTGAGGACTTAGACACATGGTACACCTAGCTCCAAGGGAGTTGGAAACAAATGCCTCAAACAGGGCGGCCCCATTCAATAAAAAGGGAGAGAATGATTTGGGAGGATTAACGATAGTCTGCCACTGTCAGCATAGTGCTGTACTTCATTCTTCATAATGTTTATATAGTATAAAAGGGAACAGACAGGGGTGCCTGGGTGGCTCAGTTGGTTAAGCCTCTGCCTTTAGCTCAGGTCATGATCTCCGAGTCCTGGGATGAAGCCCCACATGGGTGGCGGGGCAGCCCCTGCTCAGTGGGGAGTCTGCTTCTCCCTGTCCCTCTGCCCCTCTCCCCACTTGTGTGTCCTTTATCTCTCTCAGATAAATTAATAAATTAAAAAAAAAAGACAGAACAGAATTTTTCAACTATGTCCTTCTTGGTGGATTTTTAAGTGGTTCTCAATTTATTGCTATTGTAAATACTCTTTATACACAATTTTGTTAGCTGTACCTCAACCGCCTTCTGAAGATTTACTAATTTACCCTCCTACTAAGGGCATTAAGTATACCTTCTCTCCTACAGCCTGACAAAAGTGCATTTTATCGAACCTTTTATAGTCTGATAATTTAGCAGGTGAAAGATGGTGTTCTGTTTCATTTTGCATTTCCTTAATTATATTGATTTTTTCCTTTCTTTATATAATCATTTTATTTCTTTTTCTTTTTTATAACTACCTATTCTAAGTTTTTGCCAGTTTTTTGTTGGTTTGGGGGTATTTTTTAACAAATTTTTATTAGCACCTTATAAAAACTTAGCGTTTTTCCAAATATACTTGGGCCATGCTCTACATTAGAGATGGACAAAAAAATAGGCTTGAGGATGCAATCTACCCTGTAAATGAAATACTATTGGAACACAGTAGTGCTCACTTTCTAACATACTATCTCCAGCTGGTCTTGCGCTGGAATGACTCTGTTAAGTAGTTGTGATTGTTTAAGTAGAGGAAAATGTCACCCCTGCCCATCTTAGGCTTTCAGCTGGGACTCGTTAACAAAAAGGCAGATTAACAAGAGAAAACAGAATCATTCCGTCACACGTGCCTCACACATCACAAGGCAGGAACCCACGCGAAGAGTCACTCACATGGTGCTTGGTATTCAGCTTCAACACAGAGCAACACGTTTACAGGGACCCGACGGGCCACTTAGGCGTCCAACGGTGGCAAACTGTGGTAGTAAGGTCAAGGACCTGACGGGAGGAACTGATGCAGGAAGGTTTGTGTGCAGACTCCTCTGGTGCTGTCCTGGGCTGAGAAGTCTGTCTCCAGTAAAAGGAGAATTAAATCCTGCCTTCAGGCAGGCAAACGGGAGGATATTGAGAGTTTTCCTCTATGTGTTGCTTCTTCATTGCCTTCAGCTCACAGTATTTTTTCTGTCAAAGAGGCCTATTTTGGAGTGACGTATTCTGGTTTCCTTCGTGACAAATTATTATATGGCCTAGAGTCTAAAATATTTACTTTCCAACCCTTTATAGAAAAAGTTTGTCAATCCCTGCCCTAGACTCACTGTAAGAATCTCCACGGTTGGGGGCTATGTTGATATATTTTGGAAAAGCTTCTCATGGAATTTTAAGTTCACCAAAATCTGAGAAACATGAGTTAGTTAGTTGTAGAATACAGAAAGGCACAGTTTCTGAGTAGACTTCTTTTAACCTCTTCCGCATTTCATATCCTTTCCTCTCCACATCCAGCTATCCACAAACCACAGTCATTTTTTCCTTTTTTTCTTTTTTAAGGAAGCTCTTTTTTTTTTTTTTTAAGATTTTATTTATTCATGAGAGACACACACACAGAGAGAGGCAGAGACACAGGCAGAGGAAGAAGCAGGCTCCAAGCAGGGAGCCCCACGTGGGACTCCAGGTCCTGGTCTCCAGGACCATTCCCTGGGCCAAAGGCAGGCGCTCAACCGCTGAGCCACCCAGGGATCCCCTACACAAACCACAGTCTTAAGAGAAACAACCTGGATTTCCAAGCAAGTAAAACTGAAAACTGATAACAGTCTGGTTATTCAGGCACCGTAAAATTATTTCAAAGTAGTAAAACTTTATTTTAAATAGTAAAATTTTGGGGGGGGGGGGAATGAGGATTTCTTGAATATCAAAGAAGAAAATAACTCTCTTTAGGAAACAATTCTGATATGCAAGTTTACATGTATGTACATGCATAGATATGCATATATTTGCATATGGTTTAGCTATGGGTTAAAATGATGTGGAGTGTGTACGTACATATATGATCAAAAATGCCACTTTGGATGAACACATGATTTGGCCAACCCAGTGTTTTTGTTCCTTTTTTTTTTTTAAGATTTTTTTTTTTTTTACTTATTTTAGAGAGATGAGAGTCTTTCAAGCAGACTCCACACTGAGCCTGAGCCCAATGTGGGATTCAATCCCATGACCTGAGACCACAACCTGAGCTGAAACCAAGAGTCAGATGCTTAACCGACTGTGTGTGCCAAAAGCAGATGCTCAACCGCTGAACCACCCAGGTGCCCCCATTTTGATTTTTTTTAATGGATATTAGTTGGTATTTTTTAAATCTTTAAGATTGTAAGATTCACATTACTTGTTCAGTTCAATATAGATTTAGTTTGGTCATCATTAGGTTTGAACAACTTTCATTTTATCACTAACTTTTTCTCTTAGAGTCTCTTTCTGTGTTCATGTATATCACATAGATCAAAGGTTGGTAAACAGTCCTTGTTCTGAATTTGGTATTTCTGTACAATCCATGAACTGAGTGTATTTACATTTGCTAAGAGCGTTTTTTTAAGACTGTGCAATAGAAACCATATATGGCCCACAAAGCCTAAAATATTATCTAGACCTTTACAGAAAAGATTGTCCACTCTTCTCTTTATCATAGGCCACACACACACACACACACACACACACACACACACATAAACATCCACCTGGCCTGTTCCTATTATATTGAATGGGCTGACCCAATGGGAGATATAAGCAGGACATAGCTTTAATTTTCTCTCATCATAGCTTCCATTCATGCTATGTTGGATCTCCCTTCCCTAACTCTTGGCATCTCAGGCAAACTAACTTTCCAGACAATTTCAGGTATTAAAAACTCCAGTCCAGGCTATACCAAAACAACAAGACCACATCCAATTCAAAGCTTCTCTCCTATCATTTACCCCATCCTGGTTTGAGGATCTATCAGCTGGGGATACAGCCATCTCAAGGCTAAGATAGGGCTAGAGAATGTAGACAGGAAGCCAAACTCATTCAGGTTGCTGTTGGCAGAAGGCCTCCCTCAGTTCATTGCCATATGGATTTCTCCATAGGCTTGCTCATGACATGGCAGCTGGCTTCCCCCAAAGTATGAGATCGGACAGAAAAAGAAAGAAGGAGAGAAAGAAAAAGAAAAAAAGGAGATAGAAGAGGCAGTGTCTTTTATAATTCAGTCTCCAAAGTGCCATGTCTTCACTTCTGCCCTAATGGTCAGGTAGGGTTCAATATGGGAGAGGACTACACGAGGCTGTAAAAGACAGGATGCAGGGATTGTTGGGGGCCATTTTGAAATCTGGCCACTACAACTGCTGATCTTTCATGACCCACTCGTTTTCTGCCCTTAGCAGATGGCCCCGTGGCATGTTGCTCCTGGAATCCTCTGCTCCAGCAGCCTTCTGGCATTGGGTTCCAAGACCCAGCTACCCTACTTGTCACAGGGAGAGTTGCCATCTTTGCCATCCTAAATGGAAGAAATGCACTTCTACGACCACTTCCTCCTGCCTTGTGCAGCCTACCAAGGCTACTCTAGCCGCTTCCTGCTTTCAGAATTCTTCAGGAGGAAGGCAGGCACTAGAATATATGTTCACAAGTCTGAGGACACATTTATTTCTCCTGTGAGTCAAAAATTCTCAACCACCATGCTCGCCACCAGAGCTCTCTCATCAGTCTTCTCTCTGGAGCACTTGGAGGCAAGTCAGCAAGCACCAGATGGGGTGAGATACCAGTCGCCCCTTGAAGCAGGATTTGTCCTCTTGGACTTCCTTTCAGATGTCAGGGTGGGAAAAGCACCAAGTCTCGTATGAATTCCTCTCGCTTCTTCTTCTTCTTCTTCTTTTTTTAAGATTTTATTTATTTATTTGACAGAGAGAGAATGAGAGAGAGCACAACTGGGGGAGCAGCAGGCAGAGAGACAGGGAGAAGCAGACTCCCTGCTGAGCAGGGAGCCCAACAAAGGGCTCTACCCCAGGACTCTGCTATCATGACCTGAGCTGAAGGCAGACAATTAACCAAGCTACCCAGGAACCCCTGAAAACTGGGAGAGGGAATAAGAATGAGAATTAAAGGACAGTTTGGCCTCCACTTGGCACTTTAGGAGAAAAAGTGGAATGGAAAGTGACAGGAATTGGTGGTACTCTAACTTTTGGAGGTACTCATCCCATGTGGGCCGAGGCTCTGTGCATTAGCAGCAATTCTAAGATGAAGGGAGAAATCCTTTTTACTTCCTGTTAGGTGTGTAGTAGGGGGAGAAGTGAGCATCAGCCTCAAGGAGGCCCTATTTGGTGGAGGCCCAATTCTTTGTGAAGAACAGAACCATTCCCAACATTTGTAGAAACTAAGGGAGGAAGAGAAATAAATGGGGCTCACATTTCATAAACTACATGTTTAAAAGCAAATAAGCTGTTAAATAAATTTCATTCTATCCTGCAATTTTGACAAATGTGCCTTCATAAGCATAAAATTGGGAAATGTGGAAAACTATGGTTTTTATGTGACTTAAAGTTGACCAAACATCAACAATGACTGAGTTTAGTTATTATTATGTGTGTCTGGGTGTTATCCTAATGGGCCAGTGACATTCAGATGAGTAACCAACTAGAGAGGTATGTGATCTGTGCATTATTATCTGCTTACTATTATCATTATCTATTTACTTCATAATATTAATTATTTATGCCTTCATTTCTATGCGCTTCATTTAACAATTTCTAATTACATTGTTTGAATCAAGATTTTCACTTATCTTGTGTTCTGCTGGCAGTATTGTGACAACCTTCCTGCAGACAGTGTAGTTTTGTTTTTTTTGTTTTTTAAAGATTTTATTTATTCATGATAGACATAGAAAGAGGGAGAAAGAGAGGCAGAGACACAGGCAGAGGGAGAAGCAGGCTCCATGCCGGGAGCCCAACGCAGGACTCGATACCGGGACCCCAGGATCACACCCTGGGCCAAAGGCAGGCACTGAACTGCTGAGCCACCCAGGGATCCCCGACAGTGTAGTTTTGATATAGTTTTTACTGATTTCAATTTGCTGAAATTTTCCTCTACGAAAGCCTACAGACTGCTTTGGAAAAGTGAAACAGTCAAACATAGATTGGTTTTGTTGTCTTTATTTTTAGAAGATTTTGCTTATTTTATTAATAGTGAATAACGATTTATAGCAAATAACTGTAGAGAACAAAAATTTTTAAATTTTTAAAAATTTATTTAATAGAACAAAAATTCAAGATTAATTTGATATTGGACATGATTTTCTTTTTGGAGAAAAGCTGTTTCACACTACTCTTTCAAGGCATCTTGTAGCTTATCTGGATTAAAAATCAACTCATTTATGGCACTTACTCAGCATGTTTATCCTTTGAGGATGTTTGTAAGGGTTTTATTTAAAATTTTTTTTAATTTAAAAATTTATTTATTTATTTATTTATTTATTTAAGCAGAGGGAGGGGTAGAGGGAGAAGCAGACTGTCCACTGAACAGGGAGCCCAATGTAGGACTTGATTCTAGCACCCCGGAATCATGACCTAGCCTAAGGCAGACTCTTAAATGACTAAGTCTCCCAGGCACCCCTTTATATAAGATCAAATTTTATATGTGTTTCATCAAACTGCTTCATCTTTAGGCAGATGAAAGAAAATATTTATATAATCTCTGAACTTCTCCAAAGAATTTTATTACTATTGGCCTTTTCTATTGGTAACAAATTCTAACTGTACCATGCATGACACAAAGAATGCTTTTGGATTTTTGGCCAAAATTCTGGGTATATACCATTTTAATTACCAGCCACTAGTAGTGCTACTATCATAAGTTTACTTTGGATTATCTTTTAAATCAATGACTAAAATTTCAAGATTAAAATTTTTTTTTAGTTCAAACCTATACTTTTTAAATAAGGTATAAGATAGTGAAGTAATCATTAATTTTAACTCCCTTGTTTACTTTTTATGTTAGCTCAGCAATATGTATGACAAATACTTGTTGTTAAAACATGACCTTTATCCTTGCTCTAGGTAAACTTAAAATGTTTGCCTTTTCAATTTTTGTGTCTGATTCATTCTTTTTATTATATATTTAGTCAATGATCTCAGTTTGAATTCTCTATCATAGAAAGGGACTCTTTTTGCATTTAGAAAGTCTCAAACATTGGTCCATTACTTAACCAAATTTCAGAATAATTTCTACAGAACCTAGAAATTTCACATTGTTTTCCTTAACTGTTTTACTGTTATTACCAGAAAAGCATCATTATGCTTGGTTAAATATTCAACATATGGTATTATTCTATACAAACATCACATCAAGTTTTCTATTGGTTGATTTGCCTTTCTCAAATACTGTTGATTGTTTGCTATTTTTTACATCTTACTTTCCAGCTGAACGATTGTGTCTGTGCTTTTTGTGTGTAGTGAAATTTTGTGATCTGAAATTAAATCTTAATTTAATAAAGAATATTAAGTCACAGGGAGTCCATCTTAAATGATTGAGCCATGTATTTGAGAATGATTTTCTTGTTCATTTTCATTGTTTTTGACCAGTAATAAAAATTTCATTACTTTGTGAAGCCTGTCTTTCTTTCATTGTTTCCAGATTTTAAGTTAAGCTGGTCATTTCTTTCAAGATTTTCTATATTTTTTTCTTTTTACCTTTTTTTTTTCTTCATTGATATGTGTTTCACCAAACTGTTGCATCTTTAGGCAGATGAAGAAATTGTATTATGCTGTATTATGAAATTCAGTTCCTACTACCTTCTTGACTTATAGCTACTTGTAATGATCTAGGATTAGAAAAAAAAATATAATTGTATACAGACTTGAATATTTTTTAAAATAAATGTTAAGATAAAATTTAAAGTTATTATTGCATTGTTTTCAAAAAGCTATTTTCCATTAAAATATTCAGGATATCTTCTTTTAAAAAGGCAAAATAGGGGTGGCTGGGTGGCTCAGTTGGTTAAGTGTCTGACTCTAGATTTTAGTTCAGGTCATGACCTTAGGGTTGTGAGATGTCAGCTTCAGTCTCCATGACTAGCTTGAGATTTTCTCTCCCTCTCCCTCTGTTCCTCCCTTCCCTCTCTCTCCTTCTCTAAAAAAGAACAAAAAAAAATTAAAAAGGCAAAATAAAGGGATAATTAATGACTACTTTATAATTAATAAAATTATATCTATAATAAATGAGATCATATTACATATTTTATAGCAATAACACAACTCAAAAAATTTTTTAAAGATTTTATTTCTTTATTCATGAGAGACACAGAGAGAGAGGCAGAGGCATAGGCAGAGGGAGAAACAGGTTCCCTAGGGAAGCCCAATACAATACTTAATCCCAGGATCCCAGGATCATGACCTAGCCAAAGGCAGATGCTCAACCACTGAGCCACCCAGGCGTCCGACAACTCACAATTCTAATGTACCATCTCCTGATTATCTAAAGAAACAATGGTATCACCTTTCATGGTATTATATCTACACCTATCAGGTACAATCTTAACGGAGAAAGAAGTGTTCAGTCCTGCAAAATGTATCTTAGCTACTACTATGTGCAGCTGTTGTATCCAACACTAATTCGTGAACAATTCTGGAAAGATGTTTTGGAGCATGAACAAAGCAAGAAAATGAATGATTTTGGAAAATCATACTTTGGATGCTAATAGTTTAATTAGTGTGATGAAAAGAAGACTGAAAAATCAATTTTTTTCTTTTATTATGCGGGTCTACTTTTCAAGTCCTCCTAGTGTAATCTGAAATTGTCTGCTCTGGCATACTGAGAACAGAATTCACCACTCCACACACACTATTTTGTTTTAGACATAGGGCAAAAAGTGTAAAGAGAACTGATGTTTAGGGCTACGAGTGGGACTGAGTCAGCACACTAGGTGTGCTGCGCAAAACATTTTCAATATATTTGGATGGAATCAAAGAACCCATGGTTAGTTGGGTCACCTCTACAGAGTGGATCTAGTGTTGTTGAAGCCATTGATACCAGAGAAGAAAAGGATGGACAGATTCTTTAATGTTCAAGGGGTTTTAGCCTATGAAGGAAATATATTCTTAATAGTAGTACATCATTTGGTGGCCCATTTATAAATATATTTAACTTATTAATCAATTGACATTCTTTTAAAAAGCAATGTTTTCCTAACTAATCATATATTACTTAAACAAGTAATTTAAAAATGAGTATCACCAATTAGATTTATCCAAACATTTAAACACAGTTAACAAAAATTTAATCAAAAACCTTTTAAAATTTAAATACTCAGAAAATGCTTTAACTCCCTTAAGAAAAACACAGAAGACAAACTATCGCAAAGTCTATAAAATCAATTAAAACTATTATACCAAAAGGATTATATAGCATAGACTAAACACTACTTTTTATTCTTATCCCTTACATTCCCAGGCTTTCATTTTTTTAAAAAAATTATTTATTTATTTATTTATTTATTTATTTATTTATTTGAGAGAGAGATTATGCAGAGGAGCAGAAGGAGAGGGACAAGCAGACACTGTACTGAGCACAGGGCCCCCCATTTGGCTGGATCTCACAACCCTGAGATCATGACCTAAGCCAAAATCAGGAGTCAGACACTTAACTGACTGAGCCGCCTAGGCACCACTGAAACTTTCATTTTTTATATTTTCTTGGGGTTTCAATAATAACAGTCAGCTACTGTTTTATTACTTACTTAGGATATTAGTGACCCTACTGGACCTAAAGAAAACAAAGGGATGCGGTGCCTTGGTGGCATAGTCGGTTAGGTCTCTGACTCTTGGTTGGTTTTGGCTCAGGTGGAGATCTCAGAGTCTCAAGATGGAACCCCGTGGTGGGCTCCATGCTTAGCAGGGAGTCTGCTTAAGACTCTCTCTCCCTCTTCTTCTGCCCCTCTGCCTTGCACCTGCACGCTCTCTCACATGCTCTCTCTCGCTCTACTCAAATAAATAAATAAATCTTTAAAAAAAGAAAAAAACAAAAAAGAAACAAAGAAAGCAAAAGTCATTGCTGACCAGCTGATCCTGCAAGTTCTGGAGTAGAACCCAGTTCTTGGGTTACAGCCCAAGACCATTTAAATTGAGTTTTGACCATAAGCTGAGTTAATAAAGCCATTTCCACTCATATTCCTGCCTCTTACAAAGAGTCTCAATTTGTGAGAAGGTTTTTCTTCAAATGCGGGAACCTTTAAGTTTTATGACTCTAGCCATTCCTTTTGGTATATAGACAGCGACTGCTACTAGTTTTTGTTAAATGTCAACATTTATCATTAGTATTTTAGGAAAGTAAGTAGTAAAATTATTTTTCCTTTACTAAAAAAATGAGAGACTGAGTCAGCCTGGGTAGTGTTCTAGGACATTCAATGAGTTTGTCTTTTTGGAAGCCTCTCTCTGACCATCTCTATAACTGATCCTCCCGGGTAGTCACTGGTGCTAATGAACTGCTGGGTCCCTTCACTCCCTGCCTGTTGTGTGAAATCAGCAGAGCTGATCCAGCCTTCCTGTTCCCGGTACAGTTCCTGCTTTTCTAGGACTGTTTGGCCCACTTGCATAGTTTTGTTCATCCTTTCCGGCTTATGTAATAAAAGTAAATACATATGTATATTTCGAAATATGTATATGCTTACTGGCAGGAAAAAATCTACACCAATATCAACATTTGTTTATATTTAAAAGCTAATACAAATTAAAATAGCCTGTTCTTTTCACTTTTCTTTGTTTATTTTGTGTGTGTGCGTTTTATACTGAGTTTTCTCTCCTGAGCTTTGGTTTGCATCTGTTTTCAAATGAGCATGACTTGGCTGCTGGGAATCCCCTTAAGCTTCCTTCCATGTCATCCTTCTAGCTCAGATCCTGCTTTATGATGAAAATAGGATGTTCTACACCTATCTTGACTTTTCTTTTGGGGGGGGGTTACAATTATAGGACTCTTTCAGGAGTCCTATATTTGTGAATTGAAGGCTAGCACTAGAGATAAACATCTGAGGGCGGGTGGTACATACAAGATTGTCAAGAGCAAGAGTACTATCACTGCTACTGTTGACTGAACAAAAGTTCAAGACTTTTTTTAAAAAAGATTTTTATTTATTTATTTATCTGAAAGTGTGAGAGAGGGGGGGAGAACATAAGCACGGGGAGTGGCAGGCAGAGGGAGAGGGAGAAGCCGACTCCCTGCTGAGCAGAGAGCCCTATGCAGGGCTCGATCGCAGGATCCTGGGATCATGACCTGAGCCTTGAGGCAGATGCTTAACTGACTGAGCCACCCAGGCACCCCAGTGAAGACATTTTTAAGGTATGGTTCCCATTAATCTTTAAAATTTATCATACTGTTATAGACCACTAAGATGTGCCTTTGCAATAACAAAATGGAACTTAAGAAAAGATGAATACATCCTTACATTAGCAGATTAGTAAAACCATATGTCCAGAACATTCAGAGGGAAAGATTTGTGGTGTGTGTGTGTGTGTGTGTGTGTGTGCGTGTACTAGATGAGAAAGGGAGATTGGCTGAGACTCAAGTTAAGACAGACTTGACACTCCCAAACATTCTTGAAATTTTTGATGTAAAGATAAAATGTTATTTTCTCTCTTTATGTTGATTGGATTAGGGGAGTGGATAGTATTATTTTTGAGCATGTTGGTTTTGGAAGCACTTTAGCTTGAGTCAAAGGGCCAACTTACAACATCATTACTTTTTTTCTGTTTGGGAACAAAATTCTTATTCCTCAAAAAGTAAAATTTATACCCTCATGACTGCTGCTACACAAATTAGAAAGAAATTTATACAGAGAGGGGTTTATGTGTGGAGGCAGGTGATCCAGGCACATCAGGCAGTGAAACAAGTCCTTGGGGATCCAGACTCTTTTGTTGTTCCACTTTGTAATCCTTCTGTGTGTAGGCTTTTGTCCTCATTCTTGTTGCCTCGTGGTTACAAGATACTTTCTGCACCTCTACGGCTCCTAGCCACTCTGTAATCAGGAACAAGGAAGCAGAGGCAAGGGCAAAAGCTTATGTCTTTATTTAATAAGATAACTAAAAGTCTTCTTGAAAGTTCCATCTTGCATGGATGGTAAAAATGGAGAGAAATAGATGAATTTAAGAAGTGTTTAGAAGGCAAACATAAGATATTAGAGTAGATACGAAGGATGAAAGAGGAGGAGGTGCCAAGCAAGACAGTGAGGCTTCTGGTTTGGGTGTGCCTAGGTAGATAGATGGCATTGGCGTTCACTCAGAAACTGGTAGATGACCCCTGGGTTGTAGAAGATCACGAGTTCAGTTTTGGATATGATGAGCATGAAGTGCCTTTAAAACATTACCAGAGAGATGCCAAGTAGAAAGTTGAATATATTTGTGCTACTTCTTTTCCAATGAAGAGACTACTTTTGTGAGAAGTAATGTCTTGTGACAAAACAATAAGACACTCAGTAAGTCCACAGATGCTGTGCCAAACAGAAGCATGGCGGCCTAGAAAAACAAACCTAAATCTAGATATGCCTGCACTACTAAATAGGGACAAATCACTGCCCCCTCTAAGATATGCTAACATACAAGCTGTTCATAGGCTGCTTGCTGCTGTTGCCAATAGGGGCACTCAGATGGGCAGAAGACAGATCAGCCTTAGTGAGAGGAAGCTCATGCTTTTGAGCCATGTATAGTAGCTTCCATCTCTACCGCACAGATGTTTGCTCATGAACACACCGAGAAAGTTGGTGTATCTGGGAAACAGACTGAGTAGGTCACATATTCACAGAGGGTCATCTTATTTGTTGATTCTTAAAGTCCTGCCACTTGTGTGCTGCTCTAAGAGATGATGTGCTCTACAAACATGTTTGGGTCTAGTCTTGATTATGCCCCTCCTGGTTTCCGGCCTGATGGTCCAAGAGAACACCCATTAATGATGGGAAGTTTAGGTTACATGGTCACACAGCTACAGTTGGTCAGGCTTTTGGCTTCCCTAAAGGCCTGGTAATAAGCCAAAAGCTGTTTTCCTGAACCAGACTAGTTATTTGCTGAAAAGGGTAAAATTTTCTCCAAAACCCTAGAAGTCTCAGCTGTCTGTCTACTATCAAGTTCACTTGCCACTTCCTTTTTGGTCTTCTATGTAGAGTTACCTCCTCCCATCTAATTTTCATGTGATAGCCAGAATAACCGTACTAAAACTAAAATCTGATCATGGTTTGCTCTTGTTTAAAATCATTGATTAGTTAAATCACAGTGTTTAATGAGCTCAAATTAGGTGCCCATTTTGGGTCATGAGGATTCAGCAGAGATCAATACAGGAGGCCTCTGCGCCATCCTTTGAGTGCAAAATAAGTCCTGCCTCATAATATTACTTGAGGAATGTTAGTTCCATACTGGTGCTTAAATTCTACCATTAGAGATTCATTCTTTGGATTAAAGCTATCAGATGCCAAATGCCCTTGAGGCAGTAAAGCTTTTCATTTGTGGCCATAAACACTCTGGGTAAGTCCATATGACAGCAACCTAAGATCAGACAGTCCAGTAGAGTATTATCTATAGGAGTTTTATAGCATCCTTAACAGTGGCTTTCATGAGTAAGTAACAGAAAACTTACTCAGGGAATGTTGTAATTTATTTATTTATTTATTTTTAAAGATTCCATTTACTTATTTGAGAGACAGTGAGAGAGCATGAGAGACGGGATGGGCAGAGGGAGAGTGAGAAGCAGCCTCCCTGCTGAGCGGGGACCTCCGACACGAGGCTCCATCCTAGGTCCTGGGACCAGGACCTAAGTCAATGGCAGATGTTTAACTGACTGAGCAACCCAGCCACCCCCATAGTGATTTTTTTTTTTAAGATATACTTATTTATTCATGAAAGACACAGAGAGAGAGAGAGACAGAGACACAAGGCAGAGGGAGAAGCAGGCTCCATGCAGGGAGCCTGACATGGGACTCGATTCGGGGTCTCTAGGATCACGCCCTGGGCTGAAGGTGGCATTAAACTGCTGAGCCACCCTGGGGCTGACCGCCCATTGTGATTTTTTAAATTAATGTCTTAATTTATGAAAACTACAAATTCAAATCCCTTGCTATTCCTTGAGTTTTTTAGTTCAAGTCATAAACTTTTTTATTTTTAAGATTATATTTATTTATTCATGATAGACGGAGAGAGAGAGAGAGAGGCAGAGACACAGGCAGAGGGAGAAGCAGGCTCCATGCCGGGAGCCCGACGTGGGACTTGATCCCGGGACTCCAGGATCATGCCCTGGGCCAAAGGCAGGCGCTAAACTGCTGAGCCACCCAGGGATCCCTCAAGTCATAAACCTTATTATTCTTTATAAATCTGGCAATTTTTAACAATCACTTTTTAAGAGGGCTTTCACAATATAATTGAATTATTATTATTTTTAAGGATTTTATTTATTTGAGAGAGAGAGAGAGAGAGCATGTGAGTGGGGAGGAGTAGAGGGGGAGGAAGAGGGAGAATGAATCTGAAGCAGACTGTACTGAGCACAGAGCCCTACTTGGGGCTTAAGCCTATGACCACCAGATCATGATCTGAGCTGAAACAAGAGTCGGATGTTCAACCAACTGAGCCACCCAGGTGCCCCACTTCAATTGTACACCAAAGTGTCAGGAACCTTAAGAGATCTGGCATTGTAAGCTAACAAGTTAGCCTGTCAAAGCTTCTTCGATGCTGGCAGTAGACAGGAGACTCGGGTCAGAGACAAACGGCTTTTATACTCACAGCAAAAGCAGTAGCCATAGTAGCTTCATTTCACATTAGTTCACTGTTCAGTAGGTCTGGGTTAAGAGCCAAATATAATACAAGTAATAAATTTAATGTAGTGATATCCTAGATGGAATCAAGAAACAGAAAAAAAAGGATACTAGGTAAAACCTAAGGAAATCTGGAATGAGGTATGGACTTTGGTAATAATAATTCATCAATATCAATATCAATATTAATTGTAACCTACAATGTAAGATATTAATAATAGGGGAAGCTAGGGATCCCTGGGTGGCGCAGCGGTTTGGCGCCTGCCTTTGGCCCAGGGCGCGATCCTGGAGACCCGGGATCGAATCCCACGTCGGGCTCCGGGTGCATGGAGCCTGCTTCTCCTCCCTCTGCCTGTGTCTCTGCCTCTCTCTCTCTCTCTCTGTGACTATCATAAATAAATTAAAATAAAATAAAATTCTTTAAAAAAAATAGGGGAAGCTAAGTTAGGGGTGTATATATATATATATATATATATATATATTATCTCTGTACTGTCTTCATAAATTTTTATAACTTTAAAACTATCCTAAAGTAGCTTTTTAAGTAGAATAAATGAAAAATATTGAAAAAAATAATAGCACATATTGTATTTGAACATTGAAAGCGTGAAAATTGTAGTCAATGACTGAAGTCTGGGAATACTGGTTTTGAGCATATGAGGGATGTCTGAAATATCTGCTGAGCACTAATTCTTTCAGTGTGACAGAGGAAGATGTGTAATCAAACCACTCAATAGCTGCCCATAGGTTACAATTTCAGATGTTCTTCTGCAGCACTAATTAGAAGAGTCTTTCATTAACCACCCCGAAAATAAACAGAGACTAACCACCAAAAGCAGAGCTGAAACTTCACCAAGAGTGAAACATGTCTTTCCTTGTAAGGAACTGGGCCTTCTTGGTGTCTGGATTCTCAGGGGATTTCTTAGGTGGGGAGTCACTATTAACACCCAGGCTCTGGTTTACCGCAGGGGTGTGGTTCTTCAGAAGTCTGTGTCTTTTAGCAGTCTTTCAGCAAACATGAGTCTTTATGTATAAATACATGACCCCTCACTCTGTAAGACAGAGTGGAGGATCATATTCAGTGATGCCCTCGATAGCCTCCTACCATCTTGTACCTTGTTCACAATCATCTAGGAATTATAGCACTTGTCTATCTCTCAATGCCCAAGATGCCAAAGTGACAGAAGAGAGTACCAACATTCCTAATCTGTAAAATGGAGGACATCAAGAAAGGGTTAGTCCAAATCAGTGATCTGGAACTTCAGCCTACATAAGAATCATCTGGAGGGTCTGTTACAACACAGATCACTTCCCCTGACCCTCCAGTGTTCCTACTCAATATAGCACCAATAATTTGCATTTCTTACAAGTCCCCAGCTGACACTGATGCTACTGGTTGGAAAGCCACACTTTAATAACCACTGGTTCAAATGATCTGTAAGGTATATTTCTTCTTGCAAATTTATTAAATCCACATCTCAGACTCATGTGATCATAAAAGTCACATGAGCACTTGGTTAAATATGTAGATCAGCAGATGCTGTCTCAGATCTGCTGACTCAATCACCAGGAGAGTACCCTAGGTGATTCTTATGATCAGAGGATTTGGAGAAACTATTATATCAAACACAGAGCACCATCAGTATATATGGTCTTAGGTTGGAGCAGGATGTGGTGGAGGATTACAGGCATTCAGGAACAGCATGCATACCCCAGGAGAAATGGGTAAAGCTGAAGAAGGGGGTGAGAAAGAATCATCAGGGTCACAGTCTCACCTTGACCTTTGCCCACTGTGTGCAAAGCACTGCAGAAATCATCTCAACCACTTGGCATTGCTTATTTACTATTCTATTAATACTATTGGATGGGGGAGGCCAGGAGACTCCTGGGAGCACAAATGGCCAAGGTGATACTGAGTCAAAAGGCAACATTAGGGAGTCATCATATATAACATCATTGAGTATTTTTATTATGTTCAGTTTCCCCTGACACATAACAACATATCAGTGGAAAGGCCTTTTATTTATCTGTTTTTCTATCCTCTCTTATGAGTACAGTGTCCAGGGACAAAGCTGGTCTTATGAGTAATTAGAGCATATGGCTTCTAGAGTCTCTTATGGCTAAGGACCATATGTCCAGGTTTTCCCAGGACAGTTAACTATTATCACAGCTTTCTGTGCAGTTCTCACCCCCATTCTGTTTTCAAAGTATCATGGTTTGGATGATAAATTATATTACTTGTATAAATTAGAAAAATTCATGTAGCTTTAATATTCTACATGTCCACGGATCTAATCATAGTTACTTCAATTTCTCTCATGTCTTACACCTTAAAAGGTATTTTTGTGCAATGAATTAGAGTTCGTAGTATCCCCATTGTTAAGTTCTGGAAACACAAGATCAGAGAGGCTAAGTGACAGAACCAACATCACAATACTAGGAAAGGCAGAATGAGGAATAAAGACTCTTCTTAGCCCTAAACCAATGAATTTCTCCCAAAATAGTGTTATTTGAAGGTAAGTTATTCCTTCTCTTTAAACTATATTATCTATGTGTCCCCCCAAAACAAAATTCCATTATCAAGATGTCCATTTGTTTGAATATTTTATTTTTTTAAAGATTTATTTATTTATTCATGAGAGAGAGGGAGAGGCAGAGACACAAGCAGAAGGAGAAGCAGGCTCCCTGTGAGAAGCCTGATGTGGGACTCGATCCCAGGACCCCAAAACCACGAACTGAGCCAAACGCAGATGCTCAACCAGGAACCCCTCTTTGAATTTTTTAATATCAGTAGTAGAAGTCCCTTTTGAAATAAAAACATTCTAAGTTCTCATCTTGTACGACATCAGTGGGGTTGAACAGAGAGGCAGTGGAAAACTTGTGGATAATGAAGCACATGCCACCACCACAACTGCCCCTTGCCCTGGCAGCAAGCAGAAAGAAAAATGGTAACAGAAGGAAAGAACAGTGAGTAGGGAGATAGTCCCCCTCAAAGGTTGTTTTTTGGTTTGGGTTTTTTTTTGGGGGGGGGGGTTGTTTTGTTTTTTGAGGTAACGTGTAGCGTGAGAAGGACGTCTTGGCTCTTGCCTCCCAATTTCCACTGTATAGTCTCCAGGAATGCTAGTTGATCCAAATTAAACAGAAAGTAATACTAACTCTGACTGGAAGCAATGTGAGGCTATAATTTGGCCTAAATTCTCCTCTTCTTGATTAAGGAGCAGAGAGAAATTTCTCCTTATAAAGACCCGGCCCAATGATGGCAGCCCAAGATGCTCCATCTAAGACCATTTTCAAAATGCCATTGGATAATAAAGAAATCTTATTCAGAATGAGACCAAGAATCTTCCTGGAGGTATTTCTCCCTGTCTTCTCTGAAATGCAGATTCAGGGCCATGTCATTTTTTCCTGCTGGTGACCCTCACCTTTTTCCCTACAGCATGGGGGAGCTGCTCGATTAAACAAGACCCTCAAGGAGAAGGCTGTTAGAAAATTGGAAAGAGTGGCAGCTACAGAACAGATGCTCCTGCTTATAAATTAGGAGAAGATTATGCACGGCCAGCTGTACCATATAAATGCCCAGTTTTTATACCACACCATGACCCTCTGTGTTTATCATATGGTCCAGCATCTGGTCAGTTCTGTCCCCAGCTCCCATATATCTATTGAAACCAAGCATTGGCTGGGGATTTATTTATGTATATGCTTCAATCTCAATCAGGATACCCTCCTGAGGTCTCAACTTGCAGCGTAGCAGAAAATTAATCCAGCAAGTCCTTTGTATCACAACTACAAGTTCTCATTCACCTAGAGGATCATTTCATTTTCACAAGGTTTAGGAAGTGCTTACTGGCTACATGAGGAATGTATGTATGCTTGTACATAGACATACACATACAGATATAGAAGACTCAACATTTTTATATAGCAAGAGAAACAGAAATGAGTACTCTAGAATAAGGGAAAAGTAATGTTTTGTATGCCTTGAATAATTAATATGAAAAGAGATTTTCTTGTGTTTTAAAAACCTTGGGCTAAACCTGAACTTACATAACAGTTTTCTAAGTTTCTTTCTTTTGTAAGGACAGCTTTCCAAGAAAAAGATGTATTAATTGATTTTTTGGCTTTAGGTGTTTTGCTTTAGATGTCTTTGTTCATTTAATTTTAAGGGGACCCAAGTTATGTGGGCCTATGTTTTGTGGTACAGTAGAAAGAATTCTTCAATATTTTTCCCATACCACACATCAAAACAAATTCTAAACCAGAGAATTAAATTGAAAAACTCCAACTAAAAATAAACTTATAGGAAACGTTGAAAAGTTTTAGATTATAAAAACAATGGAAGAAGGTTTAATAGAAAAAGATTGATAGATTTTTTACCCCATAAAACCAAATTATACTAAATCCTAAAATTTAACATAAGCTGAAAAGACAAACAGCGAGGTGTAGGCATTTGTTTTTTAACAGATAGTGAACAAAGAGTTCCTCTTAATATATGAAGGGCTCTTAGAGATGAATAAGAAAATCATCAAAACATAGATAAATAGGAAAAAGACAAACAGTTCACAATAGAAGGAATACAATTGACAGTGAATATTTTTATTATTCAATTCATTGGTAATGCAAAATGTTAAAGTAAAACAAAGTCCCATTCTACAACCATCAACCAGAAAAAAGATTATTTTATAATAGCAAGGATGGGATGGGATGGGATTGATAAATTAGGGTAAACAATTTGGAAGAAAATTTGCTTTAAAGTGTTCATATTTCTTGACTTGCTAATTATATTCCTGGGCCTCTAAGGGTGAGAAATCCAAAAAGCAAATATAAATTCAGGCACAGTAATATTCATTGCCATGTAAGTTCTAATAACAAAACAAAGAGTAGAAACAATCTAAATGCTCTTCAACTATAGGCAAATGGTAAAGTATATGTGCCCGTTAGATATTATGTCTATTATGTAAAAATTTCTTGCAAAAAATTATAATGACATAAAAAGAGGGACTAAATACTCATTTCTCTGGACTAATCAATGTGGCACCTTTTCCATGTGCACTTGATCTGCATGAAGTATCAAGTCAATGTAAAGCTGTCATTATCATACTGAAGGGACAAGGATATGCCACTCCAAAATATGCTACTTTGACATAAGGATTATTTGGGGTTTTATTTTTTAAGATTTATTTATTTTAAAGAGAAAGAGAGCGAGTGGTGGGAAGGGGCAGAGAGAGAGAAAGAAAGAAATGCAAGTAGACTCCCTGTTGAGCGTGGGGCCTGATACAGGGCTTGATCTCACGACCCTGAGATAAGGGCCTGAGCCAAAACCAAGAGTTGGGTGCTTAACCAACTGCACCAGCCAGGTGCCCCAGCATGAAGATTATTTTGAACTAAAGGCAATTGAGAACAGGAAGAGTTCTCTGTCCTCCCCTTTCTTCTACATACAGGGCGTGTATTTCCCTTTGTAAAGCTGGAATAAGATTTCCCCATCCTTCTGTACTAGGATGAAGAAAGCAACCTGTATTGCAAGTGACAGAGAGTCAGCACCAAAATGAGTCTGCAGAAACAGAGCTTACTAAAGTAACCTTTCATTGTTCTGTCATGTCTCCTTGTTACCTCCCCACAATTTATAGTTCCTTGAAACCTAAACCCTCTTTCCATTGTTAAAATGGTATGTAAGTTCCCAAGTCTAACCACTCCTGGGGTTTCAGTTCCTTTCTGTGAGTTCCTGTGCGTGTAAACATATTAATAAATTTGTGTTCCTTCTCTCATTTTAATCTGTCTTTTGTCAGTAAAATTCACAAGCCCCCAGACACTGAACCTGAGGGTAGAGGAAAAGTGGTGTCCTCCCCAACGGTTTCTAGCACATAGAAATTCCTTCATGAATCGTAGCTAGTATTGTCATTCTCATTCAGTCCTTGAAACAACGTCTGTAAAGTTGGCATTGTTTTATCCATTTCAACAAAGAGTGAAGCAGGGCTCAGTGAGGTCAAGCACAGGGGTTCTAACTGAATAGCTATTTGGACACGGATCAGTCAGGCTCCATAGACCATTTATTTTTTTCAAAATATTATGCTCCACAGACTGGAAATTCAACAAGACTCATCACAAGATTCAACATTCTTCTAAGTTAAAAAGTTGTTTTCAATTGTTTGGAGGGTTACATTTTTGTATTACAGGCTAAGTAGAGAAAGAGGCTACTGAATATGACTCTGTTAGGAAGGGTTATGGTTTAAGAAATTAAGATGATTCCAAACTAAACCAATATAGGAAAAATCTATCATACTAATGATAGTACTCCCAAAAGAGTTTAAAAAGATAGGCAGTAACATGATCTGCCTTCTCCTCAATGATTTTATCCAACTTAAAATTGCCTTCTGAGGACAGCCCCATGGCTCAGTGGTTTAGCGCCGCCTTTGGCCCAGGGCCTGATCCTGGAGACCCCGAGATTGAGGCCCACGTCAGGCTCCCTGCATGGAGCCTGCTTCTCCCTCTGCCTGTGTCTCTGCCTCTCTCTCTCTCTCTCTCTGTGTGTGTGTGTGTATCTCTCTCTCTGTCTCTCATGATTAAATACATAAAATCTTTTTTTTTTTAATTGCCTTCTGATATCTGGAGGCGTATGCCTATAAATAGCAAATCTGAAATTCTAAACCTGGACTCTGAAGCATGTTATTGAGAGGAATGTTATAAATGGGACCCAGCTGTTAACTTTGCACACTGCAAACAGAGGTGTCTCAAAATGGCACGAGTGACTTATAAATATCAATGATGCTGAAAACTTAACTTGTTTCTTTCTACAATACCATGATGTTACATGCATTCTCTTTGTTGGATTTGGTTACCTAGATTTTTCTTTTATATTTAAATGGTAACATCTCTTTTGCCATTTTCCAGATGCAGGTCAGTATGTTGATGTACGTTTTGTAGTGGTAAGAGAAGGGGCTATGCAAAGTAGGTCTCTGCTTGGCACAGAAGGGAGTCATTGAAGACTTTAACATGATTTTAAAAGTATTTAAGAATTAGAAGGAAAGGACCATCGTGCAAAAAGCATTAGTTTAAAAGAGGTTTTTTTTTTAAAAGCAAGTGAAGAAACTGAGTTTCTAGGATTTTTACCTTAATTTTTTAGTTACTGTGGATGCAGAGATGTCTGTAAATATTACAGATTTGAAATAACACATCTTGAATTGGAAGCATCTTATTCAATAGATTACTATAAATGTGATCACAGCTGTTTCCTTACATGCTTCAAAACATAGGTGTCTCAACACAGCTCACCAAGTGGCTTTTAAATATCGATCATGCAAGGAAAATTAACTTGTTTTTATATAATTGGGCCCTATCGAGATTTTTGCAAGGCTTTGGATTTTACTGCTGGTAAAAGCTATAAATTGAGTCTTCCCTTACCACCACTGTCTTTATCTTGGATCTTCCCCCAAACCCCACTTTTCCAACATAATAAACAATTGAACCTCAGCATAATTAACCAATTTTATAAGATAGTTTTATCATCAACCTAGAATATAAATGATGCAAAATGTCTTTCCATATCATCGGATGGCAAATCCATTTTCCTCAGACATTTATGAGGAAATCATATCTGACTTCTTCATTCCAAAGGTAAGAGGGGGTAGGGGCAGGGGGGGAGACAGCAAGGCAAAGCAAGAAAAAAATCCACCTTTGCAAGTGCATTAAAAGCATTCAAACTAAACATTATATATTTTCCATGAGAAAGAAAGAGGGAAAGAGGAGAAAGGGGGAGAGAGGAAGGGAAACAGGAGGGAGGAAAATGAAAATTCTCCTGTCAGAAAATTGTCTTGGTCAGTTTTCACATCAGGCAATAAGAGCAGATTGGAGAGACAAATAACAGTGATTTGGGGATCCCTGGGTGGCTCAGCGGTTTGGCGCCTGCCTTAGGCCCAGGGCGTGATCCTGGAGTCCCAGGATGGAGTCCCACATCAGACTTCTGGCATGGATCCTGCTTCTCCTCTGTCTGTGTCTCTGCCTCTCTCTTTCTATCTGTGGGTTTATTTTGTTTTGTTGGTTTATTTTTAGTTACCAGCCTACAGTCACAATGAAACTTTAAAAGACAAATGACATTTAACTTTAAAAACTGAAAAAATGATCCTCAATATCATCTGAAGAGAAAATACTTACCTTCTGACACAACAGCTGAAGGCCATATGGTATTGTTATGTGACTTACACACAGGAGTCTGTATTTTAACACAGAAGCATGTCTGCACACACATGCATACACAATGTTTCTGCTGCTCTCTTACCAGTGAATTTCAGAGGCATTTCCATTTAGTCTCTCTGAGGTCTGATGGGGTTGGAAATGAGAGAGGAAGTCACCGGTCCCATGGGAAACTGAGCTTCGGTGTCGCCTCTCAAACAGGAAGGAGAAGCCACTCAGGACCTCGCCAACTCATCTAGGCAGTTGGGGATGGTGAGTACCCACCGCAGTTCTCAGACACTGCTAAACAACTTCTTGGCTTACAACTACGGTATGGTTGAAAAATCTGCTTTCTGTGCCTCAGAGATATTATTAAT
Source organism: Vulpes lagopus (assembly GCF_018345385.1). NCBI lineage: Eukaryota > Metazoa > Chordata > Mammalia > Carnivora > Canidae > Vulpes > Vulpes lagopus. The sequence continues at coordinate 86,652,817 of NC_054825.1, read as the reverse complement.
TAGAATGTCAAGACATCAGCCCTCTTTTGGATTATCTAAGTTTTCTGTAACAATCATTGAGTGTATTGTGGCATAAAATTCAGGAGAAACTCAACTATCCACTGACCATAATCTCTCTTTAGTATTTTTACACATTTACTATAAAATTAAAGTTGCAGCTTGCATTCCTCAGTGATTTTGGTTGCAAACAACAAGCAGATTTTCTGGCAATTTAAATAAAACATGAATTTGTTCAAAGAATATAAATTGGGTCCCAGGATCACTGGGAGGGCTATGTTTAGGCAGAAACTAATTTTGGCAAAGCCCAGCCAACACCCTCCTGGACTCTGCTGATCCTGGGTCTTTGCTGCTGGGCCACTAGTATCACAGCTACCACCAAAAATAATATCTAAATGGCCCTGCATCTTTGAGATGCTCCCAGTGGGAGCATGTGACTGGTCATCCTTTGGCCACCCATCCATGCTCTAGCAGTCAGGGGTCAAGAGCAGAAAAAAGAATCTGCGTCCCTTTGATTTCCACTTGGGTAAGTCAAACCTTATATTCCATCAATTTTTGAATTCTCCTCACATAGGAAAAACACTAGGCATCCAGAACCACAGATTTTAGAGCTTTATAATAGGCCCTTCACCTACATTGTCTCATCTAATTATTATAATAACTGTATCATCCCCATTTTAAAGATGAATAATTGAGGTTCAAAAAAAGAAATGTATGTATTCATAATGACAAGATCCAAGATTC